>NC_141156.1:121485903-121822986 GCF_053477565.2 Lygodium microphyllum
CAGGATCAAATGTTTGATGCAAAAAAATCATGGCAGCCTAATGCATTTATGATAGATGATGCGCTTATTACAAAAATACAAGCTATCAGGTAAGCCATCTATAAAGCATTCCTCCATATTAATTGTTTATTTATGGCACTTTTATGTTGCATTGTGCATGGGATTGGAGGTTCGTTTGGTGGTTCATGGGATTGGAGGTTCATTATATTTTGTTATTTGAAATAGGGAGGTCTTTGACATGCTAGTATACCTTTGCATTTGGCATGTCCGACGAGCTTGGTTAAAGAACTTGATCAAGAAGGTTTATGATACCTCAAAACAGGTGGACATGTATAGGGCACTAGACCAGTTAATGAACATGCAAAGCCTAGTGCACACCGATCACGTGAATACAGAGCAAGAAGCTAGAGATTTGGTGGATGAATTTTTACATAGGTACATGGAGGAGGAGGAATTCATTAAGTACTTTAAGGACCAGTGGATGGCATCAATAGGTAATGATTTGTGGCCTAGTTAATTATTTTCCCTCTCTTATTTGCCTAATTTTTATTGTTTACTTTCCAAGGAACGTGGATCCGAGCAAATCGGAATTTGCCACACTCAAATCAAGAGACAAATGGTAGTATCGAGTCCTATCATGGGATTATAAAATCACGATTTCTTACTAGACGTAAGACAATTCATGGTCGGAGGGTAGATTGGCTTCTACAAAAGATATTGGGCCCTTGTCATTCTTATTATTGGTATCATGATATGTTGAAGGAGGTTGGGTTAAAAAAAAACTTTAATATCTTGGATGTTGTTGCTGGCTTAGTTCAACACGCCAAAAGGAATCCCATATGATAATGTAAGGTTCTGGGATGTTGATCACAAGGTTGCCTTGGTGAAGAGCCAAAGTAGAACCGATCTGTGGCACAAAGTTGAGAATGCAAATTGCGAGTGGGCATGTTGTTCATGTGAGTGGGCCATGTGTGGCAACCTTTGCAAGCACCAACCAAAGGTGTTGATGATCGGTGGTTAAATTTTTTCCCACGTCATCAAGGCATCCATGGACTTATATGACTTGTCCAACAAAGATATACCATGTGAGTCATTCTGTTGTTGCTAGAAGTTCCTTGTTGTGCTTTTAACAATCTAAGTTGCTAAGTTATTGTGATTTGAGAATTTGATAGGTCATGGATTCTTATGCCACATGGACCCAACAGATGTTGAGGACCCACTTCCCATGTCTCCCCGTGGGGTTGGTGTAGTAGGTACAAATAACTCTAATCTATCATTGTTAAATTGTTGCAAGTCAGTATTCATTGATTATTGGAGGTTTATTATTAGGCTCATCGATGACATCAAATGAGGACAAGATTGCACAAATACGCCAAATTGTTGATGAGACACTCTTCCAGTGTGGTAAGTCTTGGGTATGATCAATCTTAGCTTTGACCACCTATAAATATTATGGTTGTCTTAAAATAATGTGTGCTTGGCAGATGGTGATGTGGAACTACTAGAGTTTACTCGACGTCTTTCTCTGCAAATGCAAATGTCTATCCAACAAGCAAAGGTGTCGAAGTCACAACTACCACATCCACTTATTAGCTTGTAGCTTGTCGAGGATGGTTTTGGGAATTCACTAGTTAGGGCACGCCCATTCTTTGAGGTAGGTTGTCACAAGAAAGTTTTGAGGACTAAAGCACATGTGAGGAAGCTCCCCTCTTTCCCAAAGCCTCCTAAAAAAATCAAGGTCACAATGCAAGGCAAATTAGACAATGCATGTGAGGAGGAAGAATCAGGGAAGGCTTCAAGTTGATTGACATTTTGGTTACTTGGCACATAAGATGGAAAAATATTTTTATGACATTGACTATCAAAGAACCCAAGGGGGATGATTCTTAACTTATTTCCACATTGACCCATTGTGCCAACATCTCTACCCTTGTGCTACATTTAACCATTTGAAGATTTTTTCAATCGTATGGTTTTGGGGTCCTGTTTGGACTTACAAATATTTGACTCAAGACTAGTCATGAGTTATCTATCTCTAGAATGCGTAATTAACTGAGTCGTGTTAGAGTAATATTCATCTTTCAACTATTGGATTTTGATCATAAGTTTGCGATAACCTTCTTAGTCATTGGAAATTACATAGTTAAATCAAGGGAAGATATTACATGTAGATTGGAAAAGATTAGAGATTATGATTGTTTTGTGGAAAATCAGAGTTTGCAGCAAGAAGAATGTGCACAAGAGGGAGATGAGAGCTCAAAGTACAAGAACAAAATCTTGCTTACTAATTTGCTTAGAGTACAACTTGGGTACACACTCTCTCACCTTGATAGTGACCCTTAGGTTGTTTATATAGCCTCTACCAAGCTAGGGTTAGGGTTTTCCCTGCCCCTTAAGGCCATTCACATACATCTACCCTCATAGACCCTTGCTTAGGGTGTATTCCCATGCCTATATTCTAACACCCCCCTCAATGCCAGGGTGGCATTGCATCACAAGACATGTTAAAGTTCCCTCCCTCAATCAAATGGGATGCCTTTATGGATCAAGCTACAAGGATATTCATAGGAAGAGGATGTTACAATACTAAAAAGATTCGGTTACATATGGATTGGGAGGCAAAGTTGGACTCTGATTCCTTAGGTACTTCTAGAACACTAGGACACAATTACTAGTGATATGCCCAGCCTTTTTGCATTTATTGCAATTCATTTTGTCAGGATATTTCTTCCAGCAATTGCTTATAATATGCCCTTTTTTGTGATAGAAGGAGCACTTAGTAGAAGTGGTATAGACTAACACTTGCTCACAAGAAGTAAATGCTGAAGTACCTTCAATATGGTTTCTCTTCTCTTCATCCAGGCAAGACTGGATGGTACTTGCCAAGGTTGGGTTCGGGATATTAGCTAGGGTAGTCACAAGGGTTGGAAAAACCTTCTGCACAGACTTCAGAAAGATGGCAATGACATCTTCATCATGAATGGGTGCTTGAACGGAGGCAAGCTGTGCCATAAGCCCCTTCATATGTGAAATAAACTTGCTTAGATTTTCTCCCTATTTGTATTCCAAGCTTAAAAACTCAATCTTTAGAAATATCTTGGAGTTCTTTCTTGTAGCGCCGTAGAGCCTTTCAAGTTCATCCCACTTCTCCTTGGCAGTGGAGAGTTGGTCAATATGATGAATTAAATATTCATCTAAATGAAGCATGATGATGACATGAGCCCTTTCATCTTCTACATCAAGGGGATTGGATGGGTCAATAACTTTGGTCCCTTTTATGAAGGACCAGTAGCCTCTTTATTTTACCAAGACTTTCCAAGGATGGAAATATTTTCCATTGAACTTGTGAATTTGAGGCCTTACATCTGCATAGGCCATGGCCATTATAGGAAGGTCTTACCTATTGCTTTAAGCAATGGCAATGTCTAGTCCTTTACAAGTGGCCAAGTACAACCGAATAGTAGAACTGATAGCCAAATTTTAAAGTTGTAGAGTTGAAAATGTTTTGGGGATGTTTTGAGGTCTGAATACTCTTATTTTAACATAGAAAATACAGTTGGTTATAGTAGTGGGCTAGCTGTATTTGGTACTGCTACTTGCATACAATACAAACATTGATACTTGTATGGACATAGTTTGTTGCTAGAATGTTTTGCCACTACCATAGAATGTTTTGAACTGATTTGAGCTTGGTTTATGCTCAGTTGACTGTGTTTTTTTATTGTTGGAATATAGTTTACAGCAAGTAGGTTGTCAGGGAAACTGTCCTAAATTCCAAGAAACTGTCCCGAATAGTAGGAAACTGGTCCTGAACTGTAGGAAAAGGAGTCATATATTTACAGGTTGTATACATCATTGAATACCTAAACTGCAACTATGGAAAATGCTCAAGGCACTGAAAATATAACTCAAATTGTGGGAGAAAAGCTGGACAACAAAAATTTTGCTTTATGGAAGTTCCGTATGAAGCATTTTTTGGTTGGTAGAGGTTATTGGGACTTATGTACAGGTGATGAGGTTGAACCTGAAATACATGAAAGGAATCTGACAAATGATTAGAAAAGGACTCATAAGCTATGGAGTGAGAGAGCATGCAAGGTATTACATTGGTTTTCCTTATGTATATCAGATGCTATGGTTATACAGATTACTGGATGTAGTTCTCCAAAGGATGCATGGGACATACTCATGAAGAATTATGGAAGTGTAACACATGCAAGAAAGATTAAGCTAAAGAAACAGTTCAATA
The DNA here is from genome assembly GCF_053477565.2 of Lygodium microphyllum. Lineage (NCBI taxonomy): Eukaryota > Viridiplantae > Streptophyta > Polypodiopsida > Schizaeales > Lygodiaceae > Lygodium > Lygodium microphyllum. Next base: position 121,490,153 of record NC_141156.1, read on the forward strand.
ACATGTCTAGGAATGGCAAAAGCATTTAGGCCTACACTATAGGGATAAAAAACATAGCAGATTAGCTTGCCACCATTGGATCTTCAGTGTCTGAGGATGATATGATTGCAGTGACATTGAATGAACTTGAAAAAGAGTATAAAGCATTTGATACGTCTATTTTTGTGAGAGCCAAATCCCCTGATTTTGATGAGCTGATTGCTTTGTTGCTGCATGAGGAAGTTAAGCTTGGGTTGAATACAGATTCTAGTATGTCTCAAAGCAGAGACACTGTTCTTTACTCTAGCCAGCGTGGTAGAGGTAATAGAGGCCGTGACTCTTTTCGAGGTCGAGGAGACACTCGAAATGCTTATGGATAACATCAACAGAATGCTGGCATGGCATAAATACACAGGGCTAGCATGGATCTAGTGGATTTAGAGGAAGGGGAGATCACCCCATGGTAGAGGTGGTGGATTTGGTTCATGGCGGTCAAATGATATGTCAAACAAAGATAAGGACTGCCATTACTGCAGCAGATATGGACACATTGCAAAGGATTGTTACAAGAAGCAGGGATATATGAATGCAAATGGCAAATAGTATGGGCACTATGCATCTTCTAGCGATGCTCATGATGAGTAGGTTGACAGATTGTTTGCCATGCAGCATGTGTCTAAGAATGCATCTAGGCAGAATAGAGATGAGAGATGGTACATTGATTTAGGGGCTCCAAATCATATGACACCCCATGGAGAATGGTTTGATGAGATGGTTGCAGGTTCACATGGTTATGTGTCTACTGGGGATGACACCCAACATGACATTCAACACACATGAATTGTTCCGTTGTTGATGCTTGATGGCAAGAAAAAGAGCCTGCATGATGTACCACATGTACCTACAATAACCAAGAATCTTTTGTCAGTTGGACAGATGGTGCAGAACAGAATTTGTAGGTGAGATTTAATAGAGATGGATGCTTTGTTGAAGAATATGGTAATGGCTGCAAATTGATTGCTAGAGGCCGAAGAGATGGCATAATGTTTACTCTTGATGCATCAATTCCAGAATTGAAAGGAGCCATGTTTGCACATGATGATGGTGCTGTACGGGATGCTGAGATATGGCAATAATGGATTGGCCATGTGAATGTACAAAAGCTGAAATATATGCAATAGAAGGAGATTGTGCTTGGACTACCTAAGTTCAAATATCATGACTTTGGACATGTATATGATGCGTGTTAGTTTGGAAAGCAAGCATGGTTTCCATTTATGAGACATGTACGGAATATCTCACGACCCTTGCAATTGGTACATTCAGATGTATGGGGTCCATATCAATATGCTTCGTTTGGTGGTGCTCGTTACTCTATATCCTTCATTGATGTAGTATACTCGGCTTTACATATTGAAACATAAGGATGATGTGTTTGATGCATTCAAGGACTTCAAGAAGCATGCTGAAAATGAGTTGAGCTGTAAAATTTCATGTTTTAGATAAGATAGAGGTGGAGAATATATCTCTAATTACTTTGATAGGTACCTTGCTAAATATGGGATCAGAAGACAATTAACTTGCAACTATACACCGCAACAAAATGGTGTAGCAGAAGAATAGGGTATTGATGGAATCGATAAGAGCTATGCTAAATGAGAAGAGTTTGCCAAATGGTTTTGGGGTTGAAGTAGCAGTGACTGCTGTCTATGTGCTGAATAGAACCCCTACAGCAGGGATTCATGATGTAACTCCATACGAGAGGTTGTATGGTCATAAGCTTGACATTTCACACTTGAATGTATTTGGTAGCATTGCATATGTGCATGTTCTTGATGAAAAGAGGAAGAAATTGGATCCTAAAGCTGTCAAGTGTGTTCCTTGGTTACGCACACGACTGGAAATCTTACAAGTGTTATATACTGTCTACACATGAGACATTGATTAGCAAAGATGTTGTTTTTGATGAGCTAGCATCGTGGTATGGTAATCCGGTTGCAGTGGCTACTGATGGATCAGTCAGCACTAGTAATGCTAAAAATACACCTACAGTGAGTACATCTATGAGTGGTCCTACAAGTGATGGGTCACCTACAGTAAGTCCTTGGTCAGGACGCTTGCGGAGTCATACTCCTACATCCACTGACACTGATATGTCAGTGAGGGGGAGATTGGATAAGGGAAAAGAAAAGATGCTTGAGGATGTGACAGGTCCACTTACAATAGGCTATGAGTCATCAAGCAGTGATAGTTTGGATAGTGAGTTGGGCATTCCATTTGTTATGACACCTGGAGCAAGGCAAAGTCGTTATGTACCGCCTCATGAGAGACAAGCGATAATTATAGAGATTTGAGAGAGTCAGAAAATGAGTTGACAGGTTTACACTGGTTATTCAGCTCGCCATTCTGCATATATGGCTAGTGTGACATGTTACAAAGAACCTACAAAGTTTGATGATGTAGTTACAGATGATAACTGGTGTGCTGCCATGGATGAGGAGTATGTAGTCCTGGCTAAAAATGAGACATGGGAATTGGTTGAGTTGCTTGAAGGCAAAGTCCCCATTGGCTGCAAATGGGTGTACAAGGTTAAGTGCAAGTCAGATGGTTTGTTAGAATGCTATAAGGCTAGGCTGGTTGCAAAAGGGTATGCGCAGCAATATGGCCTTGACTAAGAGGAGACTTTCAGTCCGATGGCTAAAATGGCAACAGTCAGAACTGTCATTGCTTTGGAAGCATGCAAAGACCAAATGGACGTCAAGAATGCTTTCTTGAATGGCGATTTGGTTGAGGAAATATATATGGAGCAACTTGAAGGCTATGTTCACCCGGACTTTCCTACACATGTATGTAAGCTGAAAAAGGATTTATATGGATTGAAATAGGCACCTAAAGCATGGAATGCTTGGATCAACAGTTATTTACAGCAACATGGATTTAGGTTGGGTGATGCAGATCACAGTCTATTCATGAAGAAGACAAATCATGTGGATATGTGTTTCTAGTGGTTTATGTAGGTGATCTTTTCATCATTGGAGATGATGAAGAGGGCATTGCTGAAATTAAATAATGTTTATAGGCTGAATTCAGAGTCAAAGTCCTTGGTGAACTAAAGTATTTTCTTGGGATTGAGGTAGTCTCTACGCCTCAAGATATATGGCTGCTACAGAAGCAGTACGCTCATGAAATGTTACAGAAGTATGGTATGGCTGAATGCAAGCCTATGGAGACACATCTTGATCAGAATGTCAAGCTGTAGATTGATGTTGGGAATGACATAGAGAATGTGACTATGTATCGACAGATGGTGGGCAACTTGATATACTTGTTGACTATTAACCATCCTAACTTATGCTATGCAATGGGATTGATTAGTTAGTTCATGAAGAAGCCTTGCAAATCGCATTTAGATGTAGTTAGGAGGATCATGAGATATGTAAAGGGTACTACAGATTATGGGATGTTTTATGCATATGGAAAATCTCTTGACTTGACAGGGTTTAGTGATGTTGATTGGGTTGGTTATGCCTATGACAAGAGATCATAGGCACAACCAATGGTTATGCATTTGGATTGGGCAGCAGTATGATCAATTGGGCAAAGTAAGAAATAGCCTAATGTTGCATTGTCTAGTACATAAGCTAAGTATAGAGGAGCTACCTTAGTGGCTTGCAAAGCAGTTTGGTTGATGAAATTGCTGAAAGACTTGGGAATACAATTGGAGAAGCAAGCGCCCCACCAAAAACTCCTCTATGTGTTAGAGACAAAGGGAAGAGGGACATAGTTTGGGATTTTTGTAAAAGAATTGGGAATATTGAGAAGGTTTGTCATGCTAAAAAAATATCTCAAAGAGCATACCTTGCAAAAATTAAAGAAGATGAAGAAAATAATGGAGAAAATCAAGACTCCTAAGAGCAAAAGGATAGGACCCATCTGTCCCTCTTTTGTTGCTCATTTTCTGATAGACTTTTCTAGGCTTTGTATGTGTACGTGCCTAATGTTCTTATCATAATATCTTGTACTTCTCACTCATGAAAACCTTTGTATGCTCAATGATTTTCATGGTTGTGATTGAGGAGGGGTGTTGAGAAATATGCAATCACACCCACTTTTTAGCCTCTTTGTATTGAATAGTAAGGCAAAGAAACATACTAAAAATAACCTTAGACTAGGAAACTACATGCACGGTTTATTAAAACCATTGATAGTTGAATATCATGGTCTCTTTCCACCTAAAACCACCTACTGTAAGCCTATGAAATCTTGTGGCACATTAGGAGATTTTGAATTAGGCCATGGACTACATAATCAAACTACCAAAACGGGACTAAAGCAGGAGCTTCACGTGGGTAGCTTCATGTGGATATGTTTGGCAAATGTGGATTCTTAGACTACATAACTCACATATTTGATTCACTAGTGCTTAGGAACAAGACTATATGGAGTGTTGTCATCTCAACTTATGCTCAAAGTAGTAACATAAGCAATGTTTTCTAGGCATTTAATCAAACACATAGGTAGAGACTCCATAGCTTGTAGAGAAATGAAACCTCACATGATGTATTACAAAATGACAAACCGTCTCTTAATAAAAAAATAAATTAGAACTTATATATAGCTCTGCAAAGAAGAGAAACCTTAAAAGGAGACAGATCCCATTTTGTCCAGTCTTGCCTCTCTTCGGACACCCATAGAGTCTCAGAATTCCTTGACATCCAAAGCAACAAGGAAATTCATTATAGACAAGGCAATAACAAAATTTCAAATCCCTAATAGACCAGACATTGTAGATCATGTGACAAAGCAATTTAAATTTGGGCACCTAGGCTTCTTTGAATCTATGTTAGAGCTCAATGAATTACACTCTTTAAATGCCGTGAAACTTGCTTCTCCTTCTTGTGCTTGGCCTTTTGTTTATCCTTCTTCTTCTTCCCTCAATCTTGACCTACTGTGAAAGCCTTCATGGAGTTGGATCCATTGGCTTCTATCTCTCTAAGATGCTCATCATGGAGACTATCCACCATGAGAGACAACATTAGAAAAAACTTGCTTAGAGAGGGACAATATGATTGTGGACTTACATAGCTCATCCAATTCAGCCCAATCCTCTACTTCAATAAGTTCGGGCTTGAAATCCTCATGTTTCAAAGGCTTAACTTGCATTTTCTATACTAAGACTTGCCAGATTTGGGCCTTCTAATAGTTTTAGTTGGTGATATCCAACTTGTCAATATTAAAGATAACACTATCATTGGAGCCACTAGCCATACTGAGACCAAGAAAACAAAAAAATGGAAAAATAGACTACCATAATAACCTGAGAATCAGCCCCAAAACCTCTACCAAATCAAGCTCAAAACAAGGGATATTGACCAAGTAATGAGATGTCCAAAAACTCAATGCAAAAGACTGTCAAATGGAGGTAACTACTTGCATAAACAATGTAGTAAAATACAATTACAACATGTTGAAAATGAAGTGCAATAGTAAGAAATCAATGTTAAAGAGGGGTAATCATTGATACAAAACAAACTGCAATTGCTAGGGAATAGGCACAACTTGCAGTGAGTGAATATGCGACTGGCACAGTGCAGTAAACTACAATTACAACATGTTGAAAATGAAGTGCAACAGTAAGAAATCAATGCTAAAGAGGGGCAACCATTGATACAAAACAAATTGCAACTGCTAGGGAATAGGCACAACTTGCAGTGAGTGAATATGCAACTAACACTAAGAACTGTCAAAGGATCAATGTGTCAGACTGAGATACATCCCATACGTATAACCATCATGCATAGAGTAGGTCTCATGGGTAATAGAGTAGGTCTCAATTATGTTAGGATGTTGAATTGCAAACTAATCGCAAACTCTTGAATGCTTTGATCTCCAGACAATAAAAAATAGGTATGCAACTACTTCTAAAGCATGAACATTTAGCATAATGTTATAAGTTTATGAAGTAATCCCAATTTAAGTGAGATACAAAATCCATAGAGTCATGCATCATTCCTAAGAATCATCAAGCCCCATGGCATGCACTACCAATACAAGGCATCATATTAAAAATAATGCAACTACAAATCATGTGAAATCATCATCATCAGTAGGGTGAATAGATGGGGGTCTGCATGCCACATCAACCAAGCATTGGTTGTAGAGGCTAAAATCACCCTCAAGACACATGCAAAAACGATGCATATTTATACATGCTCTACCAAGGCTGCCACAACTTGAAAAAATATCTAGCACATAGTCAAGACCCTTTGTGAACGTAGCAAGGAGCCACCTACAAAAAAGAAACCATTTAGTAACATCCATAACAAAAGCATGACATATCTCAATGCAAATATAAACCAATTTAAGAGTGTATAATGCACCTATAAAAAGCTAGTGATCTTTTTGCACCTCCTCGAACCTCTACACCATCTACATGGTGCACAGATAGAACGCCGTATGCGCGCGTAGTGAGTGTCAGAAGGTCCCCAAGAATAAAAGAACTCTACTTTTGCACAAAAAACAAGGAAGAAAGCTTGCACGACATGAAACAAGAGACTAATTGGGTGCAATCTCCCCCCATGCCTTGTGTGAGCGCTCCACAAAGCATGTATTTTTTTATATTATTCATCTTCAAGCTCAAGAAATAGCCCAATTTACAATTAGCATGCTTTAGCTTTTGTGTTTACTTTTGTGCCACTAAATAATTAAAGCTATTAAGCGCCCAAGGAGTTAGGCGGTACCCAAATACAATGTCCAATACAAATATTTAAATTGTGCGCCCATGCGCATACAAAAGTAATAAATAAATATCAAACGCTTTAATAAATAAGCGCGTCAAAATATGGATGCCATGCCTAAGATACGCGCCCATAAAAAATTAATGATAATTTGAATACACGCTATCCTCCAATGCTTCCCAATGCCACCGCTGCTTGCTCTACACATCAACTGAAGCATTCTCACAATTGTTAGAAAAATAATACAATTAAATCGACAAAAGTGAATACCGAGCAGTCTTCAGCTACAAAAAATAAATTGGTTAGAACTCAATTCTAACCTTAATTTATTACGAGTGCACACTCTAGACTCATAAAAATTTATTAATTTAAATATTTATTTTATAGAATCACCTGCTATAGAATCACCTACTTACACATTAAATTAACAAAATGCCCGAAAAGGATAGGCGTCCCTATCGACTTTTCGCACAAAGAATCTGCCTTGTGTATGAGCCCCGGTAATAAAATTTTACGGAATCCACTGCAAAAACTCACGGAATCCACCATGGAATATGCCTCCTGGCATCATACCCCCGGGGTGGGATAACAATTTTCCTCAATTGCTATTAGCTCAATGTGGAGCTAACAGTGTGGGGAAAGCACTTAGGTCTCTAGCGTGCATCCATTGGGCCTCTTCAACAAGATGATTTTTAAACTTGACCAAATATCTAGAATATCTACGGCCAGTTCTAGTGGTCATAAAGCCAGTATCTATAATAGTTTTAGGCTCAAGGATTTCAGCTTCGTTGTCTAGCAAAGGAGGGTTTTCATAGACAGGGTGTATAGGTAATTGTCCTCTAAAAGGTCATAATAAACTGATATGGAAGGTGTTGGGGATTTTCCAATGTTGTGGTAATTCTAGTTTAAATGCATTGTCGTTGATTTTGTGTATGATCTTGAATGGGCCATAAAATCTAGGTGCTAATTTGACAACGGGGTATTTATCTACACTTTGTAATCTTCGTTTTTCAATTCGTAACCAAACATAATCATCAACTTTAAAACTCATAACTTTTCTTTTTTTGTTTGCTTGTTTTGTGTATGATTGCTGGGCTTTGGCAATCATATCTTGAACTTCATAAAAAATAGTAGCATGCATGTTAGCAATATCATCAGCAGTTTGAATTTTGTTTGATAATGATGTAATAGATGTAGGCAATTGATATCCATAAATAATTTCAAAGGGTGCTTTCTTGTAGGTGTATGTGGTGTGTTATTATATGCAAACTGAAGTAAATGTAGATATGTATCCCATGTGTGTGGTTTTGAAATTGTGTAGGCACGCAAAAGATCTAAAATGATACTGTTAGTAGCTTTTGTTTGACCATTTGTTTCAGGATGAAATGCAGATGAAAAATCAATCTTTGTTCCTAAGTTAGCAAACAAAGTAGTCCAAAAATTATTGCAGAATCTAGAATCATGATCAGAAATAATGACTTTTGATAAACCATGGTTAGTAAAAACAGTTTTCAAAAACAATTGAGTAGCTTGAGATGCAGTTAAGGTTTTCTTGCATGGAATAAAATATGTTTGTTTGCTAAACCTATCTACAATAGTCCAAATCATATCGCGATTAGCTTTAGTGTTAGGTAGACGAGTGATAAAATCCATTGAAATCTGTTCCCATGGTCGTGATGGAATGGATAATGGCATTAGTAAACCATATTGTTTACCATGGTGTCTTTTTACTCGTTGACAAATTAGGCATTCAGATACAAAGTTAGATACATCAATGTCCATGTGTGACCAATAAAAATCTTCAATCAATGTACGCAAAGTAGATATAATTTCTCTATGACCTTGATATGGGGGACAATAAATTTCATGCAAAACAAATGATCGAAATGGAACAGTCACACATAATCTTTTTTCATAAAACATAAATCCATTAGTGTAAGACAATGAATCAATAGGAATCCAATTTTTTGCAACTAGTTTATTCCAATCAGCTTGAAAAGTAGGATCTTGGTGATAAGTATCTTTCATAGGAATAAGGTAATCAAATGATATCACAGAAATATTTTGAATTGTCAGTCTTCTACTCAAAGCATCAGCAACAACATTCTCTTTTTTAGGTTGATATTGTATAAGGGGATGAAAACTTTGAATAAAAGCAGCCCATTTAATGTGTCGATCAGATATTTGTGGTTGACTAAGAAGATGTCTAATGCTTTGTTGGTCAGTTTTGATCATGAATTCGGATCCCATTAAATAATGTTTCCATTGACGTAAGGCTTGTACTACGGTTGGCAATTCCTTGTCATAAGTAGAATATTTAAGTTCAGATGGTTTGAGTTTGCAGCTAGAGTAAGCTATGGGATGAGAATCTTGCATAAGGACTGCTCCTATTCCAGATCCACTAGCGTCAGTAACTACTAAGAAGAATGGTCTATTGAAGTCAGGTAATTGTAATACATGAGCATGAGTTAAAGCATGTTTCAGCAAATCAAAGGAATTTTGTTGATTGTCAGACCAATTATACACAATACCCTTCTTTAAGAGTTTCGTCAAATGTAATGCAAGTAATGAGAAATTCCTCACAAATTTTCTGTAAAAGCTAGCAAGACCTAGAAAAGAACGTAATTCATGCACATTTTTGGGTATCGACCAATTTAAAATTGCTTCTATTTTTTAAGGGTCGACTTTAATACATTTCGATGAAAGAATATGTCTTAAATATTCAATTTATGTTTGGAAGAATTCACTCTTTTTGGGGTTAGCATATAATTGATTGTCTTTTAATGACTTAAAAACTAAAGACAAATGTTCATAATGCTCATTCTCATTTTTACTGAAAACTAATATGTCATTAAAGAAAACAATGACACAATGCTGATGTTTCAAAAATATGCGATTCATCATATGACTGAATGTGGCTGGTGCATTAGTTAAACTGAAAGGCATAACCAGAAATTCATAGTGTCCAAATTGTGTTCTAAATGCAATTTTGAATATATCAGATTTGTCCAATCTTACTTGATGATATCCAGATTTCAGATCTATCTTACTGAATATGGCAGATCCTTGTAGCTTGTCCATAAGATCATCTACCCTAGGAATCGAGTATCTATTCTTAATAGTAATTTTATTTAGGGCACGATAATCAATGCACATGCGATATGTATTATTTTTCTTCTTCACTAATAAGACAGGTGCACCAAATGGAGAACTACTAGGTCTAATTAATCCTCTATTAAGCAATTCGTCTATTTGGTTTTGAATTTCTTTCTGTTCAATTTGGTTATGTCTATATGGTGCTTTACATGGTGGTTGTGTTCCAGGAATTAAATCTATCTTATGATCTTCAGGACGTGCAGGTGGTAATCCAGGTGGTAAATCAACAACAATATAATCTTGGAATTGGGAAAGAAATCGTGTATGCCTAGGATGCATCTGGTTTTCTTTAACTTGAATTTCATTCACCCATATTAAATAGGATTTTCTACTTTTACGAAATGCACGTTTAGCCTGAGTATGAGTAAGCAATGGAAAATTATTGGAAGCGTGCATACCATGCGGTGTGATTTGTTTTCCTTGAAAATAAATTTTAATTGAATGCGTAGAATAATCTATATTAGGATTGTATTGATGATGCCAGGCATTCTTAAGATAATGTCACTAGACTGCAAAGGTACAACCAATAAATTTCTTCATTCAGTATAATCACCAATTTTAATTTTTAAATTATGCACCTCTTGTGTTCAATTATATCTCGTACCTAGGAATGCAGCCTTGATGTGATAATGTGTAGAAACAGTATGTAAATTCAATTCTTTGACCAATTTTGCAGAAATAAAGTCATGTGTGCTTCCATCATCATGTAAAATAGTCTTTTCTTTACCATGCACAAAACATTTCATTGTTAATAAGGAATGGGGAGTTAGCATACTTGGCAAAGTATTAGAAGTAGTACCAATGTCATCATCATCTTCCATAAAATTCGACATCTCTTCACGTTCTTCATCTTCTATTGCTCCCAGATAATTGATATGAACAGATGGCTTTTTGGATTGACAATTAGCTGCTAGATGTCAAGGTTGATGACATTTATAACAAACTATGGGTTTTGCTTTGGATACATTATTGGTAATGGCAGAAAGTTTAGGAATGTTGGGATTTGACTGTAGGGATGGCTTAGGGTTTGGATTTGTATTTGATGGCAAGGCAAGTGGTCGTGTCCAAGATTTACAGAATGAAGATGGAAGAAAACGACTTTGATTGAATCTTCAAAAATTTGAATTGAATTGTTTGGAACCAAAGTTACCATTAGTTGGAAATTGTTGTGGTCGCTTATCTCATCCACCGCAAATTTTGTCTTTAGTGTCATGGGCCAAGGAAATTGCATCTTCAAGGGTTGTTGACTTGAACATATTGACCTCCGCATAAAAATGTCCAAGTAGTCCAGACATAAACATTCAGTATATTGTGAAATAGGTTCGCGATCCCTTTGTTGTAGAAGATCCCATTGTTTGATTGCTTTTTCGTGGAATTGGGGAGGAAGGAAATTCTGCAAAAAGTTCTTTTGGAAAGTCTCCCAAGTAGTGGGACAATCAATGCTTTTGCGGACCACAGTCCACCATAAGGATGCTCAGTCAACTAAATGGTTAGTGACACATTTAATTTCATCTTTCTCAGCATATGATTCTTCATGGAAATAATCATCAAATTGACTAATAAAAGCAAGGACAATCTTTCCATCATGTGATCCATTGAAAGTACGAAATTTAAAATTTCTTTTACTTATCTTTGTTTCTTTCTGAATGGATTGGGCTTCAAGTGTTGCATCGATGGTACGTCGTATAAGATCTTCAGGTTGTGATCCATCTTGGTCGGTGGTGAATCGTTGTAGATTGGCCAATTGAGCTTGCAAAGTTTGTCGTGCTCTTCGTTCTTCTTGAAGCTGCATCATAATCAAATTCAACTTTTGCTCCATTGTTAGTTCGAGTAGATAACCTTCAGCCCCCATAAAATCTTCCATGGTTTGATCAGTCATCCTGCAAAATTTCAAAAGACCTCACACACTCAAAACCTTGTTAGCAGAATGAGCGTAGCTCAAAGGCGGGTTTACAAGGCTTGTATATATATTTTTTAGTTTGGCTTTTGTAGTATTTCTCCTTTACGATTGCGAAATTCGATGTCACAATCGTCTTCCAAGAAAATAATTTTGCATATAGTCTGTGTGTTGATGATTGTTTACTGTAATATGCTTCTGTCAATTCACAGGTGTGAACAGGGGCTTCCAGAGGGTAGTAAACTGATTCGTGAGCTACTGAATATGAACTGCCTCTATAGTAGTTATTGAAAGTTGAAATCTATGGTCTTTAAAACCTTTGTGACTTGGAGTACTTGGAGTTTTAATCTTTTCTGACTAAGCATGGATTTGGAGGACTTGAGGATATTGTTGCCAGATTCGGCGACGGGCAGTACATGCTGCCGCTGTCGACGGGTTAAAATGGGCTATGAAGCTTTTTATTAAGCTTCTTTTGAAGCCTAATAAGCTTAACCTTAAAGCTTGAAAAACTATGGAAGTAATTTCTTATCTGTTCTCAACGACTTCATGAAGGATCTTCCTGCGTGGTTCTCCGCCTGCAGAGGCCGGTCCCTCGCAATCTGACTATACAGTAGGGGGTTCTTGACTGCTAGGAACACGCTAGTATCGACCATTTGCCATGAGATTGACTGTAGAGCTCAATCGTTCCAGGAGCTCCGCCTTCGTGTGAGATGGTAAGCGATTGGAAGATCTTGATCTTAGCTTTGCTCTGATATCACTGGTGCACAGATCGGACGCCATATGCGCGCGTAGTGAGCGTCAGAAGGTCCCCAAGAACAAAATAACTCTACTTTTGCACAAAAAACAAGGAAGAAAGCTTGTACGATATGAAACAAGAGACTAATTGGGTGCAATCTCCCCCCATGCCTTGTGTGAGCACTCCACAAAGCATGTATTTTTTTATATTATTCATCTTCAAGCTTAAGAAATAGCCCAATTTACAATTAGCATGCTTTAGCTTTTGTGTTTACTTTTGTGCCACTAAAGAATTAAAGCTATTGGGCGCCCAAGGAGTTAGGTGGTACCCAAATACAACGTCCAATACAAATATTTAAATAGTGCGCCCATGCACATACAAAAGTAATAAATAAATATCAAATGCTTTAATAAATAAGCACGTCAAAATGGACTCCATGCCTAAGATACGCACCCATAAAAAATTAATGATAATTTGAATACACGCTATCCTCCAATGCTTTCCAATGCCATTGTTACTTGCTCTACACATCAACTGAAGCATTCACAATTGTTAGAAAAATAATACAATTAAACTGACAAAAGTGAATACCTAGCAGTCTTCAGCTACAAAAAATAAATTGGTTAGAACTCAATCCTAACCTTAATTTATTACGAGTGCGCACTCTAGACTCATAAATGTTTATTAATTCAAATATGTATTTTACGGAATCACCCGCTATGGAATCACCCACTTACACATTAAATTAACAAAACGCCCGAAAAGGATAGGCGTCCCCATTGACTTTTCGCACAAAGAATCCACCTTGTGTATGAGCCCCGGTAATAAAATTTTACGAAATCCACCGCAAAACCTCACGGAATCCACCGTGGAATATGCCTCTTGGTATCACTACATAGGTGTGCTCAAATGATGTGCCCTGGAGGTCTGTCTCGAAGAGGAAGCTACAAGAGGTGGAAAACCTGTATGGGCTAACCCTCTTGCCAGCCTCTCTATCATATAAAGGGACATACATCCCTTGATAAAACAAGCCAATAGTAAGGTCCATGACCTAGCAATACACAATCATCTTGTTAGCTACTTAAACTTTTATTTTAAAAAGTTATAGGTTTGTCTTCAACACACTTACCTCCTCTCGAGTAAAAGGTGTTTATATCCACCCTCACACACAAGAGTCCATGTGCGATGGAGCTTCAATCCAATGGCAGGAGCTCCTCTAAGAACTTTTCCAAAGTGTTGTGCAAGTCCCAAAGTCACCAAGAACCCCTCATCTACCAAGAATCTATGGGCTAGGTCCATGACACCTTTGACCAGTGCACTAGAAAATGTATTCCATTCGAGAATCCCTTTCAAATGTAAAGATGTATAAGACCATGAAATATCACATGAGTTTATAAGCTAAAAAAATGCAAGCACATATACCTTTTTTCTCAAGGCCAACAATAAGCAAAGATGTAGGAAAATCTGTAAACAACAACTTAGCAACCTCATATGATGGGACACCATCACGATGGTAAGAGTTGATGGTATTTTCCTCCATGAAGCACTAAATGCTAAAATTGAAAACATAATAACAAAGCATAAGAAACCATTACAATAGATGTATATATAGAGGATGGTGAAAAATATACTCATCCAATGCAAAATCGTTGATCGATGTCACATCTACCAAAAAAGTATCTATGAAAGTTTAGTATTGAAATCCTATTATCAAAATAAAGTTTACTTACAAATGTTGATGTTGGCTAAATGTTAAGCATAAAATGTAAAAAGAAAAAAAATTATTTAGTGTTTAATGTTTAAAATCTATATTATCTTCAAAAAATAGAAAAATATACTTTTAACATGATTCCAATAATCTAAAAATGATACTTGATTCACCTTCTATTTCTTCATCCAATGAAACAACTTTCTCTTTGTGTTTAGACCTTCGCTTCACTGTACCAATCTCATTTGATTCACTTATATTACCTAGGCAATGTAAAGGCAACAAAATAATACTTTAATAAATTGACTCGTCAAATGAAAACCTTGAACTCTATCATTCATACAAATTGACTTATCCTTGCCATGCTCCAACACATCATCTATTGTGGGGATATCCTTTCATTTTCTTATGGACTTTTTCTTCATTGTAGTATCAACAATTGCATCACTAATGGTACCTAAGTAGTGTGAAGTCAATAAAATACAATATTATATTCATGCAAATTAGAAACAAGGCTACTTGGATCAAACTAAAACTTTGCATTTCATCCAATATACCCTTTGCCATGCTACCACCACAAGTCGCCTTTATCCCCACAACATGAGGGACCATGTTTATTGTATTTGACATTTCTAATTTGCAAAAACAACAAAGTTAAGAAAAAACACAAGTCTAAAAAGTTATGATAACTATTTTTAGAAAGTACCATTTCCTTCATCCTCTTCTTTGTGCATAGAAATTACTCTATTTTATTCTAGGAACCCTGCATATAAGGCAAGTATTACTAAAACAAAGAGCTAAGAGCAAGAGTTACCACATATTCACTATGTTTGGCTCTCACAGTACTTACTCTCTCTTAATTCAATTTTCACATCCCAAGTCCATCCTCTCCTCCACTAGAGGAGGGAGGCTTTCTAGCACCCCACTCTCCTGTAGACTATGGAACCATCTTTTCCAAAAACATAAGAACAAACAACAAAAGCACTCTTAAGTTAGAATACATTTGTACATATGCTATTTAGAAAATATGATTTCTTTATACTAGAAATACATGTACACCACCCTCTTTCTTGATTGTGTGAGATCTAGAATCTTCTCAGAGTCTCCAACATTCTTCATCTCACAAAAAATATTTGCAAATGCCTTTAAAATATGTAAACATCTTTGGCCTTTAAAAAAAAACATAAAAGGCTCGTGGAATATCAGTGCCATCAACTTGTAGGGTCTTGATCAATAAGGAGCATTCTCCAATCATATGAAACCAATATACCTCTTGCTTCATGTAGATGTGAAATCTCCTTACATATGCAAAGTATGACATAGTGGAGTCCTTTGCCTTTGTGAAAATCATGAGAAGTAAAATCTCCATTTTCCTAATATATTGGTTATTGAACAAAACATAACTTCAATATTGTTGAACCAGATTAAGTTCAATTCCAAAAGAAAAGAGAACATTAGTCCATGAGAAAAACATACCTCTCCGTAGCAATATTAGCACTACAAATGGCATACAATTTGTCCTTGGTAATAGCCATCATGTTCTTTTCATCCCGATTCAATGCAAATAAAACAGAAAAGAAATCCTCTCCATGCGTAGGATTAGCTATTCCAAGGTACTTGTATCCTTTGTCCCTCAATTTATCTTGCTCTTTGTTTATGCATTGTTTTCTCTTTGCCTCATAATTTGCCTTTGGCAATGCAAGCTCCTTGAAGTGGGCCTCCACTTTGAGTGTGGCAGAGTTATAGTCATTCTAAATAAAAACCCAATACATGTTTCTTAGTTATGGTTAAATTCAAGATGCCACAATTTGTTATGATGAAAACTAAAATACTATACCAAAATTTTTACCTTCCACACCAAAATTGATATTAGCAAACATGGGTTCTTGTACCATGGATCATTGCTATGGTTACTTTTGCCTTCAATTTCATACTCTTTTTTAGCCCACCATCTTTGAGAAGGCCTCATCCTTTCCAAAATGCTTTGTTTATTGACATAGAACTCTAATATGTTGTGAAATATCTTCACTATAAACTACATACATTAAATAATAAAATAAATAATTAGTCATAGTTACCTTCATTTATCCTCTTCATCCATGTCTTCAACCTATGATTACCATCCCATACCAAAAACTTGTGCCCTGTTAAATCAGCCCACTCATCAGTCAATTCATCTCCAAACTTTTGGTTAACTTTTCTCCAAAGAGGGCCCCACTCTTCCAAATTTTGGGGAGATACATCCATTAGCTCAACCAGTGGGCCTTCTCAAAGAAACCAAAAATTTTCCCATTGTTTCCGGATATGAAGCATTATCGAAAGATGAAATTAACCATGTAACAGAACTAGATGCAAGCCTTATAGCCCCATAGGGCACAAGTCTACACAAAGGGATAGGAGGAGGAGAAGTAGACCTCCTTACAAAAAAACACATATGACATAAACCTAAACTTGACATTCTCTCCAATGTGTCTATCATGCTCACTCACCTCTTTCTTTTCTTCTATTAGCAACATCCTCATTCACCTCTTCATTTTCCTCATGTATAGTTTGCAAATCTAAAGACCTACCATGTGTTGTTTCACCACACTCTGTGATGGTAGTGTGGGTGCTTGTAGGATGAGCATGAATGTCATTGCTTGCTTCATCCATGCTATCCTCAAGTACTTCATCATCAATGAAAGGACATTTTTTCCTTGGTTTTCCACCCTTGTTATTTGGAGATTCAAAGAATGCACGTGAGGATGCTTATTGATCGATAGTTACTAGTCTATTGCATAGACCAGATCTTAACCTTGTAATTGGAGAGTATCTACAAAAAGAATTTGAAAATAGAATATACAATTTATATGGAACATTGAAAGAGTTTCTTAACCATTAAGAATAGAATATAAAAATTTAAAAGAGTGATTGAATGACTTAACTAGATGGCCCCTTTTGCTTTGACCTCTCCTACCACCATGTTGACCTCCAGGCATGCTCAAAAGCACTAAAAAAATCAAAGTCATTTTAAAAATAAAGATAACTTAGATTAATCACATGTTTTATTAATTAATCTCCACCAAAATATGACCTTTTGATACAGACAACACAATTTAATATCATTTGTTATTTGATTTTAATAATATATTAAATTTTGTTAATCATTTGAACCTCCTTATAGCATTTTCACCCCCGCACCCACAAAGAGGGGATACTCCCAACCCCTTGTTCTTATCTACGTTGATGCAGACAATGCTGAGTGTCCGATAATTCCCAAATCATAAAAATCAAATCATGTCATATTTATTTCTTTAGAATGATTTATGTATGATTTAAAAATGGTTTAATTTTTCATGCCTTGGATGCGCGTGGTTTACACCCACTCTATATGGAGGGGGGTGTAGGGTGGGCCCCCAACTAGTGTCACCGGGGGGTTCCAAGCGGGGCCAACGACAACGATTACGGCCCCCCTTGGTAGAGGTTCAGAAGGTAGCACCCTTGAAGTCAAAAATTGTATGTAACTTGGCTATAGGAGAGTTTTAAGGGACGACCTAGGGAGGAGCAGTGGTTTAGGGAGGAGGGATTGAGAGGGGAGTGGTTTAAGAAGGAGGGGTTGCTGCCTAGATATGTGATGGTGATAGATGGCCATTCTTAACTCCTCCAAAGTTGTTGCTCAGATCTGTAGATGACGTCAATAGCATATGACCTAAAAAATACTGCCTAGGCAAAGTGGCAGATAGAAAACATTGCTTGCAACCATTCTGTGGCCTTACATCTTCACGAGGCCTCCAACATAGAGTTCTTAAAATAGCTGCAACTTATTCCACCTTTACTTCCACATGAGAGAACTGGCTTCTTTGCCTTCTCTACCTCCTATGGCCACAACCAACAACTCCATGAACTGCACCAATAACACCCTACGGACAGACAATCATGTTGGGGGTTCCCCCTCCTTGCCTTTCCCTCTCCTCGTCCTCCCTCTAAAGGGGGTTGCGCCTAACCCTCGATAGTTGTCTGCGTTGATGCAAATAGCCATGGGTGTCTCAAAGGTCTCCTCCCCTCCCATATTTTTAGTTTAGTGTCTCCTTTTCTACCTCCCCTTTCCTTCTCTCCCCTCCCATTTTTGTCCTCTCATTGTCTACCTCCTCTTCCATTTTTTTAAACCATGGAGGAAAAGTGAAACTTGAAATATAGATTTTCAGCCATGGGGATGGAGTGTAGAGCTTACCCGGTGAGTTTGATGGAGAATGCTGGTCTTGTTTGAGCTTGTTGTTGCAGGGGCTGCTCTCCTTCTTGCTTCTTCTTTGTGCCTTCCAACTTACAAAGGAAGAGAAGAAGAGAGAAAGAAAAGAGAAAATGAAGAAAAAGAAAAAGAAAAAGAAGGAGGAGGAAGAAGAAGTAATAAAACATAGGAAAAAAAAGAAGATATGTTTAAACTATTACACATGACTTCCAATGGCAAGAGGTAGGTGCATATTGAACGTCCGTCATGAGAGCATTTTTCTCTAAAATACCAAACAATTATTTACTACAATATGTAAATGATGATGACACTTGTCATCTAACAAAATAAAACAGCTACATCATGACCTCAAAAATAATTTATAAATACTTGCTAAATTTATTTTTGGAAAGATATGATTAAAAAAAATTCATTTAACTAACTCTTGCGATTTTTCAATATGTAGATATTTTTAATTTTTTGGTTCATTAATGGACCGATTCGCAACTTTAACCATCACTAAGAACTTGCCCATGGAGTAAGAGCTCATTTAATCCATATTTGGTGGGGGTAATGGACTATTATTTCTACATTTAAAGAAATTGATAAACAATAGGCATGCTAGTATATATAATATTTTGCCTTCATAGCTCCATTGTTTACTGAGTTTCAAATCGGCTTTTGTGAGAGACGATGGTAGAATTTACTCTTCAATGGTCAATTGGCTCCCGATCACTGGAACATATTGTGACCATGAGGGATGGAAAGATCCTTGTGAGCTCTTATTTTCTTCAATCACTTCTACCCCTTGACTGGAAGCTGGTAGGTTTGCATGCTATTTTTCAACTTGATACTTATTGACAGATGATTTTTGATGCCGAGAAGTGCTTAAAAATAGCCAAAAATTACAAATATCAGGGAAAAAATAGACTTCGTCGAAGGCAGCGGTGTTTTTTGGCATGACATACAAGACCCTGGTAGATGCCCAGCAGTGGAAGACTTCAAGTTGGACACCCAAGATTTTTCCGACCATGATTCGGGTACCGGACATGGAAGAGGGAGTGCCGGGAAGGCCAAATGCTAAAATGCCAAGTGAGAATGGACTTTAGGAGAGCCCAAAGGGTGTGACCCTTTGGGGCTCCCTTTGGGGAGCCCCAAAAATAAAAAAACATGGGGGGGGAGAGGGGGTTGCGTTTTTTTTCTCACGCAGGCAAGAATGGTGCCATGAATCCAAATGAAAGAGAGATGGGTTATGGGGCCAGAGAACGACTCCCCCAATTGATCTTAGGCTTGTTCTTCTTCCTATCCTTGCTCTCCATCTCTCCAATCCACTCCTCCAATGGCTGCCTACTTGTGGAGATGCAAATCTAGTCTTTCTCTCTCATCCATCTCTCTCTCCCGCATAGAGGCAATTCATGTGTAAGAAGCCAAGAAGAAGAGGGGCTGAAGAATGCTTATTTGACTGTGATCAGATTGCTTCAAGATGAAGAGGAGGTTGAGGAAAGAGGTTCAACACTGAAGAATGGTTGTTGGTCAGTTTGTGGGCTGCCCATAATAATTATTAAAAAACCCGCAACATGCAAGACACGTGGTATGCTCCAATTTTACAAAGAAATTTGATTGTTTTTGTTGTTTCATGGTCCAAATGTTGTTCATATGCAATGAATTTTTGTTTGAACCTTGTTTGCATCATGTTTGATGCATGTAACTACAAAAATGTAGAACATGTAATGATTTAGAGCTATTATTAATTTGTTAAAACCCACAAAATGTCATTTTTTCAATTGAAATTAGTGGTTTTTTTGATTTTGAGTTGGGAAAAAGGAGTAAAAATGGGATAAACTCAGAGAAAATGCTAAGTTTCATTCAAAATAATAAGCCAATACAAATAAATAAAAAAATACATATTTTTTATGAATAATAAATAGAAAAAATAGTGAAAAATAGAGAAAATTGGGGCTTTTGTGCTAAAAAAATATGAAAAAATAAGATTTATGTGTGTGAATGTTTGGCGAGGTTAAAGCATGAGGTCAAGCCTCACTTTGGTCTCGTCCTTTGTGTTATAGTACGTGTTTATTGTTTTTTACATATAAAAATGATACAAAATAACCATTTACACCTATGCACCACAGCAACACCTAAACGATGGGGGGGGGGGGATAAAGGTTGTGCGACAATCTAATTGCTGAAAATATACAAATTTTGATTTTCCTCTTTGTGTATAGTATTTAGGGATTGTCCCATAATTGAATATAGGCGACTTAGTAGTATGGAAGTTCTAGTGCTAGTCCCTAAAGCAGCGCAACATGTAACGCTTAGTTAAAATTCATGAAAGGACTATTTTCTGCATCTCACATGGTTGGTTTCTTAATCATAAAATGGTTGTGCACAATCATCATACACATTGCATCAAGCATGCCACGCGGTATTTCCTGGAATGCATTGCAATTGATTGATAAACTTTGACCAATGTTGAGGATAGGAAACCCAAGCTATAGGTCTAGATGGGTGCTTTCATTGGGGAAAGTTTTGTGAGGCAAATCAAAATCTCTTGGAATACTGAATTATAAAAGAGTGGAGTTTGTCCGTTATGTGTTAGCAACGCATCTTGGGGCCAATCTTAGATGTGTAGAAGAGTCGCAGTGGAGCCGCGACAATTAGCTGAGAGGTGCTTTCCTATGTGTGTATTACGAGGCATTATGCCTATATATTATGGGATCTCTCTCTGAGGAGAAGGGAAGATGAACGTTGGACTACATTTGGATACAAATGCAAAATCATTATAAGCATTTAGTGCAAAGTAAGTTTTAGACGCTCCTGGCCTGCGAGGCCGTGTGGTGGGTTTGTCTATCGTATGCATGAGGTCCGGCTAGTATCATAGCCAGTGCCGGTACATTTTAGGTCCCATTAGTGCCGCATTTTTCGGGAGCCGCCAATAAGTGGTGGTTCTCAAATCTAGGATTTTTAGGGATCAAATAGTTGGTTTATGTCCTCTGATAAGGACCGTCAAGCCGAAATACAAAAAGCAGAATGTGCTGAGAGGGCTAGACGGCGGTTGGAGATTGTAAGATGCTATTCTCCTCATAGGAGCAGCCCGTTATGGATAAGTGGCAGTGGTTCTAGTAACCTAGGTGTTACGAGTAGCTCTTCGAGTGCAAGTGGAAGTCTTGGTACTTCCCTATTTCCAGTTAATCAACCCACAACAAGTGGGGGTGTAGTGTTGCCTACACAAACTCCTATTGTCAATTCGGTTGTAGCCATGGCACAACCTATCGCAATTCTAGCAGGTACACTCGATTTACTGGCATTAGGAGCACCATTTCCCATTTTCCATGGGTTAGTAGAAGAAGATGAAGAACTCCACATTAAGGAGTTTCAAATGCTCATGTTCAACTATAAAATCCAAGATGAAGGACACCTAATGATGTTCTTCAACATGACGTTAAAAGGAAGAGTGGTAGTGTGGTATCACGGTTTAGAAGCTGGAACCATAACTAGCAGTGCCCAATTCTTTACGGCTTTCCGTAGGGAATTTGCCCCTAAGAAGGGTGGACAATATTGGTTGCATATTCTGAATGTAACACGCCAAGAGCCAAATGAGAATGTCTAGGCATACGCTAAGAAACTAAAGCAAGTTCTTCGCATACTTAACGCTTATATTCCCATTCCAGCGGCTGCACAGTTGCAATATTTCCTACATGGATTGGATTTTAATACCCAGGTGTAGCTGAGTAGTGTTGCTTTGGCCGACATTGACACTGCCATTACCCAAGCAAAAGGAGTAGAGTCACGCTTGCAAGTGGCTTATGTAGCAATGATAAATTGGAATGGTAATAATTTGGCCTTGACCAATGGGAGTCAAGGGGACCCCATGTTAAATACGAGTGGCAGAGGGAGTATTATGTCAAATTTGCCTATGTTACTAGCTCCTCCTAGCATGACTATGCCTATGGCTAGTCAGGCGGCCTCACTAAATGTGGTGGAAACCAAACAATGAATCCTAATGTTGTCCCAGTTGGTCAGCCGCCGATTCCTAATCAAGTGGTTAGGCCCATGGGACGACAGACTGATGATCGCGGCTATGAGTCGAGTGCTTCTAATGTCCTTGGTGAAGTTAAGGACATGATAAAGTACTACACCGATATGATCTCTGAATAGTATCGACAAATAGCTGTGGATGTTAATTTTCTTAAGAAGCAGTAGAATTTGATAGGGAGTCAATGCCTTGAAGAGGGTGGCCCCTCAAGATTCAGTTGTAAGTGGTGTGGGGGTCAACATTTCCCTAGGAATTGCCCGAATGTCAAATGTGATATTTGTAGGAAGTCTGGCTACTTAACTGCTACTTGTTGGAGTAAGATTAGTTCTCTCCAACAAGGGAGTAAACAATCAGGTTTAGTTAACCATCGCACCCAAGGGAATAATCTCCAAGAAGACGATGGACTAAGGCAAATACTACAAAGAGGAAAGGCTATTGTAGAAGAGTTACCTCATGGTAGTGGAGTCAGCCTTATTGAGGCTGTACATGTCAATGATGCTAAAACTTCTAATCTACAAGCCGTAATAAGAGGTCAAAAGATTAAAGAGGGTGACAAGGGAATTGTAAAACCTGTCGAGGGAAGCCCTAAACAAGATGCTAGGGAAAAGGGAGTCCTGAATCCTGATATGGAAGGTGGACCGTTAAGACCTGTTGGCAGTAAAGTCAATCCTGAGGAGGATAAAGGATTGCCAAGAAAGAAGGTAAAGGCTAAAAAAGAGGCACCAAAGCCGATGGAAAGACCAAAGGAGAGAATGGTTTGGCACGAGAAGAGAACTTTGGCTAATTATCACGACTTTGATCTAGCAAGTTCCCTTTGCGAAGTCAAACCAGACGTGAATCTCCTGCAATTGATTAAACTTTCTCCAGGAGTACACAAGGAATTCAAGAAAATCTTGCGTATAGGGTATATAGTAGAACCTTTGGGCATAGCTAGAGTGGGGGAAGATTGGTTCGATCATGTTGAAAAGCATTGCCCTAGGGTTCCAACATATGTGGATGGAATATTAGTGGAGCACACTATCGTGGACACTGGATCCTCCGTCAATATCGTAAGCTCAGACTTGATGGAGAGGTTAGGTCTAGACATCCAAAAAGATGGCTCCACACTTCTTAAGATGGCTGATGATAGTCTAAGACAACTAGAAGGTTGCATTACTAAGGCCCATGTTATAGTTGCGAGCGTGGAATGCTATCTGGACTTTAGGGTGATAAGGTTTGTAGGATGTCCTAGCTATCGGGTGTTGCTAGGCAGGCCATGGATTCTATGGACAGACTGTTAAGTTGATATACCCGCTGGTCGAGTGATTCTAGGTCGAGGTGCCCATCATGTAATAGTGGATGCTTACCTTGAGTCTCCTCAGAGTGAGAGAGCTCCCCTATCCTGCACTGAACTAGAAACACTAGATGATCCATCCGGTAGTGAGACGTCATCGAGTAATGGATCTAAGGAAGGGTCCACTACAAAGGATATTTATCAGATAACCTTGAATGAGCCGATAGAGCCTCATGATCGAATAAGAGACGCGGACGTTATTGAGCTGGATCTGGGTATGCTAAATGATTCGTGGCCAATTAAATTAGGGTCCATGTTCAGTTCGGAAGAAAGAGAGGATTATGTGTCCTTAATTCGTCGAGATTTCTGTGATATCTTTGCTTGGAGCTATGACGAACTTCGAGGTATTCCTCCTAGTCTAGCTATGCATACTATTCCTGTAAAGGAAGGTATCCGCCCTGTACGTCAGAAAGTAAGGTGTATGCCTTTTGAATTAAGGGACAGGTTGTACGAGGAACTACAGAAGTTGCAAAAAGCGAGTTTGATCTTCCCTGTTCAGCAGAAGAAGAAGAATCAAATCCATCTTTGTGTAGATTTTAGAGAGTTGAATAAATAGATCGTTAAAGATTACTACCTGTTTGCCGTTTATTGACAAAATTTTGGATCAACTAGCGGGTAGGGAAATCTATTTGTTTATGGAGTGCTTTGTAGTGTATAACCAAATGGTGATTGCTGAGCAAGATGTTTATTATAGTCTTTGGTACCTTTTCGTACCATGTGATGGCATTTGGGTTGTGTAATGCACCTGGTTTGTGGCAAAGAACAACCGACAAGACTTTTGGTGATATCTCCCCAGAGGAGCTGAAAGTATTCATTGACGATTTGGGGGCAGCCACCACAAGGGATAGACAGTTGATCATTTTACGAAAGTGTTTTGAGCGTTGCAGATTATTTATATAGCTCTTAACCCACGGAAGTGCGTCTTTGGAGTCCCTTATGGGCTCTTATTAGGCCATGTGGTCAGTTTTGTAGGGATTATGATTGATCCTGAAAAGATCAAGGTCATAGTTGCCATGAGTCTGCCACGTACTTCAAAGGAAGTGCATAGCTTTCTGTCATCAGTAGGGTATTATCAGAGGTTTATCAATGCCTTGGCAGAAAGAATGTTGCCGCTGATAAACCTATTGTCCTTTAACTATCAGTTTACATGGAGTGATGCTTGCAAAGTATCTTTTGACGATGTGAAGCAAGAGTTAGCCAAAGCACCTATTTTAAAAGCACCAAAAAGGGGCAAAATGTTCTATATATTTTCAATAGAAACTATGTATAGTATCAACTGCTGTTTGGCCCAAATTTGGGAGGAAAAGTGGTACCATCCGATAGCTTTTGCCAGTCGAAAGTTAGGTATATCAGAAATTAACTACACCTATATGGAGAAGTTGTGCCTTGCGATGGTGTTTGCGACCAAAAAATTTAGGGACTACATTCTTTATGAGAGGGTGGTTTTTTATACGAAGGCGGAAGGGCTTCGATTGTTGTTGAATAAGTTACAGCTGCCTAACCCCGTTTAGCAAAGTGGTTAATTACTTTGCATGAATTTGATTATGAGATTAAGAGTAAGCTGCCGAAACTTTAGGGCATTGTAAAGTGTCTTGTGGATTTCGGAGAGCCAAAAGAGGTCTTGGCTGAAGGAAGTGACATGGAGACTTTGTTCAAGATTGATACAACGTCTATTCCCTCTTGGTATGCTGCTATAACACACTGTCTTTCTACGGGAGAGACTGGAGCTACTTTATCAAAATCGGAGAAGAGGAAGATTAAACAGCAGGCATTAAAATTTTCTTTGATCGATCGCAGGCACATTATATTGGCAGGGTGTTAATGATATCTATTGCCGATGTGTGATGTTTGACGAGGTTCCCTTTATTTTGGAAGAGTGCCATGACTCCGCTTGTGAAGGGCACTTCGCTAGGCGGTTAACAACACAGAAAGCTTTAAGAGCTGGATATTGGTGGCCGTCCATCTTCCAAGATTCCTTTGAGTATGCCAAGAGATGTGATACATGTCAAAGACATGATAGTTGAGAGAATAAGAATCGTCCACTTATGCCCATTATGGCTATTCTTCCATTTGAGAAGTGGGGCATTGACATTGTGGGTCCTATCACCCCGTTGTCTACTACTCAGAAAAGATACATTATAGTAGCAATTTATTACTTTACAAAATGGTTAGAAGCACTGGTGACGAGGCATGACAATGCGAAAGAGACTGCCAGTTTCCTACTTGAGTAAATCATCTGCCGATTTGGTCTGCCAAAGGAAATATTATCGGATCGTGGAACTCACTTTTTAAATAAAGTGATTAAAAGTCTGACCGAAGCATGGAAAATTACGCATAACAAGACGACCCCCTATAATCTGTAAGCAAATGGACAAGTTGAAAGTACCAATAAGCAGCTTGTGGGTATCCTATCCAAGATAGTCTCCGAGAAGAAGCAGGACTGGGATACAAAATTATATGTGGTGGCTTGGGCATATAATACGACGTTTAAATGAGCCATTGGTCACACCCCATTCAAATTAGTTTATGGGGAGGAGTGTGTATTGCCCTTAGAAATTGAGTTGCCGACCATTAGATTCGCAAACAATCATTCTTTGGGTGATGAAGATGCCCTATTTGAGCGGTTTATGACTATAGCCCACTTGGACAAGCTCAAATTGCAGAGTTTGTTGCACTAGGAGGTAGCTAAACGTTGAATGAAATGATTGCATGATCTGAAAGCGAAGAAATATACTTTTAAAAAGGGGCAGATAGTTATATATTATGATGCACATAGGGAGCTATTTCCAAGAAAGTTGTAAAAATAAGTCCACAATTCTATTAGCTGATCTACAAGGGCTGGAATTTAAGAATTAGGTTAATCTTAATAAGATTAAACCTTATTATTTCTAAGCATGCTAACGAGGATAAATGCATTGCAGGTCCATGCTGGGGTTGATTTGAGACATGTAGGAGAGATTAAATTGGTTGATGGGGCAGTTAATCCCTTATTTGGAGCACCCATATCTTGAGCAAAGATATCATCAGGGGAGGCTTATCTGTTGGAGCAAGGGATATAAAGTGATTGAGCAAGAAGACGGTACCTTTGTGTGGGAAATTAAAGTTTTCTGCCATCATTGTTTACAAATCTTGAGAAGCATCCCTATTGAGTTTAATGAAGAAGGTGCGATGGAGCCGTCAGTCCATCTTCTAAATATGTTGAACTTTGACTATCATAATTACGAAAAGGGGAGTTTTTGATGGTTGGCTGTGTAAACCCATTATGGACGTATACATTATACTTTAATGGAGCGTCCAGGGGCCCTAATAGAAAAGGAAGTGTTGGAGTAGTTATCCAAGATCCCCGACGTAGAGTTACAATGAAATTAGATGCTTACCTTAGGGTAGGATTCACTAACAAAATGGCAGAGTATAAAGCCTTGATTATGGGACTGAATATTGCCAAGAAAGGTGGCATTAGGCGATTGTTAATAAAAGGGGATTCCCAGCTGATCTTAAATCAACTCAATGGGACATATACAATCTGGAATCCTCTCCTTCGTATGTATCATCGAATTGTTATAACCCTACTTGATGAATTTGAGAGCATATCTCTTCAGCTCATTCCACGTTATTGGAATCAGTTTGCGGATTCTGTAGCTAATTTTGCTTATGAAGAGGAGGATGTTATTAGACCACCACACAATATATGGCAGGCGATGGTTGATATGGGTGATGCAAAGAGTAGCCGAGACCCATCTACTGTTGTTATCCTGGACCCATAGGTTGATCTGACGACATGTTATGCGTATGCCTCTTGCGATATATACAAGAGGTATGGGCCATAACTTGATGCATTTAGTTTAGGGCTGAGAGCCCTATTTTTTTCCCTTGGAATGGAGCGTATTTGTGTATAACAGCCTTTTTCTAAGGAGGGATCTCTTTGAGCTGTTTTGTTTGATTCCGTTAGGCCAAGAGGGCAAGTAGCTTTAAGTAGTTAATGTCTGATTTCTTTAGGCCAAGAGGGCCCTTTGTTTTCAAGTTTTAATAATCTATCTCTTTAGGCCAAGGGGACCAGTTAGTTTGTAGTGAAAAGTGCTATTTCTTTAGGTCAAAAGGGCCCTATCTCTGTTTGGTACAGTTACGTTTAATGCTTTGTTGTTTTAGTGATTGCACCATACAGGTTGACGAAGTTGCTGGAGGGAGCCTTTGCTGCTGCAAAGAAGCTTCTTGTGGCCATTCTAGGTGGTTTCATTCTCTTTTCGAGTTTTTCCCTTAAGCAATTAATGATATATGCATGGGTGAGGGTTTTCTTTTTTGTTGGGGATAGACACTTGATGCATGAAGTCCCAGGTTTAGGCTCTGTATGTTTGGGGGAGGTTTGAGTAGTCCTTGCCTCCTGCAAGGCATTACCAGGCATTGAAAGACCTATTTTAGAAGGGAGTTCTAGTGACCCTATTCTGCTGACCTGCTAGGCGGCCGTTCTAGGAGTTTCTGTTAGTTGTGAGACAGTTAGAGAAGCCTACTAAAATAATGATGGGACGAGACAAAACCCTAAAGTTTTGAAAGACAATATATGAATATATGGAGGTATGTAAAAAGGGGTTTTAACCCCTATAAAAAAAGAAAAGAAAGAAAAATCCTTGAGCTGTTGTTTATCGCCTTGTGAAGGCCTGGTAGGTTCCTGGGGATGAGACAAGATCCGGGGCCGATGCCTTGCCCTTCCTTGGGGTGACATCTTGCCATAAAAGAAGAAAATAAAAGAAGGTTGGAGCAAAAATAAAAGTGAGAGTTAGAAAAGGATTAAGTGTCACCTCGCGAGGGCTTGGTAGGTTTTTGGGTGTCGATACAGGACCCAAGGCCGATGCCCTATTCTCCTTGGGTCACTACGCTCAACTTCCTCCTTTTTACACGCTCGAGTATGAAAAAATAAAAGCCTAAAAGAAGAAACACTGTGTTAAAAATATTTCTTGATCAGGCTATAGGAGTCCTCGCCTAGTGGGAGCTCCTGGTTGAGTTGTCCTTAGTTAGGAAGGTAGGTCAGACCACCACTTAGGGCGACCTCTTTGATAGTTCTTTTTAGTTTGGTCGTGTTGGAGCAGTCAGTTAGTGACTAGCTTCGTGTTGGATTTCATGCCTTGGTTTTGTCAGGGGGTAGGGTATGAGCTATGATGTGTTGTGTTGTGTATTTTTTGTATCATCTTGATGCTCCTTTTTGTCATTTATGTGCAGATCTCTTCGTGGGATTCGACGGACTGAGTCGCCCTATCCCGTGGTTGCCAATGACAGATGATTTTTGATGTTGATAAGTGCTTAAAAATAGCCAAAAATTATGAATATAAGGGGAAAAATAGACTTCGTCGAAGGCGGTAGTGGCAATCAGTACGATTTTAAGCGGCAATGCCTGAAAAATGCTTAAAAGAGCCATTAGATGGCGGTCGGAGAATTTTCATAATTTTTTGGCATGAAAAATGAGACCCTGGTAGATGCCCCCGGCAGTGGAATACTTCAAGATGGACGCCCAAGATTTTTCAGACCATGATTCGGGTACCGGATGTGGAAGAGGGAGTGCCTGGAAGGCCAAAGGCTGAAATGCCAAGTCAGAATGGACTTTAGGAGAGCCTAAAGGGTGTGACCCTTTGGGGCTCCCTTTGGGGAGCCCCAAAAATAAAAAAATATGGGGGGGAGGGGGCTGCATTTTTTTTCTAATGTAGGCAAGAATGGTGCCATGAATCCAAATGGAAGAGAGATGGGTTATGGGGCCAGAAAACAACCCCCCCAACTGATCTTGGGCTTGTTCTTCTTCTTATCTTTGCTCTCCATCGCTCCAATCCGCTCCTCCAATGGTTGCCTGGTTGTGGAGATGTAGATCTAGTATTTCTCTCTCCTCCATCTCTCTCTCCTGCATAGAGGCAATTCATGTGTAAGAAGTCAAGAAGAAGAGGGGCTAAAGAATGCTTGTTCGATTGTGATCGGATTTCTTCAAGATGAAGAGGAGGCTGAGGAAAGAGGTTCAACACTGAAGAATGGTTGCTAGTCGGTCTGTGGGTTGCCTAGAATAATTATTAAAAATTCCGCAACACGCAAGACACGCGGTATGCTCCAATTTTACAAAGAAATTTGATTGCTTTTGTTGTTTCATGGTCCAAATGTTATTCATATGCAATGAATTTTTGTTTTGAACCTTTTTTGCATCATGTTTGATGGCTATAACTACAAAAATGCAAAACCCGTAATGATTTAGAGCCATTATTAATTTGTTAAAACCCATAAAATGTCATTTTTCAATGGAAATTACTGGTTTTTTTGATTTTGAGTTGGAAAAAAGGAGTGAAAATGGGATAAACTTAGAGAAAATGTTAAGTTTCAGTCAAAATAATAAGCTAACACAAATAAATCTAAAAATACCTACTTTCCATGAATAATAAATAGGAAAAAATAGTGAAAAATAGAGAAAATTGGGATTTTCGTGCTAAAAAAAAGGAAAAATAAGATTTATGTGAGTGAATGTTTGGCGAGGTTAAAGCATGAGGTCAATCCTCAGTTTGGTCTTGTCCTTTGTGTTATAGTACGCGTTTATTGTTTTTTACATAAAAAAATGATACAAAACAACCATTTACACCTATGCATCGCAGCCACACCTAAACGATGAGGGGGGATAAAGTTTGTGTGACGATCTAATTGCTGAAAAGATACAAATTCTAATTTTCCTCTTTGTGCATAGCATTTAGGGATCGTTCCATAATTAAATATAGGCGACTAGTAGCACGGAAGTTCTGATGGTAGTCCCTAAAGCAGCGCAACACGTAACACTTAGTTAAAATTTATGAAATGACAGTTTTCCGCACCTCACATGGCTGGTTTCTTAATCATAAAACGGTTGTGCACAATCGTCATACACCTTGCATCAAGCATGCCACGTGGTATCTCTTGGAATGCATTGCAATTGATTGATAAACTTTGACCAACGCTGAGAGGATAGGAAACCCAAGCTGTAGGTCTAGATGGGTGCTTTCGTTGGGTAATGTTTTGTGAGGCAAATCAAAATCTCCTGGAACACTAAATTATGAAAGAGTGGAGTTTGTGTGTTATGTGTTATATGTGTTAGCGATGCATCTTGGGGCCAATCCCGGAGGTGTAGGAGAGTCACAGTGGAGCCGCGGCAATTAGCTGAGAGGTGCTTCCCTATGTGTGTATTACGAGGCATTATGCCTATATGTTATGGGATCTCCCTCTGAGGAGAAGGGAAGATGAACGTTGGACTACATATTGGATACAAACGCAAAATCGACATAAGCATTTAGTGCAAAGTGAGTTTTAGACGCTCCTGGCCCACGAGGCCGTGTGGTGGGGTTGTCTGTCATATGCATGAGGTCCAACTAGTGCCATAGCCAATGCCGGCCCATTTTAGGTCCCATCACTTACAATGAAGAGATCATAGTTCATGGCACCGGATATCAATGATGCGGAGCAATTTTTGTTCGATTCTTTTCTTTCATGTCAGTATAAAAAAATACATTATGATACCACTTTCAGAATGGACCAAGGTGAAGGACTATACACTGTAGAAAATAGCAAACAAGCTCATTCACTTTTAGGACCGGTGGTAGACATTTCATCTGATTCCTTTGTAGAGATGTCATCTCAAACTTCTTCGCCACTTATAACAAATGCTTTTTGTGCACCCATATCAACTCCAGCTCTATTGACTTAGAGTTGGATGATGGACTTGATGTCATCTCAAACTTCTTCGCCACTTATAACAAATGCTTTTTGTGCACCGAGATCAACTCCAGCTCTATTGACTTAGAGTTGGATGATGGACTTGATAGTTCTCATCATTTCCACCAATAAAGAAAGATATTTTACCTTGGATTGCTAGTAGTCCTAGAGGAAAGAAGTTGAAGGCTTTATTGTAGATGAGTGAAGACCCTTTTTTTGTTAGTGAGATTCCAAGAGAGTACAATGTTTTTGTTGCTTTCCTTCTTCTGCCTATATATGGCACATCTTCAAACATGGATGGGATGCAGCAACAATATGATGGTCAAGTCTGGACAAGACCCCATCCAACTAATATCTTCCCTGATGCTACTTCAAGAATTAGCCATTGCCTTAGAGATTTGCAATGTCATCGAGTCAATTGTCCTTACTATGAGAGAAAAAATCAACATAATAAAATATATTTTCATGTTTACCTCAACAATACAATGAGCAAGGGGCTACTTACAAGTGAAGAAAAACATTCAATCACTTGTCACTATTGTAGTAATGCTGTCACTTATTATGCAACTTGTAATTGCAAAGTTTATTACATTTTGCTAAAGGACACAAGCATGGAGAGATTGATACTTCATGTAGGCACTCACATACACAATGTGCGACTAGGGACTTCAATGGCTGCAATAAAAAGAATCAGATTTCTACTCCACTCGGTTTTGCAAGTGAATTGACATTGTGATGCTAGAAAGATTCAAATGATTGTAGCCAAATAAATTATCATTGAATCTTTAACAACTAATGGTTCAAAGGTGGAGGGAGAACAAGAGCTTACAAACTTTTTGGAGGAGTTGATTCCATTTGTTCAAAATCAGAGGTTAGTTTTGATTATTCAAGTATGTAAACTATGGTTTGTAGCATTGTTATTGGTTTAACAAACTTCCTTTTATTGAGGTTGCAGGTTCAATAGTATTGTGACATGCCAGAAAAAAAAAGAAACATGTGTTGTTGGAGATGGCTTTGATAACAATTTAGGGTTGAAAAAAAGATGCATGTTTCCTTTTTTTTAATGACAGTAGATTTCCAGGGCAAGGAGGGGTGGGTGAAAAACGTTACATTTTCAAGATGTCTACTAAAGGACCTAGCTCTGGAGTGGAATTGGTAAATTGAATGTGACGCTCAGGAAATGGAGACCTTTGCAAGTCTTGGGTTCACTTTGACTTTACACATAAAATAGATGATTGGGCAACAATGTCTTGTTCTATGTACAATCATGGTTTGTTCAGGAACCTTACTTGTTATCAATTTTCATTGACATATTTTAGTTGCTAATCACTATATTTTTAATTGTACCTTGAAGGGAATCATGGTGATTGCTATTTGTGATACACTAGAAGAGGATACAGAAACACAAATTCTCTTTTGGAGATGCCTTAATAATGTGATGCTCGAGTGTAGACACCCTCATGCAGACTTTGCAGGTTTTATGACGGATGAAGCAGGTGCAAATTGGATGGCGATCCTCACTGTTTTCAATGGGGGACTTGAGAATGTGTTGGAAGGAAGAGAGCGATCGTGTTTGTTTCAATGGGAACAAAGCTTACAAAAGCACACAACAAAATATGTGCCTTCAATCCTTCAGAAGCATCACTTGAATTTATGTGAGAGGTGGCACCTTTCAAAATCCATTAAAGAGGGCAAGAGGAATGCCATAGCTATACAAAATTGGTGGTAGCAAGTAGGACTACCTTGAGATAGTGCCCTAGAATTGAAGAGATGGATCAAATGGTGGAAGAATAGGATAGACCATTGGGGTAATACTACACATGTAAATGTTTTTATTTGTTTCTATTTGTTACATGCACATGTACTAATATCATTAGGGTGGGAATACCCAAGTACGAGAACAAAATAGATATGTAAGAGGAATTGCTGATTTTTTTATTGAGTTGCAGGCTTCCTTAAGTCCTTGGGAGAGGGCTTGTATTCCCAACACAAATCCTTTTGAGAGCATTCATGCAAGTTGGTTGGTAGGGGAGGGTTGAAAGAAGAAAATTGATTTGTAGGATGCATGCATCACTAACTTGATCAACTCATATATTCAATGTTCAAGGCAACTGGCCTTCACAACCATAAGATACTCTGGAAGTAGTCTTGACATGGATGCTATTATTAATAGGGTGTTTGCAAGAAACATCCCTTCACCTGCATTCATAGCTCAAACAATTCAAGGAGCAGTTCTTGGTGTCCCCATGTATGGAGAGCCTTTCATTTCTGGGAACAAAGAAACAGTTCAAAGAAGAAAAGAAGAGCTCCAGATGGTTGTAGCTCTCATAAACCTAGCTATGCAATGGAGTCAAGGGATAGAAAAAAAAAGGACAACCATGCAAGATAAATTTTCAAAATAGAAATGACCAAGCTACAAAAGTAAGCCTGGACCATGAGGTGCATGCACAGCCAATTGAAATGGATCTCCCAACTAATATTGTCTCAGAGGAGGAAATGCATAGAAGTTTGTGGGCCATCCAGAGAATGGCCATTCATTGCAAATGAAAATGTTTTGGTATTATAAATAGAAAGAAATGTTGTAATGCAATAGAAAGTAGATCACTTGGGTTAATATGCCCTTCGTTTTGGTCAGAGAGGGAATTTCAAGGTAAGCCTATTGCCCAATGGTTCTGGTTTTGCAGTCATGATGTGGAGCATACTTGGGATATTGATAAACAAGTTAAGCATGCACCCTTGCAACCAAGGATTTGTTCTATTGATAAGGGTACCAATGATTCTACACAGAGGAGATTTCAATTCTTGTAAAAGGAGGTTTTGCGTTCAAGCATGATGGCATTCCACTTACCCCCCAAAAATACTACAACCCATGGGATATGACCACTTACCTCTTCAAGTAGCAAGTGAAGCAAAAAATGGAGACATGGTATAAGGATGTAGAAAGAAAAATTGCATTGGCTGAGGCATTGGATGTAGTTTTCATGGAAGAGAAAGTAGTGGTGGCAAATGAGAAAGTCATATTTTATGTTATATCATCAGAGCATTTGTATGAGGTGCATGTCAATCTTGAGCCCTTCTGTGCATGTTTTGGCTTTCAAAAGAGAGAGCTCGAAAGTAAATCCTTCCTAGCCTGTAAGCACCTGCATTATGTCTACATTCATGTGGTTGGGATGGACAAAAATCAACATATGATGATGCATCAACCTTCCCTTAAGCAAACTAATTTAAATTTTATGCTTGCCCTTCCTCGATGCATAAAGTGCAAATCAAAGACTTGAGAGTTTTATTTTGGCTATTGTTCAATGAGATGGGGACCATGCACTAGTGAATGGAAGATTAAAGAGTATATGAAGAAGTGGAGGTGGATGTTCATTTTGGATACATGATGTGAAGGGACCACATATTTGGTATTTTTCTTTTTGAGCATAATTAGAACTCTAGTAAAAGTAGACATTATTAATCATGGACCAGTTGTCCATTTGTGGACATGATTGGACGAGGATCTAAAAGTGAAATTATTGATTGACATGCTTTTTTGATTCATTGAGGGGGATCGTCTATTTATAGGTAAGGGATCTCTTGATAAACTATGCTTATTTAGTATGCAAAGTAATTTCATTTTTCTTGATTTTGATGCTCCAACTTCATTTTTGTTGCTTGAGCCAATTTTTTTTTCAAGGTAATCTAGATCTTGCTTCTCTACTCCTATTATGAAAAGTATGCAAGTTTATTGTTTGCCTTTTGCTATGAAGAATACATCCATAAAGCTTGGTATTCATTGAGGGGGGATACCTATCTGTAGTTGATGGATCTCATTATAAATGATGCTTATTTTATGTGCAAAGAAATTTCATTTTTCTTAGTTTTGATGCTCTAAGTTCATTTTTGCTAGTTGTGACAATTTTTTTCTCAAGGTAATCTCGATTTTGTTCCATAAAGCTTGTTGATCACTTCCTTTTAATTCCCCTCAGAGGGTTGTCTATATCCCTTCTTGATATGTTAGAAGTAAAGCTCCCTACAACCATTGCATATATGAGAAGCTTTGGAGTGATTAGTGAAGAAGATGAGGAAGATATTGACCTTTGTTTTCTGCCAAGTCCACATATCGATACTATATAATAGTTATATATAAGTGGCTTTCATAATTTGCCTAAATAGTTACAAGAGAAATAATTATCTTTTCCTATATTGAGTTCTTTTTGTGTTTTGTTTAGATTGACTCATTATTTTAGAGATTAGTTTGATTGATAAGGGTACTTTTTGAAATGTGTGGTAGAAACCCAATTTTGTTCATTTTTCTCTCTTCAGTATATTTTGAGAGTTTGAAAAAAAGGTCTCTTGAATAGCTTGTTTAATACAAATTTTCAATATGGGTAACAAGATTATCCCTCATAAATTTAACATTTTGTGAAAAAACTCCAAATCGGGGAACTTACTTTTTTAAATCCCCCTAGAAAAACCTTTATAAAACTAAGCACATGAGTGCTCAAATTAGTCCCATAGCGTTCCAGTACATTGGCATAGCATTCCTAGATGATCCAACATCAAATAGACATGAATAGACAACTTATGACCATCACCAATGAGCACGAAGCATGAAGACAGGGGACTGCCTTGTTTCTCATAGGCATGTGGAATGTTATTCATTATCAATGGAGTTGAGGTATGAGATCAAACTTAATGCCAAGTGCTGAAACAATGCCAAAAATTAATGTTAAGTATCTATGAGCGGTTTCAACGCAAGTGTTCAGTGAGCTGCCAATGAGGAGGATATATTGGAGAAGTTGTGTTGCCCCCAACCAGCTTGAAAATAGTCATAAACTGGCATGATGTTGCTGCTATCTTTGTTGCCCACAATAGGGCTCAAGACAATGATCAATGACCTCTAACAAGGTCCTAGATCACATGCTTCAAGAGGTCTTGAGGAGTGCTTAAGCAATGGATGATCAATACAAATCTCAAGTAGTGAGGCTATGGCTACCAATGAAACTTGTAAATTGTAAGTATTCTCCACAATTTGAAGGTTGGATTGAGCTTCTTGATGTTGATGCAATGGCTCTGATACCAGTTGAAGGAAGTGAGAATTGAAGTGGAAGTACAAAGTGGGAGCAAGAGCTATGGTGGAGAGAGAGAGAGAGAGAGAGAGAGAGAGAGAGAGAGAGAGAGAGAGAGAGAGAGAGAGAGAGAGAGAGAGAGAGAGAGAGAGAGAGAGAGAGAGAGGATGTGGGAATTCCAAGAGTCACAATGTGTAGCTAGCCTTCTCTTTATTCAAATGTCACTGAAAGAATAAAGAATAAAGTGACAGTGATGGGCACTTGCCACCTATAGTGTATAGGTGTGTACAGTGCGGGTACTATCAGTGTAACTAATACATGGGCGGCTAGGCACAAGCATCTTTACCCCCAACATAATTATTCTTAATGCAACTTCTATCTTTCCTAATATTTATATAATTTATAGATACAAAAAGAATTATTCTTAATGCAAAATTTATTTTTTCAATGTTTGCATGATCTATAAATGCAAAAAGAATTTTTCTTAATGCAACTTCTACATTTTCTAACATTTACATGATTTATAAATGCAAAAATAACTATTCTTAATGCAACTTTTATATTTCTAATGTTTACATGATTTATAAGGGCAAAAATAATTATTCTTAATGTAACTTTCACTTTACATAATTTATCATTGCAAAGGGATTTATTCTTGATGCAATTGATTATCTATATACAACTTAATATAATTTATTTAAGGCAACACTATGCCATCTATCCTAACTTCTTTAAGTTATAAAATTCTAATTTAGTAATCTTTACTTGTCCTATCATTTCTTTTTGCTATAATTCTTTACCATATTGCAATTAATGTATTTATGTTCTTAGCCGTGTATTGAATAAACATTATTTTTTGGGAAGGAACCTAGTCTTGTATTGCATGTGATGGCATGTTGACAACATTTGTAATCACATTGGTAGCTCCTACACTCCTCACCCCAGAGTTTCTCCTCTTTAGGGCCATTGCAAGAAGATGTACACGGCACTAGCTCCAAGCTTTGATGGTCTTGAACTCTAGATAGTTTGGTGGTTCCTTGTGGTTCGAAACTTTGCTAGGGGAGGAAGGACTTGTGTTGAAGTACAAAGGATATGAAGGTAGGTAAGATTCTTGTGGCCCAGAGTGGAGCTCCTCTTTGCGATTGGGGATGATCTTCTCTTACTCCTTCATCTCATTCCCTCTCTTTCTTCACTCTCTTTCTCTCTATTCTTCTCTCCTTCTTATCTATTCCTTCCTTTCTTCCTCTCTACTTTCTCTCTTTTCTCCTTCTCTTCCCTTCTTCCTCTCTACTCTCTCTTTTCCCCTTCTTATCTCCTCTTTCTTCTTCACCTCTTCATTTCTTCTACCCTCTTCCTCTCTTCTTCTCTTCTCTTCTCCCTTCTCTTGTCTTCTTCACCTCTTCTACTCTCCTCCTCTCTTTTTCTCTTCTCTTATTCTTCACCTCTTCTACTGTGTGTGCGTGCAACAACTAGCAGTGTAAAAGAAAAAAATTCCTTCGTGAGCACATTTGCTAAGGCTTTATAGGCCTTAAAGCCTTAATACTAAGCCTTAAATAAGGTTAGCATTATGTGTATCCTTTTCTTTGATAGTTCCGTGCAATTGAGTGGTGATTTGTATGATGTCAATGAAATTGCAATGAGGTCGATGGGTGCAATGCCTAACGAACAACCATGGTGCTTTTCAAAGTTAACAAGGAGTGCAAGGGAGATTAATGATGGTTGAAGGGTGGCATGTGGTATGTTGATGCTGATTTTCAATTTCAATTTCTTTTATTTTCTCTTTTTTTTTCCCCTTTTTGGATTCTTGTCTAAGGTTATATACCTCAAGTCATCACCCCCCTTTTGCACATGGGTCCCTTGAAGGGTTGAGGTGTTGCAACAATGAATGTTAGCATACCAAAATTCTAGCCAAAAAGGATAAGATGGAACTCACATCATTAATTGCACATCCTTTAAAAATTGGGGGATAGATTTTGTTGGACCTATAAGTCATGCAACTCAATATTCATAGGCTAGTTGTTAGAGCTCGAATTGCATTATCTACCTCGATACTTTTCACCTTATTACTTATAT
This sequence comes from Lygodium microphyllum, assembly GCF_053477565.2. Lineage (NCBI taxonomy): Eukaryota > Viridiplantae > Streptophyta > Polypodiopsida > Schizaeales > Lygodiaceae > Lygodium > Lygodium microphyllum. The sequence continues at coordinate 121,528,767 of NC_141156.1, forward strand.
GCATGTAGACATCAGTAATTAGTATATGTAAAATGACCTTGGATGTCATATGATTTCACCTAAAAGGATGGTACCTATCCTAGGTATTATTAGTTGTATATTTTCAAATATTTTATAAAAAAAAGAGAAAATCTTTAGGACAATGCCCATATTGGGCCGGATATGTCTGGTTCTTTGATTCTATCTTGGCCTCCTGAAAACGTTGTCTGTGTCAAGTTATTCATTTAGAAATGTTCGTGATGATAGTAATTTGATGATATTTTTCAAGAGAGTGGTGTTTTATGTATGATTATAATATGTATTATATGTCTACATTAGTCTAGAATATTAAATGTTTAATATGGCTATAAATAGATTCAAGAAATTTTCTATAGCAATAGGTATATTTTAGAGGTTGGTGTTCCCTATGTTTTTGTTGTGGTCTTGAGAGGCCATAACACTTTGGCGATCCTACCAACTTCATGGGCATAACTTGCATGATTAGGCATTAAGCTTGGAAGCAATTACTACAAGATCAGGCTGTAGGAGTACAAGATGCTAATGGCATTGAAGATGTGGTAGGTGCCTTTCATGGGTAGCATGTATGTCAGAAAATTATCCATATTTGTCAGATAATATTTTAACAAGGATTAAATATTGGGAATTAAGGGAGGCATTGGCAAGAAAATAGCAACATGATGCATTGCTGAATAATAGAGGAGAAGTAGGAGGATAGACATGCACTCAAGCAAATTCTTGCAATTTAGAGAATTTCTCGCAACTTAGGCATATTCCTGTAGTTCAATAGATTCTTGCAACTTAGGTAGTTTTTGTAATTTAGGAAAATTTGTGTGATTCAAGCAGATTCATGTAATTTGGATGTTCAAGAGATGATGGAAAAGAATCTAAAGAAGAGTCACCATAAAAGTACTCCCAACAATGAAGAGATCAGAAACAACTTCAAGAAAATGCAATAATGAGGAATGGATTGGTAAGAAATACTTCTCAAGTTAAGATGATGAATATGAAGATATAGAAGAAGATAAGATAAAGAATAAGAAGAAGAAATGATTTTGCTTTATTGAAATTGACCCTAGGGGAATAATCTAAAATACAAAAGTATCAAGGACTTGTAGAGATGATAGGAATAATCTGAATTGCAGTAGTATCAGGCATAGCTTGAAGTCAAGGATAGGAGCTATAGAAATGGTAGGAGTAACCTAAATTGTCAAAGATCTATTAGAGACTAGCCACATAACATAGAGAAATCTAATCAATATAGGAGTTTTCAAGCAATACATGCAACATAATTTTTCAGGTAGCTTGAACTACAGAAATTGCAAGAATAACTTGAATATCGTAGGATGAAAACTTGTTACTTCATCATTGCAACCGTTAGGAGGTTGATTGAAAGAAAAGTAGGCCATTTTTCAATTGCATGTATGTTTTGTCATGGGTAAATCTAAGAAGAAAAAGAGATGCAAAGTCTACTTTGAGCATGGCCATACCTCAAGATGTTGTTCGTATATTCATGAGTCTTGTGAAGGAGGGAAATCCTACAAGTATTTTTGCATGGTTGATTTGTGTATGTAGTTCAATGGTATTTGTAAGAAGATTTTTTCAACAACAAAGAAAGGCGTAGGTTCAAGAATGGATAGAGGATGGGATAAGTTGAGCTCTTTTAAGAATGTACTTGACAATGCTTATGAGTGGCATGATGACCATGAAGGCCATAAAGTTAAAGCTTGCTCCAGTTTAAAGCACGTTTGGAGATTGCTTAGAGCAGTTGAGAAGATTAATGAGCAATATGAAGATGTTTTGGTCTTAGATTTGGATTCAAGTTCTAGTGATGATGATGATTGCTGCCCTTTACCTATGGTTTTGCCAAAGATTGAGGCTCAAGGAGTAAGAGAAGAGAAGAGCCAAAGTAGCCAAGGATCCTCAATGCTCCAACCCAATAAAGGATCTTACCAATGGGAGAGAGGAGCATTATATACCTTGCATCGATAACTCAAAGATATTTTCCATATTATTGGTGTCTTGCAAACTATCATAATCAATCTCTAATCAGTTTTGCTGAAGAAGGAAGAAGCAATGAAGTTATCATCAAGAAGATTGATCAATTTGGTGATCAAGAAGATTAGTTTTGTGTTCAAGAAGATGATGTTGTCATAGATGAAAAGCATGAGGATTATGGTTTTCTCAATGAAGATGCTATTATGGATGTTTTTCTTAGTTCTCTTACTAGTTTTGAGAAGGATAATGCAATAAGGAAGTCAAATTTCAGAACAGGCTTTGCAACTACTTGAAATGCCATTACATGTAGTGAAAAATGCATTAATTTTTATATATAGTTTTTCACGTGTCTATATTTCTAGTACGTTGAATATTATTTCAAGTCAATATACTATTCAACCTAAAGAAATTCAACAAGTTTATGCTACTATAAACTTTTAGGTTGATTGCCTATATTAGCAATTTTTAGGACATCAAGTTTCAAGACAACAAATGATTAGTTTTTAGCAATGTTTAGGTTTACAATAGTAGGTTGAATGTCAGGAATCATAGAAATCACTAAGTTCATGTGGTTTGCTTGAAGATATATAAGGGATACGTTTTATGGATCGATCTTCAACAGAGATGGTTTGATGGCTTTCTTCTGAGTTGGAAAGGGGAAAAATGCATTAAAACAATTACAGCAATTGAGGATTTGTATGTTATCAATCGGCTTCAAGAAGAAAGCTTTGCTTCAACAAGAGGTTTCTCATGTCAAGAATGCAATGGAATTGCAAGTTTCACATTGTTTTGAGGGTATTAATGCTCTTGAGAAGTTGCTTTGTAGAAGGATAATGAAATTGCTGATTTACATACTCAATTAGAATTTTCTCATATTCCAAGTTAGGATGTTATTCTTGAGGATCTGTATGCACAAACAATTAGTTTGGTGGATGATATAGAGGGTGATGTGAGGAGGAGTTATTTCTTTAGGAAAATTCATTCATAGTATGAATGTTGTGCACAAACAATTAGTTTGGTGGATGATATAGAGGGTGATGTGAGGAGGAGTTATTTCTTTAGGAAAATTCATTCATAGTATGAATGTTTGAAATAGATGTCGATAATATTATCAAGGGTGTCATGAGCAACCCAGAAGTGCAGAAAATGGAGTTTATGGATAGCAAACTAATCAACATGCAGATCAAAACTTGTTAGAACCTTTTGCAGGTCAGGAACAATTTGATTTAGTAGTATAAAGTGGTTTAGGACCATGGAATCAATCATCTTGAATCTGGGCAATAAGAAAAACTTGAAAATAAAAAAACTGAGTAGTATAAAGTGGTTTAGGACCATGGAATCAACCATCCTAAATTTGGGCAACAAGGAACATATGAAAATCATAAAACTGAGAAGAACCAATATATAGTCAATTCAAATATGCAAGATGAGGAAGGATAGAAGGCTATTATTCAGATTGAGGAAAGACATGAACATACTATGAGAAGTTCTACAAGAGTGGTGGAGAATGAAGTATGGGAGGTCAACTTGAATGAGGAAAGAGAGGCTAAAGACATCAAAGTAAGCATATATGTTGAGGAGGCATTCAAGAAAGATCTCATAAGGCTATGTGAGTAGTTTGAGGATTACATTGACACAAAAAGCTTTGATTCCACGATCTACCAGCACAAAACTAATTTGAAGAAGGATGCCAAATTGATCATACAAAAGCAAAAGCTAAATGTAGCAATAATTTCTTATTTGCTGGTAGTGTCAAAATTACATGATGGATTGTAGAAACCTGAATTCTTAAAACAACAACTAGAGTTCTTGCAATAACAATGAAAAGTGTTTCAGCAATTTAAAATGCATGATATACAACAGGAATTGCTACAACAAACTCAAAAAAAATAATTACAACAACAACCTGAAGATAATAAGTTTTAGGAACCTAAAAATAGACCTAAAAGTTAGCATATACAGGTTCTATAAGTTTGGATCGATACCAAACAATACTTTGTAGATGCCATGATGCAGATTAAAGATGTGGAAGATTATAATGTAGATGTAGATGCAATTCTGTATTGTTTTCCTTCGATTGTCTTGCATATTTCTTTGATGGTGCTATTTCTTGTTGAGATTCAAGTTGTGTGGTACATTGCTATATATCTCTTATGATGCAGATGTTGGAGTGTCATTGACATATTTCTTGATCGATGCAACTACTCTTTGTCATTGGAGTAGTGATCTACTTATTTAGTCATGGTTTTATATCTTCATTCTCTATGATATTCTATGGATATCATTGTACCTAATTGGTTTCTAGCCATGGTATATTGCTTTGAAATGGTTACACCATTATTTTACTTTGGATGAAGGGATATGTGGGTTCGTCTCAAGGCTACCATGTAGCCATCCACTAGGCGGTGCCATGTGTTAGAGCTTAAATTGCATTATCTCCCTTAGTACTTTTCACCTTAGTACGTATATGCATGTAGACATCGATATTAGCATATGTAAAGTGACCTTGGATGTCATATGATTTCACTTGAAAGGACGATGCATGTTCTAGGTGCTATTAGTTGTATCTAAGCCTAGTGTTAGAGCTCGAATTGCATTATCTACCTTAGTACTTATATGCATGTAGGTGTTAGTATCAACATATGTAAAGTGACATTGGATGTCATATGATTTCACCTGAAAGGATGATGCCTATTCTAGGTGCTATTAGTTGTATCTTTTCAAATATTTTGATCATAAAATGAGAAAATCTTTAGGACAATGCCCATATTGGGTTGCATATGTTTGGTTCATCGATTCTATCTTGGTCTCCTGAAAACTAATGCTATCTATGTCAAGTTATTCATTCAAGAATGGTTGTGATGATAGTAATCTGATTGATATTTTTTAGGAGACTGGCATTTTATGAATGACTATAATATGTATTCTATGTTTGCATATTAGTCTTGACTATTAAATGTTTATTTCTTGACCAAATGCATTGAGGTTATAGCTAGTGAAAGAATGATGCAAAACATCAGCAAAATTCTTATGGAAGCAGGTGATTTCATGGTTGGGTTTTCCCATTGAGATTGTGAGTGACTAGGATACACAGTTCACTAATGAGATTGTGAGTGACTAGGGTACACACTTCATTAATGAGGTAATCATATAATTGCTTTCCACATTCATGATTACACCAAAAAAATCTTCATCGTACAACCCACAAGCAAATGGTTAAGCTAAAGCTACAAATAAATTCTTGATAAATGTGCTAACCAAAATAATTTTCACTTCTTGAAGTGACTGGGACAATAAACTTATGGCAACATTATGGGTATATCACACAACCTACAATACTGCAACTAGCCAAACCCTCCTTAAATTGACCTATGGCATTGACACAACCTTGCTAGTTAAATTCTTTGTTCCAAGCTTGCAAGTGGCTATGCAAGAAATATGGGAAGGTTGAGAGGCTTGGATCAACTACTTGATGGAATTGGAATGATTATGTGAAATCCAAATACTGGCAACACATGCTCTTATTTGTGAAAAATCATGACAAAAGACTTGGTTTGATAGACACAACAAACAACAAGATTTGAGAATGGAGAGCTCATGTTGCTCTACTCCATTAGGTGACATAATTAAAAGATGAAAATTTGAGGCCTAGGCCCTTTTTGAGTGCAAGCCGTTAGTAGAACTAGCAATGTTGAGCTTGAAATGTTGGAAGGTGAAGGCAAATGCTTCTTTAATGGGAGCCAAATTAAAAAAATATTATCCACCAACTCATCCATTGTACAAACCCCCAAAGACACTACCTATTAAAATCACCAAGCTTACCCCAAAGATGAAGCTCCCATATCCGGAGCTTACTTAAGAGTCATGTTGATAGCAAAGGAATCCCACACAATTAATTCTCTAATTGACAAAGGCACTAATTGTACTATTATGACATATCTTGATTAGATTAGCATCAAACAACCTTTGCTAACTTTGACAAATACAAAGGTGAATATGTATAGAGGATCTCCTTACGTGCAATATTGGGAAAATGTCAAATCATGTTGATCCTCGAGACTAAAAATCTACCCACTATGTTGGACGATGAAGGCACATGCTTCTTTAATGGGAGCCAAATCAAAAAATATTATCCACCAACTCATCCATTGTACAAACCCCCAATGACACTACCTATTAAAATCACCAAGCTTACCCCAAAGGTGAAGCTCCCATATCCGGAGCTTACTTAAGAGTCATGTTGATAGCAAAGGAATCCCACACAATTAATTCCCTAATCGACAAAGGCACTAATTGTACTATTATGACATATCTTGATTAGATTAGCATCAAACAACCTTTGCTAACTTTGACAAATACAAAGGTGAATATGTATAGAGGATCTCCTTATGTGCAATATTGGGAAAATGTCAAATCATGTTGATCCTCGAGACTAAAAATCTACCCACTATGTTGGACGGTGAAGGCACATGCTTCTTTAATGGGAGCCAAATCAAAAAATATTATCCACCAACTCATCCATTGTACAAATCCCCAATGACACTACCTATTAAAATCACCAAGCTTACCCCAAAGATGAAGCTCCCATATCCGGAGCTTACTTAAGAGTCATGTTGATAGCAAAGGAATCCCACACAACTAATTCCCTAATCGACAAAGGCACTAATTGTACTATTGTGACATATCTTGATTAGATTAGCATCAAACAACCTTTGCTAACTTTGACAAATACAAAGGTGAATATGTATAGAGGATCTCCTTACGTGCAATATTGGGAAAATGTCAAATCATGTTGATCCTCGAGACTAAAAATCTACCCACTATTTTCTAGTTTTTGGAAAAGATTATCATACACTATAAGAAAACTACTAGTATGCTAGACTTTGAGGCAATAGAGGTATGCTACATGATGGGTCCTTCATGGTCATATGGAAAGATTTAAGAGTTAGAGTACTTGCATTGGTCGGCTTTGAGGAAGTCTTCCCTTTTTTGTATGTGACTGCTTCATCACTTACTTAGAAGAAGATACACTTGTGTGTAGAATCAGTAGTAATATTGATGAAGACTACCATGAGAACATCTTTGAATCCCTATGACATTTGGAGGAGGGATTGATCAATGGGTACATGGATGTCTTTGAGGTTTGGTATGGTGAGTTTAATGGGGAATATATATAACTACATATTTTCATATGCATTTAATGTGGCATGGATAAAATATAAAGAAAAAGCCTACCTTTCAAAAAGCTAAGATTATTTTGGCCTTGTGAAGGCTATTCTTGGATGAAGGGGAAGTTTCACTTTGGATTTAGCTTTACCAAGATCAAGTCTTTGTTTGAAAAGCCACTTGTGCTTAGGGAAGCAATGCCTTGGATTTTGCACCACTAGGAGGAAGAGAGATGCCATAATTTAGAGTGGTTGCAATGTGAATTATGGAGGGAGACAAGCCCACTCAAAATTATGATGGTGGGATTGTGTCCATGAAGATGGTGATGCAATGTTGTAGTTTTTCAATGTGTGTTCAAAAGAAACCTATTTTGATTGATAGGGTGGCATCATTGTGGCTGATATATGCAGAGTGCCATTGTGCTCTTGGGTTGTGACAAACCACCCATGGTTCGAGGTGACCCACCATATGGTACACACCTCATGAGGTATCACCCAACAGTTAGTAGCCCCAATAGCACACAAAATCATAACATGCTAGGGCACAAAATACAATAAGTGAGCTCAAGTCAAAAAACAAGGGCCCATCTTGAGGGCCAATATTTGTATTGAGAGCAAGAAGATGTATACAAGATAGTCGGGGCATGAGAGGGACTTGGTTGTGTAAAATATTACACGGCGCAGCGAACAGAATCTGAGAAAGAGATAGAGAGTACACAACAGATAAGAGGAGAATCAGTAAAATTCTTTAACTCCAAACAACTGATACAAAGATGGCTCTGTCCACCCGTGCGCTTCCAATGAATGAAGCTTAGATGGCGATCTAGACAGAAGATAGGTGAAGAGCTTAAGGCTAGCTGGAACAACAACTCTGACTGGGTGAAAGATGAGTGTGAGATGGCTGCGAAGGGGTTTAGCTTTTATAGCCCGCGAAGGTCGTTAGGTCGGCCTGCTGACCGACCTACCATATGAGCCTCCACTAGTCGGCCAGGGAATATTCCAGGGAATATTCCCTTTACCATCGGGCCGGGGGCGCTGCCCCCGGACCCCCGCCAGGGGGGCCGCTGGCCCCCCTGGGACCCCCCAGCCAGGGGCCGCTTCCGCGGCCCCCGGACCCCACAATAGGGGCCCCTTTTAACTCCCTTACCACGCAACTCAATGCAATGTGCCTCGAGTTGCTACCAGCTTAACCACTCCGTCTAACCCAAAGATTAGACCCACAACAGTCACCTTTTTGCCATCCGGTCACATAGACCTCATCTGATATACAAGTCAGGACTCAACCAATGTCCGGGCTCACATTTGGCTTCTCCTCATAATGGGGGCCTTACAACTTTGAGCACCATGGATCATTGGTAGCACCTAATGAGGGTGGGGCATTGATCATATCTAACACCCCCCCTCAATGTCCACCCATAGGTGAACTATCTCCTCGGCCCAATGCCGAGTCTCTGAAGATGAACTTGAAGCAGATCCTTCGTAAGTGCTTTGGTGAAGATATCTGCTCCATTCTCCTCTGTTGGACAGTAGACCAATTCCACTATCCCATCCTCCATCAAATCACGCACATAGTGATACTGGATCTCTATATGTTTGGTGCGTGCATGAAACACTGGATTTTTGGCAATGGCGATGCAACTCTGATTGTCACATCTCAGCACAGTTGGTTCTTCATCCTGCACTCCCATATGCCATAGAATCCTTCTCAACCATACGGCCTCACATGCAGCAAAACAAGCTGCCTTGTACTCTGCTTCGGTAGAAGACAATGCCACTGTTGGTTGCTTCTTACTAATCCAAGAGAAAATTCCTGAACCCAAAGAGAAACAATAACCAGAAACTGACTTCCTGGAATCAATGTCTCCTGCCCAATCTGAGTCACAGTTCCCCACAAGAGAAGTTCCGAAACTGTATGTGATACCATAGTCAAGAGTTTTCTTCAAGTATCTGAGCACCCGCATCCCAGCCTTCCAATGACTCTCATGAGGTTTGTTTGAGAACCTGCTCAAAACACCAACAGCAAAACTGATATCTGGTCTGGTGTTACACAAGTAGATTAGACTGCCGACCAACCTCCTATACCTCCCAATGTCTGCTAGTGCTGATGTATCCTCAACGGATAACTTTACATTCACCTCCATAGGTGTAGCTATCTCCTTGCACTCGGTCATGCCAAATGCCTTCAAGATCTCCCATGCATACTTCTTCTGAGAGATGAAGATCTTTCCTGGCTCTTGCCAGACTTCAATCCCCAAACAATAGTGCAGCAAGCCCAAGTCTGTCATTTCAAACTCAAAACTCAAAGCCTTTCGAGTTTGGTTGATCATATCTTCATAGTCACCTGTAATAAGAAGGTCGTCCACATATAGGACAATCACTACAGACTTTTTACCATCCCTGTAAACATACAAGTTAGCATCTGAGGCACATCTTTTGAAGTTTAGGTTTAAAAAGAACCTATCTATCCGCTGGTACCATGCTCTGGGGGCTTGTTTCAGCCCATACAATGCCTTCTTCAGTTTACACACTTTGTTCTCAGAATGGGGGGCCTCAAACCCTGGTGGCTGAGCCACGTACACCTCCTCCTTGAGGTCACCATTTAAGAACGCTGACTTAACATCCATTTGGTACACTGGCCACTTCTTGTGGGCAGCCACTGCAAGTACCGTGCGAATAGTGGTCATTCTGGCAGTTGGGGCAAATGACTCTTGAAAATCAAACCCTTCAACTTGTGAAAATCCTTGGGCAACCAGTCTAGCTTTGTACTTTTCTAAGGTACCATCAGCCTTGTACTTTACCTTCCAGATCCACTTGGTGCCAATAATCTTCCGCTTTGCTGGCCGATCCACTAGCTCCCAAGTGTCATTCTTCATTATGCTGTCATACTCCGCCTGCATAGCAGCCTTCCATGATGGATCTGCAAGTGCTTCTTCTAAGTCAGTTGGCTCCTTTACTTCTCTCATAATCTCAACCATCAAGGCCATGTTGACTATGTGAGCAGAAGCCCTCCTTTGCTCCTCTATTCTCTGAGACCTCCTTGGTCCGTCTGCCTTCTCCTCAACAGATGCAGGCATAGGATTATTGTGGTCATAGAGCTGCTTCACCCAGCGCGGCAATGGCTTTTCCGGTGGGGTGATGTCAGGTTGGTGAACTTTTTCCTCATCATCTGAAGATGATGCTTCCTCCTCCTTAAGGATAGGGATAGCTCTCGGGACAGGTTCATAGTGGACTACTTCTTCGCTTGATGATAAAGTGGAAGACCTTGCCTTCTCCTCCTCCACTGTATGCGGCTCCTCCTTGAACACCACATCACGGCTCGCGATGATCTTCTTTGCCTCTTGGTCATATAACTTGTAAGCCTTCTGCTCATCACTATAACCCAAGAAGATACATTTTCTGCTTTTTGGTTGTAACTTGTTTCTCTTCTCATCTGGAACATGTGCATAACATTCACATCCAAAAATTCTGAAATGTGAAACAGATGGTTTCTTACCAGTGTAAGCCTCATGAGGTGTTTTTCCCTTGAGAGCCTTTGTGTAGCTCCGATTTAGAATGTAGACTGCAGTATTAACAGCTTCAGCCCAAAAATGGTTAGGCAATCCCTTGCCCTTTAGCATGCATCTTGCCATCTCCACAATGGTACGATTCCTGCGTTCCACAACACCATTCTGCTGAGGTGTGTGAGGCGTCGTCAATTGACGCTTGATCCCTTTGCTCTTGCAAAAGCCTTCAAACTCCTTTGAGTTGAACTCACCACCACCATCTGTTCTAAATTTCTTCACACTTTTCCCTGTTTCATTCTCAACAAGTATTAGCCATTCTTTAAACTTACCAAAAGCTTGAGCCTTATCACGAAGGAAGTACACCCACATCTTCCTACTGTAGTCGTCGACAATCAACATAAAATAAGAAGATCCCCCCAAGGCCTGTGTAGGCATCTTACCACACAAGTCAGCATGCACCAACTCTAGAGGAGCATGTGCTCTATTCTTGCTTTCTTGTGGAAATGCCTTTCTCTGTTGCTTGCCCATCATACAAGCTTCACATGGTTCCTTCAATTCAGTTATTGTAGGTAGGTGAGCAACCATACCTTGCTTTTGCATCTCCTTCAATACTGCAAATCCGATGTGTCCAAACCTTTCATGCCAAAGCTTACTTGTGCCCACTCCAGCGGTGGCTGTAAGAGCACTTAGCTCATACAGGTTGTTCCTTCTTTCTCCTTTGCCAACAATTGTGCCAGCACTATCAATAATTTCTGCACCTGTCTTCTTGAACCTCACTTCATGACCAAGATCAGTTATGGCAGCAACTGATAAGAGATTTCTCCTGATTTCGGGAACATACAACACATTTGAAAGCTTTTTGACTTCACCATTTGCAGCAACAAAAGAAATAGTACCTGTGCCCGCAGCAGGGCATTTAGCATCATTTCCAACCGTCACAGTGATGGATTCTTGTAGAGGCTGCATAGAACTGTATAGACCTTTCTTGTTGGTCATGTGACGGGAGGCCCCACTATCCAACACCCAAGAGTCAGTGGTAGATTCTTCTTGCGCCGAGGAGCACACTTCCTCAATGGTCGCCATGAATAATTCCAACTCTGCTTCAGCCGTATTGGCTGTCTCTTTCCCTTTAGTTTTAAGGGTACCATTCTTTTCATCTGCCTTCTTGACACGACAATCTGCAATCGCATGTCCTTTCTTCTTACAGTAGAAGCACTCTCCTTGAAACTTCTTCTTGCCGCCCTTTTTCTTTTTGTCACCATCATTTTTGGTGGAGGAAACACCTTTGCCTTTTGCATTGGCAGAGAATGCAGCATCTCCATTGTTGCTTCCTTCTCGGGCTTTCAGCCTCAACTCCTCCTCCATTAATAATGCACAAAACTCCTCAAAAGTCAAAGCTTGAGGTCTCACCTGAGTATTAAGGGCAGTTACTAGTCCATCAAACTTTTGTGGACAAATCCGAAGACACCTCCGAGCTAGCTCTTCGCTAGTCTTTTGTATCCCAGCGCCAGCCATCTGGTCGCGCAGATTCTTAATCCGAGTGATGAATGCTTCAACCGTCTCTCCTTCAGCAAACTTCTCCGCTGCTAGTTGATTCTCCAAGTTTTGAATCCTTGTTTGGTTTCGTGTTTCATACTGACTCCTTAGTACATTCCAAGCCTCTGACGCTTTGGTTGTATGCTGAATCAGAGTCAAAACACTGTCAGAACAGCTTGTAACTAAGGCACACAATGCATCTGCATTCCTTCGTTTCCAAGCTCGTAGAAGATCTGCATTCGGAGGAATCATCACACTAGGATTTGATGGGTCGGGGGTAGGCTGTGGTTCTGCGTCAGTCCCCAGCACAGTCTCCAGAAGCTCATAAGAATCAAGGATAGTAGTAATTTTGAACTTCCACAAGGTGTAGTTTGTACCATCTAACTTGCCTTCGCTGAAGGTTGGTGGACGAATCCTCAGTGTTTGAATAGCCGGTACAGCAGCACCACCTCCTGCACCGCTTCCTGATGCGCCAGAACTGCTTCCCGGAGTCGACATCGTTTCTCTTTGCTGTTGAAGCCTTTGCCTCTTGCACTCTCTCCGATCTCTAGAGCCCCCTGGGCTCTGATACCATGTAAAATATTACACGGCGCAGCGAACAGAATCTGAGAAAGAGATAGAGAGTACACAACAGATAAGAGGAGAATCAGTAAAATTCTTTAACTCCAAACAACTGATACAAAGATGGCTCTGTCCACCCGTGCGCTTCCAATGAATGAAGCTTAGATGGCGATCTAGACAGAAGATAGGTGAAGAGCTTAAGGCTAGCTGGAACAACAACTCTGACTGGGTGAAAGATGAGTGTGAGATGGCTGCGAAGGGGTTTAGCTTTTATAGCCCGCGAAGGTCGTTAGGTCGGCCTGCTGACCGACCTACCATATGAGCCTCCACTAGTCGGCCAGGGAATATTCCAGGGAATATTCCCTTTACCATCGGGCCGGGGGCGCTGCCCCCGGACCCCCGCCAGGGGGGCCGCTGGCCCCCCTGGGACCCCCCAGCCAGGGGCCGCTTCCGCGGCCCCCGGACCCCACAATAGGGGCCCCTTTTAACTCCCTTACCACACAACTCAATGCAATGTGCCTCGAGTTGCTACCAGCTTAACCACTCCGTCTAACCCAAAGATTAGACCCACAACAGTCACCTTTTTGCCATCCGGTCACATAGACCTCATCTGATATACAAGTCAGGACTCAACCAATGTCCGGGCTCACATTTGGCTTCTCCTCATAATGGGGGCCTTACAACTTTGAGCACCATGGATCATTGGTAGCACCTAATGAGGGTGGGGCATTGATCATATCTAACAGGTTGTGGGTGATGGAGGAGGTATCAATACCTTGTTATCATGACTTAACACCGTGGGTGAGGGATTGGCTCATAGAGAGGCTCATATCCATCATACACACCTCCTCTTGGAGAGTTCAATGTCCTCATCAAGTCCCAAAACCATTGGAGGAGGTATCAATACCTTGTTATCATGACTCAACACCGTGGGTGAGGGATTGGCTCATATCCATCATACACACCTCCTCTTGGAGAGTTCAATGTCATCATCAAGTTCCAAAACCATAACTCATAGCCCAATGAGTGGATGGGGAGTGGATGCATGATTTAGGCACCAAAAATTAGGGATCTTAACACAACTCACTATCAAGTCAGTGTTTTCCACTCTTGACTTCAAAATTTTGGGGGTCCTTTGCTGACTCCCTATCAAGCCACTTTATTGTGCACTTCAAATTTTCCACCTATTGACCATATTTACAAGCACATGGTTGAGGATAACCCAGTGAAGAAAAATCGTGCACACTTTCCCCAACAGGCACAGTACGAGTGCTCAAAAACTGCAAGTGGACTAGGTAATAAGGTAGGAAGCTCAATGAGGAGCATGCACATCCAAAATGCAAGGGTCTAGTAGGAGACACCTTGCAAGGAGAGGCCCAAATTGGCTAGATCTATCAATATGCTTCCAAGGTAGGAGAGAGCATTTGACCATGCTGGAGTGGCCGCACACCTCCACTCTCTTGAGCTAGTATTTGACCATTGAGAGTAGCCACATGCCTCATAATCCAAGAAGTGTGTCTTGAGTACACACCTCCCCTTGAATAGAGTTGGGCCTTGCATGATTTGATTTTTCTTTTGGCACCATGAGTTGTCTTCATGAGGGGGCCATATTGCCGTCTTGCAAAGGTGGCATGTCTCCTTGCACAAAAGGTGCGATCCCAACACTTCACACCATATTTCTTCTTTTTTTGAGATTGTTCACTTGTTGTAGGAGCACTTGGGACACAAATGCAATGCAGCCAAACCACTACTTTGATCTCAATAAGAAGATTACATCCTTTTGGTCCAAAGACCTTGAACACACATGTGGGCTTCTTAGGCTAAGGCATCTCTTTGAAGTTCACCTTCATGGTGACTATCGACTAGGTGTTGTCCCATAACTCAACCACTTGGGATTCATTCACAAAGATCCATTCACCATGATCAATCCACACGAGGCACCCTAGCATTTTCCTCAACTTTGTTGTATGAGGGTTCTTTCCCCTTTGTATCAGCCATTTGAGTATAGATAGTTAACTTCTCATCATGCTCATAGAAGTGGATAGTCACTTGCTTAGCAAGTGCCACTTAATTTCTTCTACTTGCACACTCGGATTCATGAGGCTCAAGAATCAACTTGGTAGTCTCATCCTTTAAGGATAAGCTGATGTGTTCTTAGTTTTTTCCCATGCCTTAACTTGTTCCTTCATTTTCTTTATTTTCTTGGATATGACTTTGGATCCTTCTTTTCTTCTATGTTGGTTATTTCTTTATTATTTTGGCACAAGGAGATTGCTAGATGACCTTCATTTGCATTGGGGTTGGGCATTTCTTTATACTTATGGCTTGACAAGTCTTTTGGTGCACAACTTTGATTCCTTTTAACATGGTAGGTGGTCATTCCTTTATCCTCTTGGCTTAGGGAGCTCTTCATCTCTACAATCTCATGAAAGATGGTCATTTGTTTATCCTCCCAACTCAAGGATTTTGCTAGGTATCCTTCATTTGCGTGGGGGTTGATTTATTCTTTATCCTCTTGGTGCAAGAAGTTTTCATCCAGTGTGTTGGTACCATAGCATGGGGCCATTTCTTTATCCTCCTAGCTCAAGGATTATTCATAGGAATTGATGTCATAAAAGGTGGCCACTTCTTTATTCTCCCAGCTCAAGGAGTCTTCATAAGTCTCATGGTCCATGAGTCATATTCCTGCTTTGTGTCAAGAGTAAGAGTTATTTTATCATGGACATCATAACCATGCACCTAGCCTCCTCTTGAAGGTTGAGGCAATTCTTCATCACTGGCATTAGAAAAGAGGTCATTAGAGTTTGAACTCAACTTAGTGCCGTTGTGGGACCCCATCTCTCCATCACCATAGCCCTTACAGCTTCAACAAAAAAGTTGGGGCTCTTGGCCCATATTCCTCTTTGTTGAACTCCTCACTTGAGGCATATTAAACATCACTAGAGTAATCTCCAGAGTAGTTGCTATTGTAGCCCAAATCAACACAGTAAGGCATAAAACGACTCCATGGGGGAAGTTGCGGTCAACCTAGTCACCCGTTCTTCCTTTGATGGGGTTGATATGTCTTTTGAGTTGTAGGGACCACCACAATCTTTGCACCATAGTCCTTGGCAAGTCCTCAATTGAGGATGTTTTCATGTTCCATTGTATCCTAGTCACCTGCTTCAGCAAGTTGGTCACACCAATTTTCAATTTTAGCATTGACAACTTTCAAGCTATCCTTTATCCTTTGGAGGTCACTTTAGACCCATTTGATGTGCTAGTCTAGCATCGATAACACCATGCCAAGGGGCTTTTCACTACCTTTAAGCAAGTCCACCTTGTTTCTTTGATATCCCCTTCATTTCATTTCCATGCACATATGATCTACCAAGAGTGGCTTTTATTAGCATACATCCCTTCAATCTCGGATTTCAACTTTGTTGCACATGACTTTCTCACAAGGGTTGTTTCCTTAGACCAGGCTTGCTTGCTTGAGGGCTCACGCACGCTTGCCAAGGAATTTTCTCTAATACCAAGTGTGATGAACCACCCATGGTTGTGTCTTGGGGCGAGGGTGACCCGCCCCATGGAACATGCCTCATGAGGTATCATCCACAACACTCTGCAATCCCAATAGCATGCTAAAGCATAACATGGCATGACACAAAATACAATAAGTTTTCCCTCCTCATCTACCATGCCAACCATGTCTACATCTTGGAAAGCCACCTTCACTTCAAACTAGTCCCATCTATACTAATATTATAGCTCATGAGTATCATTCTACCAAGATTACTAATTAACAACAAGTAGGCGCTCTTACAGAGACACCCCAATTAGACCATCATTGAGCTCAAACAAATATTGTGGCCCATGAATTAATCACACCATTAGTGCCTTCAAACATAGATTTTGTATACTTGATCTTGGCAGATTGGGAGTCCCATAGCTGAGACATAGGGTGATTGCATAAACAACTAGGTGACTAGGACTTAAAAGAGAAGCTGATGACAATTTTTGAGAGGAAGAGCCCTATGGTGAAAAGAATCTAAGCATAGTTTCTCTTAGATTCAGTGTGACTAACAGTGGAGAAAACATTCTATGAACAAGGAAAATCAATCCACATGAAGTCTTGAGTTACAATTGATTCAAGGTAATAATTTGATTGTTATGTATGGCAAGTGTATTAATCTACAGGATACAATTGCTTTGTTAATAGTTTGCCAAAGAAGGATATCTGCCATGAAATGTGATGAATGCAAGTTAGGAACAACATGATTATGTCTATGAAGCTCTTCAATTGTGTGATGTTATGGCAAAGGAAGACATCGAGCCAAATGATGAACATGTTCTTATTGCCAACGAGATTCAAGGCCTAATGGGAAGAAACATAAGAATATATTCGGGTTCTCTCTCATGCCAGTAAATGTGTCTAAATATTTGAAGTGATTTAATCAGGGTTAACTTTAGGGGCTTAATTTCAATCACCCCTGAGTTGCATTATGCTTGAATGAAGTGGAGCTCTAAGTAGAGTTTGGATTTAGTTTCGATCACTCCTAAGTCATGGAATACTTGGATGTAGTGGACGGCTAAAATCCATGATAAATTAATATGAAAATTGTGCATTGGGTTCAAAGATATTGACAAAGATTGTAACCTAGTTTTTTTCTATTATTGTGCATAATATTCAAAGCATCTCTTCTTCTATTTCATTAGGTCTACTTCTCTCTCCTCTTTGACCTGACTTATTAGAGACACGATGCCTTTCTAACCTATACGTGCAATCCCTCTGACAATGTGTTGCCTAACTTTGAAGGAATTGGTATTGAAGTACTATTGGGATGTCCATTCAAATGACTAAGCAAGCATATAGTTGACTTCCAAGTGTAGCACATTTACCTTGAGTTACCCAACCTAAAGATTATCACAACTTTCAGGGTGTGTCACTTAAACCAAAAAAGTAGTGCTACCAATGCCTTCACCATCTCTTAGTTACCTCTCACTTAGAGCTAATAATAGTGGAGAATATGTCTCTTATGAGTTTAGAAATTTTTATGAAACACATGGGATAAAAGGAACTTAGTGTATATAGTAATTTTGTCCAAAATGGTGTTACTTGAGTGTATAAATAGTATGATAAATAAAAGGATGTTGAATACTCTATCTAAGGCTAGTCTTAATCAAGGATTTTAGGATGAGGCTATGGTGGTTATTGTACATTTGATAAACAAGTCACCTAATATTACTTTGGATGGTTTCATTCTAGAAGAGGCATGGTCAGGCAAAAAGCCCTCTTATGATCACTTAAGAGTATGGATAGAGCCAAAATCCACTAAATGCATCTTTTTAGGCCATGGATAGAGTGGTCAGATGGGTTATCACCATTGGAATCTAGAAGGTAGAAATATTGTCTATAATAATGATGTGATCTTGAATGAGAAAAAGATGCGCAAGTTGTTGGGGTAAAAGGCCTCTGGGCCTACCCATGTATACTGTGACTGCCCATTCTTTATTCATATATAATATGATAGTGCAATAAGGCTATCAGTTCAGTTGGATAGCACCTACATTGTGTGTGCTCTTCTCTCCCGCATCTTCCTCTTCTCCTTCTCCACTGCCATTGCATCCCCTTCAACTGGTATTAGAGCGGGTCTTCAAGAGCTCTCTCCCGGCCTTCCACACGAGGTATGAGATCTTCATTCTCACTCAGTTTTCAGCTCAACAGGGTTTTCACAGGTTGTGGGCAGCCATAGCTCACACCTCTTGGAGCTTCCTTCACATGGATCTTGCTTCTAGCCTATCAAGGCTTGCTGAGGCTTGGTGTAGGCCTTCTTTGGCCCCCATTTGTGCCTCCTTTGGGCCCGCAGACCCCCCCAACCAGCTCACGATTTTTTTGCACCTGTTTCAAAATCTGGCCTAAAAATCACTCTTTTTGTCATATCTCGGGCATTCGGAACCCGATTCAGGCAAGGTAAGAGTCTAAGTTGGGGTTTTGGCACGCTTTGGATGTGATGCTGATGTTGGATTTGCCAAATTCCGAGGAAAAAATATTCTGCAATAGATTTCAGGTCTGAGACAGTATGTATTTGTATGCCTATGGCTTATGTGATGCTTCTACTGATGTCTATTAATACCGGATCACTTGTGGATGTTATGCCTCTTATGTGAGATGCATTTGGAGATGATTTAGCTCAGCCATTGACTATTTTGAACAATCCCAAACCTGTCCAAAATAGGGCAGCCACCTGTTACTTCAATTTTATGCTTACAGGTCTTGGCATTTGATGCCCGATTATGCCCGATTGGTACCTATACGTACGAGAATGTATGCCTATGGATTTGAGCTTGGATTGAGCACTGATTTTCTTAGTTTACAGAGGTTATATTCTGCTGGAAACTTCAGGGCTAAAGCTATTTATGCTATAGTTGGGTTATGCCTATTGGTTACGGGGTGCTCCCGACTACTCGGTATGATGACATGATGTATTTGGACTATGCCACATGTCTTGTTTATGCTCTAGAATGGTTTTGAGCTGAGATTAGAGCTCGATTTGGGTTTTATTGTCACTTCTTTGCAGCTGGCATTTCATCTATGACACGATTTATGCCTAGGCTACCCAATATAGGTTATGATGTCTTGGTGAATGCTTTATGCTTTGGTTGTCGACGGCAGTTGTTTGAGCTCGTCTCGACATTCATTTGAGTATTCCCTTGAGCAATTGGAAATTGACTTGGATTTTTCCGTTACGACCTTGGATGCTTTATGGGATTTGATGCTCTGATTATAGATCTTGGCTATTACTTGGATGCACTTACAGGTATTGAGCAGTGAACTGCTCCCTTTTTTTGGCAGTTGCCTATTGAGCTGTGATTGCTTGTTTGCATTTGATATGCGGGATACTTACTGATCAATGGACTTGGATAGTGCTTGAGATTTACAGTTATGGCTTTCTTGCTCCTCTGTTGTCTAGCTTCTATGCTAGTTGGGCTCCTGTTGCCCGTCCATGTTAGAGAGCAGATGCTATGTATGCTTACCCGTCTATGCACATGGTCTACTACTGTATACCTTATAGAGCCACTTATTTGGATGTTGTTGTATAGATGTTTGGGCTTCACCTGGAGCTTGACTCTTGCAGGATGCTTTGCCACTTGTTGGTCTTTACTTGACTTGGATGTTCCTTGGTGGCATGATGTACTGTAGAGCTATGCGTATGCATATGGTTATGGGCTGATTTCATGGTTGAATATCATATGCTCTTATGACAGATGCCTTATGCTTTACTGGACTGTGGTTGGTTATGCCATGCAATTGGCTACGACTCTTCTTCATGTGGGAGCTTTTGCATCCTTGATTGATGCCTTTATGTCCTCCCATCCATTGAGGTTTCACGAGCATTTGCAGCATGCTTCTACCACTGATGTACTAGCATATGATTGTCTTTATGAGCAGGTTCCCTACGTTGGGACAGCCCTTGACTACTTGAGCTCCGTGGTGGATGCTATGGATAGCCCTATTCATGATGACTTGGATTCCTTGTCATCTTCTACAGGTTCTACTTCAAATGTTGTTTGCTTCCATTGTGGGAAGCTTGGGCATATTCAAAGAAAATGCTTTGACAGATTAGAGAGTAGCAGAGACAGAGATGGACTTGACATGAGCAAAGAGTTAGCGATGCAGCAGGTATTGCCACTCTTTCTAGTGGTGAGGTACATGTAGTTCCCATGATGATCCTGATTTCTGTCAATGGATATGTCATGGAGATCTGTTATGGTTGCTTGGTTTTGGCCAGAGGTTCTCGAGTTGGTTCTCATTACCCAGTGCATGTCTCTTATGTGGGAGATTCTATGGTTGCAGTTATTCGGATACCACATGCATTGTTATGGCATTATCGCCTAGGCCATATGCAACACAGAGAGATGGAGATCTTGTCTTGTTCAGACTCATTGCTGCCTCCTATGTCACTTATAGATCTTGATGCTTGCCTTGATTGTACTCTTGGTCCTTGCAGAGCCCCCTTGGCTTATGGCGATCGTATGAGGCATGCTCCTCTAGATCTTGTCGATTGTGCAGTATATAGACCTATGCCTTCCCAGTCACTTGGTGGAGCATTGTTTTTTGTGACCTTTGTTGATCATGCTACCCATCATGTTTGGGCTTTTCCCTTGGTGCAGATTGAGGATGCTGCAGTTATGCTTGACAGGTTTATGGATTCTGCCTACTGGTAGCAGGCCTAAGTGCTTGCAGATGGATTATGAGAGTCATGCTCTCTCTCCCAGCTTTCAGACCTCTCGTCAGCAGTATGTCATTGATTTCTTGTGCCCACGGTATTATGGGATTACTCATGGCATGTGTCTGACTTTGCAGGCAAAGGTTGCTTCTATGCTTACCATAGTTGGGTTGTCTTATGGATTTTGGGCTAAGGTCCTTATGACAGCAGTCTATTTGGTTAACAGGATGACATGCTTGACCTTGGATGGTATTACACCCCATGAGGCATGGAGTGGCATGCAACCCTCCTATGATTACTTGAGGATGTTTGGTTGCCAAGCATCTGTATGTATGCCACATGAGCCTATGTCACATAGATGTATCCTCCTTGGTAATGGAGATGGTGACTTTAAGGCCTACAGATTATGGGATTTGGATGCCCAGAATGTCATACACAACCGTCATGTTGTCTTCTATGAGATGCAGACACCTCTTAGCCCTCTTGATGAGCGTTCAATACGCTTTATGGCTGATTTTACAGCAGCTATAGTGCCATTACAACAAGCTATTTATGCTAAAAATGAGGCACTTATTGGCCGAGATGACGCAGCTATGCATAGCAGTTAGGGTCAGGATGTTGGTGGTCAGTTGCTAGACCCCTTTCAGGCTCATGAGAGCCATTTTCTTATAGTTTTGCATGCTACAAAGCCAGCCATATGTCAGAGTCTTCCGCTTCGCTGAGGCCACATGTAGTCTTGAGATCCCGTTGGACGAGTGTTCGAGATGTTGGCCCTCTTTCAGTGATTGAATTTGGAGAGTTTGATTGCTCTCCGCTGTCATATATATGCCACGTTGATGCTATGCGCGACTCTGATGCTTTACAGCCGTGCATTGATGAGTTGTGCTTGCTTCATGAGAAGCATTCTTGGATTGCTCCGTTGTATGGAGATGCAAAATTGCTTATCTCCTAGATGTCATGGACTCGGGGATGCTTGACTCTTCTTTTGTAGAGGTTCCCGACACTTCTTGCACAGCTCGTTTTTCGATTGGGCGTTGGGTGAGATGTTATGATTCGTCACCTTGTCTTTTTTTTTATTTTCTTTGTTTTCACTCCCTAGCCACATTGGCCTTTTAGTTATTGTAATAAGAATAAAGACAATATATTTAAATCAATATTTATTTCCCAAAAAACTTTTTTCCCTTGTATTTGTGTTTGTCTTAAACTTAAGTAAATGAATACTATTTGATGGGTTAGTCAATGAATCTAGTTTTATATATCAAACTAAAATGAGTTAGGTTAGTTTAGAAAACTAATTACTCCTCGAGGGAAAGCTCGTTAGATTCTTGATGGATATTTTCTATGGCAAAGTTATCTTAGTTAGCCAAGAGTCTTTCATAGGAAAATAAAAAATGCTAGATTAAGACAAGTGAAAAAACTTGAACGCCGATTGTCCTAATGTGTTGTCCTAGATCCAAACAAATGTTGTTTTAGGGGGCTAGAGCCTTATGGGTAGAGGGATTGACGTGTATTACTCCCCTTGGTTTCTCACTTTCTTTGAACCAAGTGTGGCACCAGTCCACTTCAATTTTGGGGATGATAGCAAAGCAGTCACCTTAAGATAACACTAGATAATGCTAATAGGAGACCACAATAAAATTTACCCCCCACCCTTCAGGTTGATCCTTGTGGGGTTGAGATGGAGATTCCCATGGAAGGTAGATTCAAGGAGTTCTAGCTTAAAAAGTTTAATTATTCCAAGGGAGTTTCAAATGAAAGTTAACTTGATTACCTCTTGATGGACTATCAAAAATTTGTACCGTTGGGACTCATTAGATAGGTATGTTACAAAAAATTAGTTGACCAATTTCTATGTGGTATCACTTGAAAGCACCTATAAAACTCTCACCATGTTATTACTTGTAGCAATCCAAAAGGGTATACTTCTATAAACACAAGAAAATTAGTCACATAGGTTTCATCAATTTTCTTGTTGTCAATACAGATAAAAGACTTAATATTTACAATGTTTCATTGAATGTTTGTTGTTGGCGTGACATATACTTGCTTGTGCATGAATATGTATGGCAGCAATACCTTTGTCACAAGGTGAGAATCAACCTTTGTTTGAAAGCTAAAATGGTACCCTTCTAATGCCTTGATACATCTCAATTTCATATGCTTTCATCTTGAAAGCTCTCTTTATACTTTGACACATGTACATCCATTTAGAAAAGAGAAGATGGAATCTCTACTTTGATTAGAGTTGATTTCTACAAGAAAAATAAATTCCAAATATATGATCATTGCTCAAAAATCTCATTTTATCTAAACAAAACCTATTGACATAGAGATCTAAATCAACCAAAGAATCAACAAGATATTGATATTAGGAGATACTTTTACTCTTATAATTAAAAATAGTAAAACTCACTAGAACAAAGATACTCTTTGAGCTAGGTATGTTGAAATTATCCTAATTCTAGTTAGTATATTATGGTAGAAAGGGGAGCCAAGTTTGGTGGAACCAATTAGGTGGCTAGTGCTATGTTTAATGGTGGTTTTCTAGGCATTTGGTTTACCTATAATAGATGCTTCAATTCACAAATAATCATCCATTCTTGCACTCTACCTTTTGCTCCCATTGTCCCTCACTGATTACATTTTATCAAATGTGTTGTTGATTCATAGATTTAGCTCTATTCTAATTTCTAACATGGTATCAAAGCTAGGGAGAATTCTTAAAGTTCATTAGCATGTATTATCATTTGTATTACCATGGAATTAACTTTCAAACCTCCCCTCCTAATTCAAAATTGAAATCCTACATTCTTTCACCTAATTCTTACACCTACCCATAGCCAATGGAGAGCTTATATCTCAAGATTTCCTTCACATTTTTCAAAACCCTCTTGTGCAAAACTTTGTTACTTTAGGATGCACCATGTCTACATTTCAAACCACGAAGCTCTAGCATTGAGTGTTTTCTCACAATAGGTATATTTTTCCATATGTTGAGATTCAACCTAATCTTGCTACTACCATGGCCCCTTATTCCACAAGCTATTAGGGGGCTTTTGTAGCCCATGATAGCATAACTTTGGCTAATATATCTCTCAAAAATTCCTCTTCTAGAGTTCTCTATAACTAGTTTACACAAACACACTTCGGGTTGCCATAGCAAGGGTTTCGAGGTAGTTTCAATTTTTGAGCTCCTATCTTTCTTCTATTCCAAATCCTTTGCTCTATCATCATTATACCAAAGCTACTAAAATCTAAAAATTCATCAAATATGTTTACATTTTACGAAGAAGATAAGTCAAGACAAGCAAGGCTTTCAACATTATGGAGTTTATTATGCTCATTTTTGAATCTCATCTTAAACTTGAATCTCTTCTCTCAATAATAGTGGATTTCTCCACTTATTCTTCCATAATGAATCTCTTCACTAAAAAAGTGGTTTTGACCACTAAGAAGAACTTCATTTCAATCTTGATAAAGCTCAACACGGAGTCACAAAAGGCTTATCTCTTGAAATTTATCAAAGTCAGTTACCGCACTTGGTTTGTAAAAAAAAAGTTTTTCCTCATTAAGAAGGGGTGGTGGAACATTGTCAATGGTAATGGCAAATGCCCTAGAACTCTAGAAGAAAAGAAAATATGAACCACAAAGGAGACAAGAAGGCACTAGCCACTCTAAAGCTCAGTATGGAGGATGATTATATTCACCACATTGGTGATTGTGACACTTCTGAAGAAACATGGGACATTCTTGAAGAAACACTTGGTGCCAAGGGAAAGAGTACACTCGTATCTCTAGTTATTGGGTTCTTTAGCCTCATCATGGGCATTGAAATGCCATTTTAAACCTTTTCAAAGTGCATGAAAAATCTCACTTCTCAAATCATCAATCAAGGGGAGACTATTTTTGAAGAAGTTTCCATTGCAATTCTATTGAAGAGTCTTCCACCAAGCTATGTTATGCATGCGAAAGATGGATCTACTTGAAGCCCTTCTTGAAACCATTGTGGTAATCTTGGACATTCAGAGAAGGATTTTTGCTTGAAAATGAAGTGCTCTACTAGTGGAAAGATTGGATATTCAACAACTTTGTATTTCTTCAAGAAGAAAGAGCAAGCAAACGCAATTGAAGAAACTAAAAATAATGCAGAGTCCAATGCTCCTACAAATTTTTATCATGAGATAGCCATGAGTATTGTAGTAGCAATAAATCTCCCTACTTTTGTAATACATGTTTGGCCAAAACATCCTTATAATAGTATTTTAGTAGCCAAATTTAGACTCAAAGTTGTAAGACCAAGCATGCATACTAGGAATAGTAGCCAAGTTGTAAGACCAAGCAAGCATACTTGAGTAGTAGTTTAATAGTAGTAGTAGATAATTTTTTTTAAATTAGTCAAGAGATTAGACTATTCTTCAAATGGAACTAGTATTAAGGGGGGTATTGAATTTATTATCATAATGAACTATCTCCATTATTATGGAAAGGGAAGCCAAGTTTGGTTGAACCAATCATATGACTAGTGGTGTTTTAGATGGTACTTTTCAAAATAGTTTGTTTGGGTCTCAAAACTTTTTATTTGCACACAAAAGAGGCTTCAACTCATGAATAATAATCCATTTTTGCACTTAATTTTTGCTCACATTGTCTCTTATTACACTTGTCAAATGTGTCATTATTGGTTCAAAGATTGAGATCTATTCTTATTTCCAACAAGGTATTAACTTCCTTGCAATATTATATTGCATCTTACATTTTATATGTCGAATACATCAATACAAACCCAAAAATGTTGATCAAACCCTAAAGTTGTAGCATTTTGAAGTGAAAACTTATGTATAGAAAAATCTATAAAAGAAAATATGGATGCTTTTGTCAAAGTGTGATTACTACAAGAAGAAAGAAAGAGTTAAGAATAGTACTCAAAATGCTAATTTCTCTTAGAACTAACATCAAACCCTACTGAAAAACTAGTAGAAGTAAGGAAATAGAGAGAGGGATGTTTTTCCCAAAATTCACTACTGCAAGTAGAAGAAATTGACAAGGTAAGAGACGGGATCAAACCCTTATTTTTCTCAATATAGGACTCCAACACAAATGAAAAATTACCAAAATAGGGAAGAGAGAGAAAGAGTATGTTGCTATGTTTTCAAGTCTATTAACCCTAGTGCAAATAAAGCAAAAAGAAAATTAAAAAGACGCAGGGCAAAGCAAAAAAAGATGTTCGACTGAAGAAATGGGAGGAAAAAAGGCCTAAAGGACAAGGACAACCTTAAAAGTTTAGGGCAAGTGCAAAAGAGGAAATGAACATTTTAAATGCAAAGGCGCATCCTAAATTCTTCTAAGAGAGTGCGAGGCTCCCTCTTGTGTAATTTGTAAATATAGATAGGCAGGGGTGAAGGCACAATGTAAATAAAAAGGGAATAGGAAAAGAGGACCTAGGCTAAAATGGCCGGTCATGTAAAAAAGGGATGGGTGCCTAAAAGGGATTAGGGCTTGTCCAAAAAGCAAAAAGTGAATGAAGAAGCTCATTCTTGTGTGTGGCCAAAACTAGCTCTCCTCCTCCTCCTCCTCTTCTTCTTCTTCTTCTTCTTTTTCTTCTTGCTTGCTTGTGCTTGTGCTTGTGCATGAGAGAGGGAGTGTGAGGGAGTGAGTGTGTGAGGGTGAGGGACCATGGTGGAGAAGGAGTGAGTGTGTGAGGGTGAGGGACCATGGTGGAGAAGCTTTCCATCTTCTCCTCTCTTCTTCTTCTTTTCTCTTATCTCATGTGTGGTAATGGAGGTTGGAGGTTGGAGCTTGAGGATCAAGCTTGCTTGAGCTCGCACCTAGGATCGTGGAGCTATTAGAGTGCTTGAGGGAGGAGGCAACTCGATTGAGCATGAAGATAAGATAACTACACTTATAGATGTGAGAGTGCACATGGCTATGTGAGAGGTAGCCATTGTACTTGGCTCAAAACACTTGAAACAGTAAGCTGTGCATGGGTTTGGTGGTTGAGCATGAGCTTCCACATTTTGTTTCCATTGTTGGGACCAAAAATTCAAGCTTTGAGTGCTTGTGTGCTCTGAATCAAGCATTGAAGTAGGGTTTGCCTAGAACCGGTGCTTGAGATAGGTAGTAAGCGAGGGACTTGAAGAGGTATTCGATCTCCTTTGCAAGTAAGTTTTTTGGTTTTTTGAATTTAGGTAAGTAGGTTGGATTAGTATAAGGGCTTGTGATTTGGATGCATTTGGTTAAGGAAAAAATAAGGAAAAAAGAGAAACACACAACACGGTTTCTACTATAATAGCAGGCCCAAAATAGGGGAAAAAGAGAGAAAAGAGAGCTTCAAGGCATTAAGATGGCAAAGAGAGAGAAGGGGGAGGTAAAATACTAAGCAAAGAGAGGTCTAAGAAGCCAAGAAGATAGGGGGAGAGATCATTTGTTATTTTTGAGTTGAGGGAGAGAGCTTGAGAGAGAGAGAGAGAGAGAGAGAGAGAGAGAGAGAGAGAGAGAGAGAGAGAGAGAGAGAGAGAGAGAGAGAGAGAGAGAGAGAGAGAGAGAGAGAGAGAGAGAGAGAGAGAGAGAGAGAGAGAGAGAGAGAGAGAGAGAGAGAGAGAGAGAGAGAGAGAGAGCTGAAAACCACTTTGTGCTTGGCAATGTTCACCACCCTACCTTGTTGAAAATCAGAGTTTGCAGCAGTAGAATGTGTGCACAAGAGGGAGAGAAGAGCTCAAAGTACAAGAATGAAATCTTGCTTACTAAGTTGCTTAGAGTACAACTTGGATACACTCTCTCACAAATGATAGTGACCCATAGGCTGTTTATATAGCCCTTTGCCAACTAGGGTTAGGGTTTCCCCTGCCCCTAGGGCTATTCACACCCATCTGCCCTTATACTCCCTTGCTTACAGTGGGTTTCTATGCCCATCTTCTAACACCCCCCCTCAATGCCAGGGTGGCATTGGATTACAAGGCATGTAAAAGATCCCCCCCTTTTTGGGATGCCTTTATAAATTTGGCTTACAAGGTTGTTTTAGGTAGATGATTTAAATAGTCAAAACAGTCGATCTTAAGATGAATTGGAGACATAGTTGGCCACCAATTCTTTGGGTATTTCAGGAGTGTTGGGGCATTTAGTTGTTATATGCCATGTCTTCTTGCATTTGTTACATTTCATCTTCTCGGGATACTTCTTCGAGCAGTTGTTTACAAGATGTCCTTTTTTCTTACAGAAAGAACATTTAGTGAGAATTGTATGAACCAATACTTGTTCACGGGAATTTGAAGTTGCCTGACTATTGTTGCTTTCTTTGTGGTTCCTCTTTTCTTCATCCAAACAGGATTGAATGGTACTTGCCAAAGTAGGATCTGGAATGTTGGTGAGAGTGGTTACAAGAGTAGGAAACACGTGTTTTACAGCTTTTAGGAGAATAGCAATAGCATCTTCTTCAAGTATTGGAGCTTGTACAGAAGCAAGCTGTGCCATAAGTCCCTTCATATGAGAAATGAAATTTTCC
This sequence comes from Lygodium microphyllum, assembly GCF_053477565.2. Taxonomy (NCBI): domain Eukaryota; kingdom Viridiplantae; phylum Streptophyta; class Polypodiopsida; order Schizaeales; family Lygodiaceae; genus Lygodium; species Lygodium microphyllum. The sequence goes on from NC_141156.1 coordinate 121,557,235, forward strand.
AAATCTTCTCCTAAACGATATTCCAAGCTAAAGAATTCAAATTTAAGGAAGATTTTAGTATTCTTGCCAGTGCCTCCATAGAGCTTTTCAAGCTCATCCCATTTTTCTTTAGCAGTGTTTAGTTGATCAACATGATGAATCAGGGATTCATCTAAGCGTAGCATTATGATTGCTTGAGCCCATTGGTCATCCTCTATATCAATCATATTTGCAGAGTTTACAACTCTATTGCCTTGAATAAGAGGCCAATACCCTCTCTCCATCATTTTGTATGTTATAAGTACCTGCCATGGATGGAAATCCTTACCATCAAACTTTTGAATTTGAGGACGGACATCAACATATGTTGTGGTCATTGGGAAGGTCTTACCACTTGTTAGGACAAGGGCAGTGTCTAGTCCCTTACAAACCTTTCACTAAATGCGGAAGCAATTTAGACAAAGTGAAGTCAAAGTTGCAATGAAGAGAAAGGTTGAAAATCATATAAATGTAATATTTCCAGGTATGACTTTGGTGGTCCTTTCTTATGTGCAAGCTTCTTCTGTGCTTTAATAGTCGTTTTAGGTTTTAATGAAGTAAACCTAGACTGGACTTCAGGCTCCTCCTTGTGGTATGGGTTAGTGGATGAAGCTTGTGTTGGACACGGTTTGTCTATGATCTCAATGCTTGCTGATGACTCCGAGGAGAGTATGATGACACTCATGCTTTGATTTTACTGACCAAAGTACTTGAGACAATGTCACTTACGGTATGCAATACACTTCTTGTGCATAATGGTATATGTGTTCATTTTACACATAACCTTACAACAGTATATGAGGAGGAATAAAAAACTCATTGGGTTTTAGTGAATGCCCAGCAAGCTATTCAACTGATGATTTATGATTAGTGTTAAGAGAACACTATTGTCAAGCTTAGTGAAGTGCTTGAATGGAACCTGGTTGGAAGTCGGCTTTCTGATGCTTGGTGATGTCCGTTAATCATGCCCAAGAGATTTAGACTCTGGAATAGGATTCAGAGACTCTACTTCAGTGATTAGAATCACTGTTAATAAAGCTCAGAGTGTAAAAATCCCAAAATGTCAAGCTTGGAGCTTGTTGGCTATGGCTGCCCAAAAAAACACAGTTAGGGTTTGGCTTGTTGCAGCCAGCAGAAGAGAAATTTCCCAGAGCCCTCTTAGCTGAGGATAGCCCACTTGAGGGGCTATCAAACCCCTATGGTAGTGGCTGAGATTGTGCTGCCTGCTACTCGCGTTTCAGCCCGAGATCTGCGCCTATCCAGACTGTGCCATTTTTCTGAATCTTGACAATGCTGGCCTCACACGTGTACAATGTCAGTGTTTGAACTGACAGGGAGCTACGCCTTGATGTGGGAAAAAGATCTCTAGAAGAAATATTAGGCTAATATGGCCTCCTTTGTCCTCCTCAAGTCCTCCAATGGAGGTAGGTTGCAAGCAACTATGGAGGAAAGAAGGATAGAGTGAAGAAAATGACAGCTAATGTGCACTTAGTGATGACTGATGTTGAGGGAAGCTGGGGAGATCAGAGATGGCTCTGATACAATGTTGAAAATCGGAGTTTGCACCAGTAGAATGTGTGCACAAGAGGGAGAGAAGAGCTCAAAGTACAAGAATGAAATCTTTCTTACTAAGTTACTTAGAGTACAACTTGGGTACACTCTCTCACAAATGATAGTGACCCATAGGCTGTTTATATACCCCTTTGCCAGCTAGGGTTAGGGTTTCCCCTGCCCCTAGGGCTATTCACACCCATCTGTCCTTATACTCCCTTGCTTACAGTGGGTTTCTATGCCCATCTTCTAACATACCTTTGAGCCTCACAGGTAAGCTCTGAGTGTGCCTTTGTATTGGATAATTGCTTCTAGGATCATAGTTGAGAGATTGATCAAGGTGCATGTGAGATTCTTCATGATTTTTGTCATTATGGAACTTTTGACATCACGCTCGAACAGATTCACAATTGTTTGAGTCTCGCTACAGTTCATATAAATTGAGTCCTTAGTTCACTTGGACAAACCATACCAATCTGAGTTTTAAAATCAGACTTGGACAATGACATTCAGTTTTGAATGGCTAACCTCGGCCTTGGATGACCAAATTTGGACTCTGAAAATAGTCCACTTGGACATGCAAACATTCGGCCTCGGAGGTTGAGCATCCATTCACTCGGACCACTTGGACTCAGACAGTCTAAGTCAGACACTCGGACACACTGTCACTTGGAAAAACTATACAAATTCTAGATTCTAGCAAATTGGACCCACCCCAGGGTAGATAGAGCCTAAGCCCAAGCTACATGATGCCCCCATAGCCCTCCAAACTCATAGAATGGCTCATGGGTCCACCAGACTCACGAATCGTGACCCAATAGTCTAGAAAATGACTGTAGTCTCACTGACCCTCAACCATGTGTCTCGATAGAGACCCATATTAATGGATTGAACTTTCTATCCCTCTCATACCACATGTCTAGAATGTTGTACAGGCCATAATGAACCAACTAGAGTGGCCGTCACTCGCACGAAAGGATAAGGAGAAGTGTGTATTGCGCTATTGTTGAATGCTGAAATGATTAGATTTTTTGGTTGATTTTTATTGTTTTTGAGGCCTGAATGATTGATTTTTGATGGATTTCGAGTGATGTTTAGTTGTTTTCGAAGTTTTTGAAAGTGTTTTTGGATGGTATTGATTATGTTTTGGAAGATCATGATGATTCTTAATAGAAATATGAGGCTCTGTGATGTTCTAATAGGTTTTGTTGAGGTTCTAATACCTTCTGTTTAGCTTCTGTTTTGTTTTGATTTTCTTCTCTATGAAGCATGGATTGATGATTAATGAAGGTTGAGGTCTTTTGAAAGATTATTGAACAGTTTTTGATAGTTTGGGATGGTTTTAGTATGAGTTATGAGATTATGATGTTCTTTGATGACCTTTTGTTAACCCTCTGTAGACCTTCTGTAGAGCCTCTGTTCCTGCTCTGTTTCTGTTCTGTAAATCCTCTATAGATCTTCTGTAAGTGTTCTATGGAATGTATGTGTGACTTTGGGAAAGTTTCTTAACTTTTGGAAAGGATGAATCTAAGTTCAAAAGAGCTAAAAAAATGGAAGAAGTAGTTGCTGAAGACTAAAGTGAAGTGACAGTAGTGAGCTATGAAGAGACACTGTAGTGGCTCTGGTGCCCTTTCATACCTCACATGCCTCTTGGGAGGAGGTGCATCCACAAACTAAGAAAGATTATTTAGTATTGTAGTGAGGAGATGATGTGCTATTGATAGAAAGAGAGAGAGAGAGTCAGAGATAGCTAATTCTATCAAAACAATGTATCTATCTATGAGAGATAGAGAGAGAGAACTGTGGAGACAATGAAGATGAATACTATGTGATTATTTCCATTCAAAAATGGTGTATTCTTTTGTGTTTCTTGTTCTATTGATGGATTCTATGAAGATGTTGAAGATTATGGTTGATTCTATCAAATCCATGGGAGATATCTACTATGATGCTACGTGAAGATTTGTTCTTTTCCTTGTTGTGGTTCTCAAAAGAATGAAACAAAAGCTTGTTGATGTTACAAGATAGATTTAATTGCAGTAGAAACCTCTTTTCCTTGATGTTCCTCTTGAGGCTCTAGGTATATTTTTTTCATTGAATTCACATATTGCATCAATTAACATTTCATGTGCACAAGAAAAGATAAAAGCTTGATTTTGCATAGCACACATTGAGGAGCACTCCACTAGCATATGAGTGCATGTAACATTGAGGATTTTTTTAAATAACAAGGAATTCACCCAAGATAAGATAAGCCAAACAAACCCACTAGTAGGAGGAGACCCCCATACATCGAATGATGGCCAAGGACACCAATCACCGAATACTGAGAGACTTGAATCATCAAGCCACTTAGGGAGAAACAATGACAGACATGATTAGGGACACAACTCTACATGACTTGATCAATCTGATTGACACCCTAGTTGCTTGAGAAACCAGCAACATGTCAGGAGCTAGCACCAACCCCGAAAATGACGAGCTTGGCTTAGGAGAATTCCGAATTGATATCTAGCAAATGATAACTTGGTATGACGTGTAAACGAAAATGGAGCATTATGGTAGACTAGCCGAGGACATCATAAACTGATCTCGAGGAAGAGCAAAGGTTGGCAAGGAAAGTGCTACATGCCATAACTCCCTACAACCAAGAGTAGTGAGCTCAAAATATGAGGCAAGTCAATAGAAATGCACAAAGTCCAATGTATCTTAGCGCTTGCCAACCAAAATAAGACAGGACCAAACACAGAGAGGAGAAAGCACTAGAGGCTGAGCGAGCTTCTCACAAAGCGACTCCTAGACAACATGGCTACAGAATAGCGGAGTAGCCCTAGAAACTTTGTTGCTAGCAAGATTATGAATCACCCTAAATTCTAAGAGCTAGAGACAATGACCCGTATAGCCTTGTGGAGCAGTTTGGGCAAGTATGCAAGGCGAATAGCCTCACAAACCTTGCTCAACATGCATAAGCTTTTGGACTTTGCCTAGGAGACAAAAGATGGACATGCCACACTAGTCTAGAAAATACCAAATGTAATAACTTGAATAACCTCAAGAGTCTCTTCATCAAGAGATTCTCTGAGGCAAGGTACTTTGATAACCTCATCGTCATGCTAATGAATGTCAGTCATCAAAAGGACAAGGATGATATCTGAGACTATGTCACCCATGTGCAGAGTCTCTTTAAGAGAATCTCAGTCATAAAGCAACCTAGAAAAAGTGAGTGGTCTTCAAAATTTTCATAAGTAGAATCCGAAGTGAAGAGCTTTACAAGGCCTTAGTGAGCAACTCAAACATGCAAAGGGATGTGCTAGCCTAGTCTTGGAAGAAGCTATACAAGTGGATGACTTACTCAAGAAGAGAAGCTTGAGATCCACAAATTGAGACAAGGCTACCTCTGGAACCTTAGAAAGAGCTACAACCATTAGTGAAAGATCTAGCCAGAGCACCTAAGACAAGGGAAAGAGTGTCGTTGACCAGAGCCATAAGAATTGGCGGACGTGAAGCTAGAGTTGACTAGGCTTCAAGAGATGATGAGAAGTCCCGCATGACCTCACGTGCAATGCATGCATTGTGGAGGAAACCACCTTTCGATCGAGTGCATGGATCCTAGATCTAGACCATGTACCAATTTTGGTAGGTTTGGCCATGATGCAATGCACTGCCGATTACCAAGGCAATTGCCATACTCATAGCCATATAATCAACGTTACTACCTAGGGAATAGATAGCCACATTTTGGAAGGGGAGCTCCATTAGATTTTTTAGCACCCAATGATTCAAAGAAAACTATCCCTAGGATGGATATCAATCCCACAAGGATACCTAAACCAGCTAGACCAATCGTGACCCATCCATTGAGTGATGCTCTGATACATTATGTACTGAAGTTGAGCGACTCAGGATGAAGAATATGTGAATCCTTACATCTCGTATGATGAAGAGGGTAATACCATCTTGATATATTTTAGACAAGTCTCAATGATGATGATGTTGAGCAGGTGAAGAGGTAGAGGTAGGCTAGAAGGATAGAACCAAGAACCCATCATACATTGGACTTGCAGTCACCTTGGGCTCATCTCATCTCAATGCCCCAAAATAGAGCAAGCCAATCGAGACAAAGCCACAACCTGAGATGCCCTGAGTTTGGGATCACACACTTGTACACTGAGTGCCCTAGGTGGAAACCTTCCACTAGTTTGGCTATTGTGTTATCTGTACCATTGGGGCTATTCAAAGTTGAGACACTTGATGGCAAAGCCACACTAATTTCATTGAATGTCATAACCCAAGCACATGCAAAGAAAGTTGGTATTTCATTATCTAGGACCTAGCAACCTCAATGCAGCTTTAATAGGGAAGAAAACCATAGAAGAAGGAGAAAGAGAGCAGAGACAAAGATTATGCTTAAGAAAAATAGTGCCACCATCTTACCAAAGGGGAAGCAAGTCACTGATGTAGAAGAAAAGACATCTGCTCCTAAGAAAGTAGAAAAGGGAAGTGCCAAGATTGGAGAATATCTTGTTCTAAGGCACCAATTAGAAGTAGTTGATAAGGACAAGGAGTGGGTGAGAGAAGCCCAAGCATACCTAAAGGATGTGGAACCCATTATCAAAGACATCAATGAGATCTTTAGCATGAGTACACTAGTCTCTCCTACTCGAGAGATGCATCTACACCCCACATAGCATTGCATAGATAGAGCCTAGATGCCACAGGTAGGTAGACTGCCCAAGAACATTGGAAAAAGAGTGTAGAGCTTAATGAAAAGCATGCGGTTGGAAACTTGCTCACAATGTTGATATTAGTCCTTGTGACTTTGCCTTTGGGAGAACTACTTAGGCGAAATCCAACCTTATGGCAAGTGCTAAAGCAGTGGGTAGAAAGACCAAATGAGCTTGGAGAGATCGACTTGCCTGACCACGACACATCCACACAAATACCTAGCTTGACCCTAAACTCATTGCCTAAGTCCTTACATGACATGAATGATTTTTGGGAAGGCACGAAAATGCATGCAGTCCGACCTATCATAGCATTAGGAGATGCCATAAGAAAGGAGATCGTAGACATAGGAGCAAGAGTTAGTGTATTCAGTCATGTAGTCATGTAGGCTTGGCATAACCCAACTACTTGAAAGATAAAGAAATACATTTGCAAGGTAATAAGCTTAGAGTAGGCAATGATCCTTGAAAGGAGTGCAATTCAAGAAGCTTAGAGTAGCCACTATTTTTTTACTTCCATTTTCCAATTCAAGAGCTACTAGTTAAAGCTAAAATCTCACCCACATTGTGCCCGAGAAACATCATGAACAACTAAACTATCACATAGTCAAGCATATGACTCTCTTTCATTGTAGAATACAATTTAACTTTAATTGATTGCACATGTCTTTTGAGTTACACGTATAGCTTAGGACCATTTTTTACCTAGAATTCTCCTTTTTTGACAAAAAAAAGTTACAAAGTAACTTTTTAGTTTACACTATTTTTTTGTGTGTTTCTTGACATCACCTTCTTGATGATATTCTCCATACATTTTATTTAAAACAAGTTTTGTTAGTATTATTTTTTCTTAATATGCTTGTAGTCCATTCTCTATGTGTGCACACGTATGTATGTGCCATGCACATCTAGATCCCTTGACTTTGGTGAGCAAAGATGTTAAGAAAAGCTTCGCTAACCTCCCAAGCACTCAAAATGATAGCATGTTTTGGCACGACACTAGTAACTTTAAGCAAATCCATGGACTCTATATTTAGATAACCTTAGTAAATTCACATAGGTTACCCATCCTTTGACCCTTTGATGCACATTCCCTTGTGCCCTAATATAGGCTATCCCTTGATCCCTTAATCTTGTGTAAGTGCCTTATCATACCAGCCCATTACCTACTGTTAGCACTATGGTCGAGGGCTATCCTATGGATTGTATCTAATTAGGATCCTTTTTCTAACACTAATCTCCCCTTTTTGGAAAAGTTTTCATCCTTAAAAACAAAAGTAGGAAATATATTCTTGAGTGCACCAATGCTTTTCCTCCAAATATAAGTTTCTCTATGTTTATTCTTCCACTTGACTAGAACTTGTTTCTAAATATAATGGTGTATAACATGCATGAAAATCCAAGGTCTGTTCTAGCTTGTGAGGTTGAAATGGTGGTTAAATGATATCTACTAGCACTCCTTGGTCCACTAGAATATCATTGTTACCAAGTCGCTCTTTCAATTGACTAATGTGAAAGATGGGATGGACTCTATGTGAGGTTGTAGATCTAATGTATATGCAACTTCACCAACGTGTTTAAGGATTGTAAGTATCAAGATTGTGGGAGAGAAGGAAGGAGTCTCACTTGTAGCTTTCTCACTTACACAATGGGAGAATATACACAAAGGTGGAGGCTGAAAACAATTTTCCTCTTCTTAGTTATGTAAGCCAAAAGAACTCTAGTACAAAGAAATAGAAGAACCCTATATATGGGTCTCAAACCAAACTCAACTAACTAAGGTGGCATACTAACTAAGCCACGAACTATAGTAGATAAGGATAGCTGTCATCTAGCTATTATTCATGGGCGGTGTACCAACCGCATCTGAAGCTAACAAGTCGGTGACATAAATGCACAACGGTCACCTCGGCATATCAGGAGTGGAGCTCGATATCTCAACACTCCCCCTCGAGCTCAATCCCAATTCCTACACACCAAGCAGGTCTCTGAACTTGCGTAGCTTCTTTGCGCCCAATGCCTTCGTGAATATGTTAGCTAGCTGATCCTGTGTGCTGACATAAACTAGATCGATAAGACCTAGCAAAACCCTCTCCCGCACATAGTGATAATGCACCTCAATGTGCTTTGTTCTAGCATGATAGACTGGGTTATTGGCCAAGTGTATACTACTCATGTTGTCACAATAAATGACAACTAACCCATTTGTAGGCTGATGCATATCATAAAGTATCTTATGCAACCAAGCTACCTCACATGCAGCCATTGCTGCACCCCTGTACTCAGCCTCTGTGCTCGACAAGGCAACTGTAGGTTGTTTCTTGCTACTCCAAGTGACTGCAGCACTCCCAAAAGAGAACACATATCCACCACTGGTAGATCGTCTATTAGAAATACTACCAGCCCAATCAGAATCAGTGTATCCATGCAACTGTATATGAACCCCAGTCTCATAAAATAGTCCATACTGCAATGTGGACTTTACATACCTGAGCATGCGTCTAGCCGCATCCAAATGCGGTTTCCTTGGAGCCTGCATAAACTGACTTACCAATCCAACAACATAGCTCAAATTTGGCCTAGTAATAGTCATATAAATCAAACTTTCTACTATGTGTCTGTACATAGTAGGGTCTTCCAGAAGCTCACCTACATCTGCGCTCAGCTTCACATTTTGCTCCAAAGGAACTGAAATAGGCTTACAGCCTGTCATCCCATATTTGGACAGCATGTCCAATCCATACTGCCTCTGCAAGAGCCGTATCCCACTTGGTGATCTAATCACCTCAATGCCCAAGAAATACTGCAGCTCTCCCAAATCCTTCATCTCAAACTTCTGCTTCAATAGCATTTTCACATGAATGATATCTTCATCACTATCACCTGTCATAATCAAATCATCAACATAAATGACAAGTAGCATAATACATTTCTTTGTTTTTCTCACATAAAGTGAGAAATCTACCTTGGAAATCTGAAAGCCAATAGTGACAAGATACTGTCCTATCTTGTCAGACCATGCTCTAGGTGCTTGCTTCAAGCCATACAAGGCTTTCTTCAACCTGCAAACAAACTCACGATGAACATCATGCACATAACCCGGTGGCTTCTCCATATAGACCTCTTCTTGCAAATCACCATGCAAGAAGGCATTCTTTACATCCATCTGATGTAAAGACGATCCCTTTAATACAGCCATATCAATGACTGCTCTTACGGTTGCCATCCTTGCAACCGGACTGAATGTTTCTTCATAATCAATGCTGTATATTTGTGCATACCCCTTGACTATTAATCTTGCCTTATATCTATTCACAGAACCATCTGCATTGTGTTTCACCTTATAAACCCACTTGCAACCAATTGCATTCTTATCTTTAGGCAAAGGTACCAATTCCCATGTAGCAATTGCTTCTAAGGCATCCATTTCTTCATCCATGGCTTTTTCCCATTTTTCTTTTCCCATGGCTTGCTCAAAAGAAGTGGGTTCTGGTTCGTGTATCACTTTGACCATATAGGCATAGTGAATGGCTGTAAATCCATCATATTTCAACCTATCCACAGGATACCTAGCTCTGGTAGACCTGTGCAAAGTAGGTTCACTCCCAGGTGCTCTCAAAACATCCCTGGTCTTCCTTACTCCAGGTGTAACAATAGAAGGAATACCCAACTCATCATCAATGCTCTGTTCTGAGCCACTGGATTCACCATCCACATAAGAGTGACCTGCATTCACATCAAACATGGGCTGATCTACCTTTTCTTTTCCTTTTCGTGAAACCTGCATACCACTATCTGCATTGTTTTGAGGAGATTCTCCTTATCTCAATCTGCCTGTCCATGGCGAAGAATGTGAACCACTGCTAGAGGACACTCCAGGTCCACTAATATTTTGTGACTGCTGCTGTGAATTCTATGCAGCATTACCATTTTGTGCATCTACATCATCAATCACATTTACTGGTTTATACCAGCTACTCATCTCATCAAAAGCAACATCTCTGCTCATTGTAAACTTACGAGTAGAAGGGTTATAGCATCTATATCCTTTTGTTGCAGAGAGTAACCAATAAAGATGCACTTCTCAACTTTTGGATCCAACTTGGATCTCAATTCATCTGGCACATGAACATAGGCAATGCAACCAAAAATCTTCCAATGAGAAATATCTAGTTTCCTACCAGTATACCTCTCCTCTGGAGTCATCCCATGTATTGTTGCAGTGGGAGTCCTGTTCATTATGTAGACTGCTGTAGCAACTGCTTCAGCCCAGTAAAAATCTGGTAAGTCTTTTTCATTGAGCATGGAACGAGATACCTCTCCAATATGCCTGTTTTTCCTTTCTGCAATTCCATTTTGTTGTGGGGTATGACTGCATGAATATTGCTACTTTATGCTGTGCTCTTGCAGGAACCTTGCAAACTCATTTGAGAGGTACTCTCCCCCTCCATCTGACCTTAGGCATTTGCAGGCCTGTTTCTTTTTCAACCATAACTTTAAGAGTTTTGAAATGCCCAAACACTTCACTTTTCTTTTTCATAAAATACACCCAAACTTTTCTGCTATAGTCATCAATAAAAGTGACAAAATAATGACATCCTCCAATAGATGCAGCTTTAGTAGTCCACACATCAGAGTGGATTAATTCCAATGGCTTCTTACTCTCTTGAACATGTCTAGGAAATGGTTTCCTTGCCTGCTTTCCAAATTGACAGGCTTCACATACCTTATGCATTTCTGCAACCTTGAATTTAGGCAATCATGCAACAATATTTTGGGCTTGCATTGATTTAAGTCACTGTACATTAACATGACCAATGCGTTTATGCCAGATATCAATATTTGCAACTACACCGGTCCCATGTGCAAATATTGCTGCACTCAATTCAGGCATGTCTGCATCCAATGTAAACATACTGCCCTTCTTCTTTCCTTTTGCTATCAAGTGACCTTTATTTTTCATATCCTCAACAAAGCATCCATGAGAATTAAATCTGACCTGCAAGCCCTATTCAACCATTTGACCAATAGAAACCAGGTTCTTGGTGATATTCGGGATATGAAATATATCCGATATGTATTTCTTTTTCCCATCCTGCATAGACAAATGAATTTTTCCAATCTGCATAATAGGATGTGCAGTATCATCACCAGTCTCCACAAATCCTGGTTTTTCCATTTTCCTTGCATCCTGCATCCATTTTGCATGACCTGTCATGTGGTTTGATGCACCTGAGTCAACATACCACACATCATTGCTTTCTTCTGCACTTGTCACAGAATTGGTCATGTGCTACACCATAAACAAATGCTCATTTCTGTCATCACCCTGTCTACTAGAAGATGCATAATTCCCTTGTTGCAATTTTCTATTCATGATGTCATTCTGCTTTTTATAGCAGTCTTTAGCCATATGACCCATTTTACCACAGTAGTAGCATTCAACATTGCTGTTTGCATTTTGGCCTCTTTGCCATCCACCACGACCTCTTTGGCTCCCCCTGCCTCTAGAGTTACCACGTCCTCCTCCATAGGACTCGTTTTCATGAGTTTGCTGCATATTCTGATTTCTACTATGGCCTCCAGATCGGCCTCCTCTACCTCTGCCTCTACCTCTTCCAGCATTTGAGTAGAAGACAGCTTCTTTTGAAGTTCTTCTTGAAGAAGATGCACCACCATTTCTCTACTCCTTAGAAATTAGAAGAGCAATCAACTCCTCAAAATCAAGAAATCTTTCACAGACGGAAATCGATGTTCGAAACTGTGCATAATCCTTTCCTAGACCATTCAAGGTCACAGAAACTAAATCATCATCTTCCACTGGCGACCCAATGGAAGCAAGTGCATCTACAATCTTCTTCACCTTCATGTGGTAGTCATTGATACTCATACTTTCTCTTTGCACATTGTGCAACTCTTGTTTGAGCTGCATTTTCCTGGCTTGCGTATTTGTGCTATACATTTTTGACAAAGTATCCCATGCCTCCTTTGGCGTACTTGCATCCTGAATATACACAATCATAGAGTCTGAAATACTGATAGATAGCCAGTACATAACTTTTCTGGCTCTCTCATGCCATCCTTTAAATGCCTGCATTTGTTGTTGATTGGGAATATCAGGAAGAACTGGTTCTTCTTCGTTTCCTGCAACAAATTCCTAATATCCTTTTCTCATAAGGAAATTCGTCATTCTAAACTTCCATGCTTGAAAGTTGTTCTTGTCAAGATTTTCAGTGACAATCTGTGAAAGAGAATTAGATGCCATTATAGAACACTGCAAAAAATGCTGTCACTGCAAAAAATACAACTTCAGCCTCACAAGGGCAAATCTGCAAAACTGACGAAAGTGGTATTTGACCACACAGTCACTTCCTAGTGACGATTTTGCATCAATAGGCAACAAGGATGATTATGTAACTCCCAATGTCTCTGCGCACAGGCATACGATGCAATTTCTAGGGTAACTTTTCACCGACATGTAGAATAGTGGTCGCACCGCATAAAACATGGCCTTTTCCTGAGTGCGTGTGGAAAACTTCTGCCTCCAAAACAGGCCCCGAAATGGCCTCGAATAAAAAAAAAAAGGCTACCAAGGGCTAAAGCCCTTATCCTGTAGCATATATTGCCCTCTTGCTACACCGCGAAGGGCATCTCAATCTGAGACAATGCACTCTTGCACTTTTCGGCTATGCTACTCTGCAGAGACTTGCTCCCAAACTCAAAAAACAAACTCAAAAAATGAAAGCAACATTGGTCCTCTTACCAGAACGCCGTGAACTTGGTTTGCTTTCTTGAGCTCCTTGCCACAAACCAGGCTCTGATACCATGCCAAGATTGTGGGAGAGAAGGAAGGAGTCTCGCTTGTAGCTTTCTCACTTACACAATGGGGGAATACACACAAAGATGGAGGTTGAAAACAGTTTTTCTCTTCTTAGTTGTGTAAGCCAAAAGAACTAGTACAAAGAAATAGAAGAACCCTATATATGGGTCTCAAACCAAACTCAACTAACTAAGGTGGCATACTAACTGAGCCACGAACTAGAGTAGATAAGGATAGTTGTCATCTAGCTATTATTCATGGGCGGTGTACCAACCGCATTTGCAGCTAACAAGTCAGTGACATAAATGCACAACGGTCACCTTGGCATATCATGAGTGGAGCTCGATATCTCAACAGTAAGTGGCCCACAATTCCTTGGTGTAGAGCGAGCTCATGCTCAACTGTCAAGATCCACAAACCACTTATTCATTCAAGCATTTCAAGCAAGCACCTATGGCTATCTCTCACCTAGCCAACGCACCTTCGATCCTACTGGGATAGTGAGCTTACCTCAATGCCCGGATGAGTTGCCTCCTCCCCTAAGCACACTTGTAGCCCCATGATTCTTGATGCAAGCTCAAGTATCCTCAAACCTCCACCTCCAAGCTTCATCCTCCATAGCTGCGCGTGAGAGAAGAGAAGAGAAGAGAAGAGAAGAGAAGAGAAGAGAAGAGAAGAGAAGAGAAGAGAAGAGAAGAGAAGAGAAGAGAAGAGAAGAGAAGAGATGGTGGAGAGCTTCACCTCCTTGATTCCTCACCCTCACACTCACTCCCTCACTCCGTCACACCCTCACACTCCCTCTCTCAAGCACACACAAGCAAGCAAAGAGAAGAGAAGAAGAGTCTCTTGTTGCTACACACCAAAGAATTTTCTCTCATTCACTTTTTGAACTTTATATACATGCCCATAAATCCCATGGTTATGTTGTGAGTCACTACACTCGGGTCTACCCATTTGAGCTCTTCTAGGGACCAATCAAAGACCTCTATATACTCTTGTAAGAGTGAAATGAGACCTACTTCCTCTTCCTTAGTCAAGTCATCGGCTATAAAGAGAGGACGGGGTGTCTCCCCTTCCATGGCTAAATTGACCGTTGGTGTCTTAGGTGGATGGGTAGGTCCCCCTTGGTGCGTCTAGTCTGATCTAGTCTGACTTCCAACTCAGAATCAAACTCTTCGTATTTACTAGAATAGGGAGTCTCTCCTGGTGGTCGGAGCTCGAAAGGTGAGTCCATTCTCAGTAGCAGTGGTGGGGCACTTAGTTGGTGGGCTAGGCCTGTCTACACATAGTCCTGCTCATAGTCAACTCTACTTATGTGATCCAACCAAGTTCGATTGCAATCCATGCACATGACTCCTCTCTCTATCCCAAATGTGTTCTGCTTGCGTGGTCTGGAGTCAGCTTGTATTTTTTTGACTACACGTTCCCTAGTGTCGTATTCTATAGTGTCTATTTCCCCTTCACTCTCATCATTGAAGAATTACTTGTCTTCATATTCGTCGCTCGTCAAAGCTATCTTTTTCCAAATGCTCATCATCTCCAAGTCCTGATACATCTCTTCTTGTTGTTCAGGGACTAAGGCCCAATTGTACATCTAGTTTAAATCATGCACCTTGGACAATCACCACTTAGGCTCATCCAAGAGATCTTGGAGTGACTTGAGATTTGTTGCTAGATTGCCAGCCAACTTGTGAGTTAGATATCCTAGGATCTCAAGGAGCTCTGGTCTACTGTTTGGGATTTGGAATGTGATAGGGTTGGGTATTTTGTGTAGGCTTCCAACCATCATGCAGACTGGTACTAAGAGTGTGTCCTTGGGCTTGCCAATTGTCTTGATGACTTGTTCATACTCCTCATTTTTCGAGCATGGCAAGATGATGGTAGCAAGAACATGTATCCAATCTCTCTCATCCTTAGGACATGGGATATATGTGGTTAAGGGCATGTAGAATTTCTTAATCTGGCCATCACCCTTCAACATGGTAGAGATGGCATCTAGGTCAACTGGTGTAGTCTGCTAAGTATCCATCTCTACTCTTATAGCCTCCATTTGATTGCCTAGGAAGATGAGACCATTGCCCCAGTCTTCTATGATTCTCGTGTTGCACATCCAGGGTCAGTCTAGCAAGATGTTGTAGTCCACTCCCTTCATGACTATAAAGT
Organism: Lygodium microphyllum; assembly: GCF_053477565.2. NCBI lineage: Eukaryota > Viridiplantae > Streptophyta > Polypodiopsida > Schizaeales > Lygodiaceae > Lygodium > Lygodium microphyllum. The sequence continues at coordinate 121,572,511 of NC_141156.1, forward strand.
CAAAAAACAAAGAATTGGACTCCCATGATCTTCATTGACCAATTCTTTAACAAATCGAATGGTTTCACCTTCATTCCATTAGACAGTGTGGTGATGTTGAACCTAGTAGTCTCGATTGGTGGGTTACTCCAAGTTTGGAGTATTGCATGGCTTAGCACACTAACTCCCACTCCCGTGTCTACGATTCCCTTTCTTGTGACATCTCCAAGAGCTAAGATCGACAAGACTGCTTGCATCTCTATGTCTTCCCAGAAAGCATTGATGTGCAAGGACTTAGGCATGGAGTGCAACATCAAGCTCGGTATTTGTGTTTCTACATCGTGCTCATGCAAGTCTACGGCAATTTGCCCATTTGATTCTTCAATCCACTGTTTCAGCTCTTGCCATAGCATTGGATATTGCCTAAGCATGTCTCCTAAGCTTAGAGTCATAGGGGTGGTCACCAATGTGTTAAGGAGGTTGCTAGCTGCTTGCCTCTCTCCTAACTCTGTGGTTCTCGGTCAATGGCATTGACTAATTTGCTGGCCCGTGGTATTTAGACTTTGTCCCTAAGTGGCACTGCTTGTGGTGCAGTCGCATCCCTCAATTTTGTTCGTGGGGGTGAGATTGGAGTGCTTATGCTTGAGAGATCATTGATCTCACCTTCTATTAACCCTCAAACAAACAAGGTGGAAAATCCAAAAAATTTAAAGCAGAAGACAAGGCTAAGGCAAAAGTGAAATGGAAGATAAAGGCATGCTAAAGAAGAATCTAGAAACACAAGAAGTGTAAAATAGTCCCAAATCAAGGAGAAAGATGCACAAGAAAAAGCACAAGTCAATACTTTTGTAAAGAGCGCAAGGCGCACCAGGATTTATTTTAAGAGTATCGGGCTCCGTGAAAATTGTAAAGGTAGATGGATGGTGGAAAGGAAGCTAAGAAGATATGAGGATAGTGGAAAAATGGGCCTAGGCCATGGCCGACGACCATATAAAAAAGGGGATGACTGTCCAAAAGGGATTTAGGGTTTTGTATATAAAGTTGAAAAGTGAATGAGAAGCTCATTCTTGTGTGTGGCCAAAAGTAGCTTTCTTCTTCTTCCTCTTCTTGCTTGCTTGAGCTCGTGCTTGAGAGAGGGAGTGTGTGAGGGTAAGGGACCGTGGTGGAAAAGCTCTCCATCTTCTCCTCTCTTCTTCTCTTCTCTTCTCTTCTCTTCTCTTCTCTTCTCTTGCTCGCGGAAATGGACTTTGGAGCGTGGTGCTTCAGGATGGAGCTCCTTACACTTGGATCGTGGAGCTACCAGAGTGCTCGGGAGAGGAGGTAACTCGATCGGGCATGGAGGTAAGCTCACTACACTCGTAGAGATGGATAGCACGTTGACTATGTGAGAGGTAGCCATTAGTGCTCAACTTCGAATGCTTGAAAAATAAGCGGTCCATGGGTCTTGGCAGTTGAGCTTGTGCTTGCCTCTACATTTTGGTTCCGTTTTCGGGACAACGGATTCAAGCTTGAGCACTTGTGCACTTCAAATCAAGCATCAAAGTAAGGGTTCCATCCTTGAACCGGAGCTTGAGGTAGATAGGTAGGAAGCAAGGGAGTTTGAAGAGGTATTTGATCTCCTTTTAGCAAGTAAGTTTTTGATTTTTTGGGTTTGGAAAGGTAGGTTTCATTCTTTATGATTTTTGTTTACATTCAGGTTGGATAGGAGCAAAACAATTGAGCACATAGTAGGGTTTATGATGTTTTATAACAAACTAAAACAGGGAAAAGATGGGCAAAAAATGAAAATTTTGGTTAAATGTTGGTAAGGGGATCAAGACTAAGGTGAATGCAGACTTGGGCAGGGTAATAAGAGGCTAGCCAGGAGGGGCAAGGGAGACTTCATTTTGCATTTCAAGGATTAGGGAGAGCTAGGGAAAGAGAGCGAGAGCTTCATTGCGTGGACTTGCTTCAATCTCCTCATCGAGTTCATTGCCCACTACAAGTACTTCCACACCTTCTCTTGCATCTGTAGAAAAGATCTGGAGGTGCTCGACCAGTGGAAAGACCTTGATTGCACAATGTGACTAATTATGTGCTAATTCGGTGAAAAACACATCGCGTCTGACCCGTTTGAGTGATGACGATTCTGGGCCAAGAGTCCTAGAATCGGCCCTTGGCCCACCCTGATTCAGCCACTCGATCAAACCCATTCGGACAAACCACCCGGCTCTCAGCAAGCATGGCTGTTTGGCCTGACTGAATCAACCATTTGGACTAACTTGAGGTTCGGCCCTCAACCCTAGCAACTCGGCCCACCTGACTCGGACACCCACCGCTCGGCTCATCTGAGTTAACCATTCGGACCAACTTTGCATTCGACCCACTACTGTTAGGCCATTTGGCCCTCAAACAACCACATTCAAACTGTCTGAATATCGGACATTCGGCCCAGTTTCATTCAACCATTTCCTCATTCCGACCTTAGCCATTCGAATGGGCTGAATCAGACATTGGGCCCTTGCAATTCGGACCTGTTGGTCCGAATTCGGATTTTTTCAAAATTTTTAACTTGTAGATTCTGAAACCAACATAGAGACCATATAGAGCCAAAAGCACATCATAGATCTATCACTAGGCTGAGATCTAGAGCAAGTAGTTCAAAACTTGGCTACAGACAATCCTTCAAATCGTGTATGGTATTTAGTGTAACAGCCTTACGAGCTAGGGGCTCTGCCCCTCTGCACCTCTCCCAAGTAGGCTGGAGAGAAAACGCGTGCCATGAAAGGTCCTCCAAATTAGATCCTAGTGTAGTGATGGCTCTATACAAGCATAGATTCTCACTTACAAAATAGCAACCAAAAGCCCATATTCGAAATAGAGATCCTAGAACCTCAATGGGCCAATCTAGCCAACAAGGGCAAAAAGGAGAAACTACAAAAGCATGTATATGTTGCATTCAGACTACATCTAGTTAAAGCGGAACAAAAAACATCAAGCTACAATCGCGAGGATGATTAGAAATGACAGTCCTAACGATAGATGCACCTTGAATGGCACTGCACAGATGACCCAAGACATCAGTAGAGATGACCCAAGACACGAGTAGAGAATCCACCTTGAATGGCACTACACAGATGACCCAAGACATCAGTAGAGAATCCACATTTGGTTATGCAGTTGGGGACTCGAGGGCATGTATTAAAAGGCTTAAATTTATAAGCCGAGACCCAAAAGATGAAGACATAGTACTGCCTGCTTATCTTAGGGTCAAACTCATCTCAAAAAGGGAGCACTCTGTCAACGCCCTCATTGATGAAGGAGCTAATTTTAATATCTTGACCTATGAAGCATGGACCCTACTAGGCCAACCAGACCTCGCACCAATTGATGCAACTCTTAATCCTTATGGGAGACACCCACAAGCACTTATCAAAAAGTGCAAAATCCTTGTAACTATTGAGGTTGAAAGCTTGCCTATCCTATTCTATGTTCCCCCAAATAGTGCTGATTGTGGAAAGGAAACCCTCCTAGGAAGATCCTTCAAAAGGGCGACAAAGTGTGAGGCTGATTACGTAGCATAGAGGATACACTTAACACTATCAGGTGTGAGGATAATCACAACCTTTAGTGAGGGTGACCTCATCAAACCTCGAGGGAAGGACAAGGAACATTCTGACATACCAGGCAAGTCTAGCGATGAGAGCAAGGACTTGTTGAAAGAGTTGATACAAGCGCATGTTGAACAAAGAGAACCAGTGAGCAAGGACATGCTTGAAACAAGAAGGTCAGGAGACAATGCCAAGGATAGGCTTTGGACTTACAAATATCATAGAAGACCATAAAAGAAGCCCAAGCCTTATAGATGAAGGAATAGATGGAGAGCCAACACAATGCCACGATGGATATCCAAAGGATTGCTACGTGCTCAAGGGTATTACGCAGGTAATCGATGGATTTGGGTGCCAAAACCCCCTACTGAACCACCTCTGTCAGCTGAACTACAGACTGTATCAAAAGTGAAGAAGCGCAGGAGGAAATCTAAACGAAAAATCAAGTCTTGATTCAACAACATTGGAGTGACTGAGCCCCTCACAATTGAAATCAAGAAACCAAACAGGACTATTCAAAAGGTAGATCCTCAGCCAAGCATGCTTAACAAGTAGATATCAGATGTGACCGTCGAGTGTGCACAAAAGCCACTAGTGCCCAAGGAGCCTTTGACTTCCCAAGAAGATAATGAGCACCACGGGTGCAATGTTGCTCATGATAAGGCTAATTGCTCAACAAAGCAAATGGCAAAATCGTCAAACAACAACGAGAAACTCTTCTAGCCTGTGTCAAGTCTACTTAGGAGTCCTAAGTCTCCTACACTCTCTTTTCCTAAACAGACATAGGAGGCATGACAATAGTCGTCAAGTGCAGCTGCTCAATTCCTATCTCAATCTCCATCTCAGCTTCCAAATGTCCAAGATGCACAACATGACACCTCCCTTAGTTCTCAACTTGAAGATATGCATGTACAATCCACCTTAACTAGCTCAACTGATGCTCAATCTATACAAGTGAATGCACAAAAGGCAACAAAAGACAAATCCCCTTGAGCACTCTTTTTTTCCTATTTTTCTTGATTTGTGCCTTGTTTGGGCTTGTTTTACAGTAGACCCTACACTACTCTAAATGCAACAAGAATTAAAAACAAAGTACTCACATGATTTTTCCTACTCTCCTAATCATCAAACCACCAAAATAACCAAAATACCTACTTTGTTGTGAATATTTAAAAAACCCAAAAATTCCTACCTCTCTTGAGCTTTGGTTTGGGGATGAAACCCTTACTTTGATGCTTGATTTGAGGTGCGCAAGCGCTCAAGCTTGAATTTGTTGGTCTCAACAACAAAACCAAAAGGTAAAGAGAGCTCACACTCAACCGCCAAGACCCATGGACTACTTATTCATTCAAGCATTTCAAGCGATCACCTATGGCTATCTCTCACCTAGCAGACATGCCTTCAATCCTATCGAGGTGTAGTGAGCTTACCTCAATTCTCAAATGAGTTACCTCCTCCCCCAAGCACACTGGTAGCTCCACAATTCTTGATGCAAACTCAAGCATCCTTAAGCCTCCACCTCTAAGATCCATCCTCCATAGCGCGAGACAAGAGAAGAGAAGAGAAGAAGAAGAGAGGAGATGGTGGAGAGCTTCGCCTCCTTGATCCCTCACCCTCATACACTCACTCCCTCACACTCCCTCTCTCAAGCACACACAAGTAAGCAAATAGAAGAGAAGAAGAGTCTCTTATTTCCACACACCAAAGAATTTTCTTTCATTCACTTTTTGAACTTTATGTGCATGCCCTAAAATCCCATGGGCACCCATCCCCTTTTTTACATGACCGGCCATTGTGGCAAGGTCTTATTTTCCATGCCCTTCTACTTGACCTATTTCTTTAGCCTATGCCCATCCACCCTTTTACAATTTGCACAGGAGAGAGCTTGGCACTCTTTTACAAAATTTTTAGGGCACCTTTCACTTAAAAATACACTTTTGACTTTAACTTGATTTTAGAGGCTACCCTTGCACCTTTGCTTGTTCTTCGTCCTGCTTCTTCCATTTCATTCGTATATCACTTCTTTTCCTTTCATCTCGAGCTGGGGTTAACACTTGAAGACAACTTATTAACTAGTTCAAACTTTAGTCTTTTTAAATGTTTTGGAACCCTTGAGTAGACCTTATCATCATGTTCAAAAGTGGCCATATTGCTACATTCATCTACACACTTCTTATATAGCACTTATGCGCTTGCTTAATATTTGATCATGCTCCTTATAGTATATCGAAATCATCTTAAGTAAGGTCATTTACATGTTAAATTTTCTCATTGGCTAATCCCATCATGACTAGTGATCGAGATTGAAATCCATATAGAAGTGTTACAAGACATGTCACGAACACGAACCATGTAGCCAAGAAGAAGTAGAGGAATACCAAGTAAAAAAGTGAATGAAGAAGCATGCAGCAAAAGTGGAGGAGAATACAATTTTAGAAAAAATGTGGGAGAGCACCAAATATTCTAGCAAGGCTCTCTCAAAGTTGAAGAAGGTCCTCTCAAGGATCAAGGAGGCTCTCTCAAGGATGAAGGATGCTCTCACAAGGATCAAGGAGAACCTCAGAGGGCTCTCGCAAGGAAAGTGTGGGGCACAATTTAATTCATTTTATACGAGCGCCAAGCTCCCTCCTGTGCAAGTTGTAAAGTATAAACGGACATTAGTGAAGGGATACTACAACTAGAAGGAAATGGAGAAAGAGGACCTTGGCAAGATGCCTGGTCATGTAAAAAGGGGGACAGATACCCAAGGGATATAGGGCTTGTATATAAACATGAAAAGTGAATGAGGAGCTCATTCTTTGGTGTGTGGAAAAAGTGGCCTCTTCTTCTTCTCTTCTTCTCTCCTTCTTTCTTGCTTGTGTGTGCTTGAGAGAGGGAGTGTAAGAGAGTGAGGGAGTGAGTGTGTGAGGATGAGGGATCTTGGAGAAGAAGCTCTCCATCATCTCTTATCTTCTTCTTCTTCTTATCTCGCACACGGCTATAGAGGATGGAGCTCAAAGGAAGAGGCTTGAGATTTCTTGAGCTTGCATCTCGAATCGTGGAGCTACCAGCTTGCTCAAGGGAGGAGGCTACTCATTCGGGCATCAAGGTAAGATCACTACACCCTCATAGGATTGAAGGTGCATCGATTAGGTGAGAGATAGCCATTGCTGAGACCAATGGATTCAAGCTTGAGCACTTATGGACCTCAAATTGAGTGTCAAAATAGGGTTACATTCCCAAACCAATGCTTGAGATAGGTAGGAGATTTGGGGTTTTTAATCTTCAAAATAAGTAAGTATTTTGGGTTTTTAATGAGTAGACAAGTAGGACAAATCATTTCAGTATTTGAGTTTTGATGTTTGTTACATTTAGAGTAAGAGTAGGATAGGATGAAGAAATCCAAGCGAATCATTTTAGGGTTTTTGTTGCTGTAAACATGCCCAAAACAGGGCAAAAACAAGAGGAAAATGGGCTTGCAATCCATTGAGAAGGCATAAGCCCTAATGGGACATCACTCAAGAATTATTAGAACAAAGGTTTAAGACCCTCATTTTTAGCTTCTGCAGTAGAGAGAGAGAGAGAGAGAGAGAGAGAGAGAGAGGGAGAGAGGGAGAGAGGGAGAGAGGGAGAGAGGGGGGGAGAGAGAGAGGGAGAGAGGGAGAGAGAGAGAGAGAGAGAGAGAGAGAGAGAGAGAGAGAGAGAGAGAGAGAGAGAGAGAGAGAGAGAGAGAGAGAGAGAGAGAGAGAGAGAGAGAGAGAGAGAGAGAGAGAGAGAGAGAGAGAGAGAGAGTCCAAGGCCAAGAGTCCAAAGCCAAACAAACAGATCGATCGACTTGCATTGGAGTTTTTTGGCCATCCTAGGTATATACAAACCTTGCCGCTTGTCTATTCTTTCATTCTAGAAGGTTGTGTGGTCCCACATGTCCAAAATCATTGCCATTGATTTGATTTTAGCCTTGAATAGAAACACGGCCAGTGAAATTGGATGCAACTAACAAAGTCTGATTTTGGATGATCAGACAGTTTGATTTTGGAAATTAGAACACTTGAACACCACCCAACCCATCCGATCGGACACATGGCCCATCAGATTTGGACAATTGGGCACAAAGACAATCGGACTCACGTAAATCAGACACTTAAAATCGAATCACCTAGGAATCAGACGCAGCCACTTGGACTCTAGTCTAAATTAGACGTAGAACAATCGGACTAGTTTGAATCAGAGGCACAAAAATTAGACACTCAAAAATCAAACGTTTGATTCTAAGGATTAGACGCTATAGAATCAGACACTATCAAATTAGATCAAAATTTTGACAGGAGAGGCCAACAAATCTAGCACATCTCAAGCAAGGCACAACACCTCCCACAATCGAGGAAGGCTCCGAAAGCCTTATAAGCACAATTGACCTTAGGAATTTCAAGCAGATGGCTAGACATAACCGCTAACAGTCACGTTAGCTTTTCGTTCCTTTTAGAGCTGTAAACTGACCCCTAGACCCCCATTGGGACCTTGGTTGAGCTGAGTAGAGTAGCATAGATCCTAGAGACCAGAGAGAGTGGCGGATGACTGAGTATAAAGCCCTATTTGGATGAGAACTTAGATCAAAGTGTAGAAGTTGCATTCATTATCTTGTGTTCACACCCACAATGTTTTCAATACTTAAAGTGCACTTGGAAAAACCGAAAGCCTTATTTTGCACAACACATGGAAAAGAGCACCATGCACACACTGAGTGGACATAAATTGAGGATTGTTTGTAAATAAAAAGGAACACACTCAAACTTAATTAACAGAACAAACCCACCAATAGAAGATGACCCTCAAACCTAGATGGGGGATCAAGAAACCCTAATTGACAGGATCAAGTGATAGACACAACACAAGCATCGAGGGAGAAACACCATTGGGAGCGCGATGCTGTCTGACTTGATCAACCTCATCGACAAGTTAGTGGAGTAAGAGACTGTAGATATGGCAGAGCCCAGTGTAACCCACGAAAACTAAGAGCTCGACCTGAGAGATAGACCTTGGAGATTTCTTGATCAAAATCGAGAAAATGGTGAATGAATATGATGTGCAAACCAAGTTGGATCACCATGGCAGACCGTCAGAAGACATCATAGTGGACCTCGAGGAGGAAAGAAAGCTGGCATGGAAAGCCTTGCAAAGTATAGCAGCATACAACTAGTAGTAGCAGACTAGGAGATTGCGGTAGGACATTGCTAGTCCTAACAAATAAAAACCAAATAGACCGCCGTCAGAAGACATCATAGTGGACCTTGAGGAGGAAAGAAAGCTGGCATGGAAAGCCTTGCAAAGCATAGCAGCATACAACTAGTAGTAGCAGACTAGGAGATTGCGGTAGGACATTGCTAGTCCTAACAAATAAAAACCAAATAGGACCAAACACATAGAGGAAAAGAGCGCTAGAGACAGACTTAACACTGAGCGAGCTTCTCACAAAGCAACTAATAGACAACATGCTGACATAGCAAAGCATGGCAACACTAGCAATATCATTGCTTGCAAAATTAGGAGTTACCCAAGGCTCCAAGAGCCAGTCTCGTCAAGGATCCCCATAGTTGCAAAACAACTTGAAAAGTACTAGCTTCCGTACAGTTTTGTAGAGCATTTTGAGCAGGCTTGTGAGGCTAACGACCTCACAGATCTCACCCAGTGCTCACAAGCTTTTGGCCTTTGCTTAGGTGATAAGGGTAGGACGTGGTACATAAGCCTAGACACTGCGGAGCGCAACTATTTCAATGACCTCAAGAGTCTCTTCATTAAGAGATTCTAGGAGGTCGAGTACTCAAATAATCTTATCATGTGACTAATAAATGTCAAGAAGGTGGACAAAGAGGACATCAAGGACTACGTGACTCATGTGTAGAGTCTCTATAAGAAATCCCCACTAACGAGCAACCCACCGAGAAAGTGATGTTCGTAGTGTCCATCAAAACGGAATACACAGTGAGGAACTCTACAAGGCCTTGGTAGGCAACTCAAGCTTGCAGAGAGGCGCACTAGCTAGGATCTTTGAAGAGGCCATACGACTGGACAACTAGCTTAAGGAGAGAAGCTCCAAGACCTTGAATCAAGACGATGTCGACTCTAGAATCCCAGAAAGGGAAATATCATCTAACAAACGGTCATGCCCAAGCAACCAAGGTAAAGGGAAGGGCATTGACCCAAACCCAGAGCTAGCAGAGATGAAAATGGAGCTAGCTAGGTTGTAGGAGATGATGAGAAGACCTACATGGTCACATGTCCAATGCATGTATTGCGGTGGAAACCACCTTTTAACCGAGTGTCAAGACCCTAGCTCCTGACCTTGTGCCAATCGCGCAGAAGGTTCAGGCCACAGTGCCATGCATTGCAGATTTCCGTGAGAAGACTCCCGTACTCACATCCTTACAACTAGCCTTACCTAGGGAATATACCATCGGCCCTCTCAACACCTAATGATGCAAACAAAGCCAGCCATCTCTAGGATAGAGATCAATCCCGCAAGCATACCTAGGCCACCTAGACCTTACATAACCCATCCACCAAGAAATGCTCTAGTCCACTACTATTAAAATACGTGGGATCTAGAGCATGGCTATGGCGGCTTGTAAGCATAGACTAAACTCATGATGACATTAACTAAAGACCACAATTGTTACACAAGTGAATTAGTTCCAAGATGGAAGCTTGGACTCATAAACACAATCTTGTGTAGGACTGACAAGTACAAGACTAACACTAACTGATAAAGAAAAGCATCATCATGTATTCATTCATCTATCAAAAGTGGTAGTCAAGTACAATGCTTTATAGTTGTTGGATGGGTACAGTTTTTCCTTTCTATGCATATGGGATTCCTGCAGCCTGCATGTCTTCATCCCAAACTGCCTCATACAAAGAGGCTACATTAGGTGTGATTGCTAATATCTCAACACCCTTTAGTGAAAGTAACACCTTCAAAGTGTGGCCACACCATAAACATGGCAAAACACCAGAGGTTGCGTAGAAAAGGCTAAGTGCGGTTACCACAAACATGATGGACATCTAGAGGCTATAGCAGGGGCCTTACAGAGGCTGTAGTACAATGCTACGTGAGGAGTTTTACAAGCTTATGATAAAGACATTTGGGCTAGACATTAAAAGGCTAAAATATTTGTAAAAATTTGGATCAAGGACCGTGAGGCCCTTGTGGTTTTTAGCATTTCTTTTGACATAGATCTTTGATTCATTGCAATTCTTCTTGTCTAGCTTCCTGTACTTGTACTTCACTTTGTTTGCCACTTTAAAGTCTTCATGATTTTTATGCTTCTTCTTCTTATTCTTGTTCTTTTGGTCCTCTTGATTTGCTTCTTCATTGACTTTGCTTGCAATAATTGCATCAGTCTTTATGTCCATGTCTCCCTCAAGCAAAGGCATCATTGTCTTTGAGGCAACAGAAATGTCTTAAAAATCTTCAAATAATTTCATCGATTGCTCTTCAAAACAAGTAAATCCATCCATCCTTGCAAGCGGAATAAACAAGTCTTCCATGTAGTTGAGTTGAGCAACAAGAGTAATATTACTCTTCATGAGAAGCACCTTCATAAAAGAATTGATTTTGGTAATTCCCATGATGGAAATCAGCTTCAAATGACTGAGAATAACCAACAATGAGTTGATCTTTGTATGTGTCAAAAGACACAAGCAATGGCAGTGAAGTATCAAAAGATACTAGTTTGAAATTTGATGTTTGTTGCTTGAGTTTGACTTGATGATCTTAAAAAAATCTTAATAGCTTCCCCTCCTTGCTGATTTGATGATTGAATACTTGCTAAAAACTTCATATTAGAGTGGCCTTGGCTTGGTTTAAGTGGTAGGAGAGAGAAAATGAAGGAAAAATGAGCTTGAAGGTAAGTGGCTATGGTTATCTTGTCAAAACAGGGACCATCGACTGGTAAATGAGCTCCCACGAGCTCCACAAGTCAAATATGCTCAAACCCTTTAAGATGGAGGACCCTCACTAATGGTTCTAACTCTCCTAAGAGGGTTTGCATTTTTTTGCCCGAGTTGAGAGATCTAAGCCTTCAAAGTGGTCGCTATAAAAACTACACCCAGATTTGGGAAAATGCAAATGTCGGGCATGGTGTGCATGAATCTCCTTGATTTTTGTGCCAAGAAGTTGTACCTTGACCTGAAGAATAACTCTCGAGAAGAAATCTTGAAGAAATATGGCCTAATTGATGAGATATGGCTACTCCAACAGAGGTAGGTAGGTGCTGTCCACATACATAGTTATGGCAACGACTCTAAAAAGAGGCAACACTGAAGCTATAGTTGCCCAATCTCAATGATTGAGATGCCAAAGAGGAGCTTTGGAAGTAGAGAAACACTTCTCCAGAAGGAAGTTCAGAGAGATTTGGCTTGTGGAGAGAGATATGAAAGCTTCAAGCTTACAAGGTGCTACTGTCTATGGCTACAATGGAAGCTTCATTGAAGGTAGGAATGCAAATGAAGTTGGAGATAGGATCCAGTACTCAAACTGAGCTGAGAAGAGATGGAAAGGAGCTGAGAGGAGTGAAAGGAGATTTGGACCATGCTCAACTGAGCTCTGGTACCATGTTAAAATACGCGGGATCTAGAGCATGGCTATGGCGGCTTGTAAGCATAGACTAAACTCATGATGACATTGAATGAATACCACAACTGTTACACAAGTGAATTAGGTTCCAAGATGGAAGCTTGGACTCATAAACACAATCTTGTATAGGACTGCTGACAAGTAAAAGACTGACACTAACTGATAAAGAAAAGCGTCATCATGTAATCATTCATCTATCAAAAATACGCGGGATCTAGAGCATGGCTATGGCGGCTTGTAAGCATAGACTAAACTCATGATGACATTGACTGAATACGACAACTGTTACACAAGTGAATTAGGTTCCAAGATGGAAGCTTGGACTCATAAGCACAATCTTGTGTAGGACTTACAAGTACAAGACTGACACTAACTGATAAAGAAAATCATCATCATGTATTCATTCATCTATCAAAAGTGGTAGTCAAGTACAATGCTTTATAGTTTTTGGATGGGTACAATTTTCCCTTTCTGTGCATATGGGATTCCTGCAGCCTGCATGTCTTCATCCCAAATTGCCTCATACAAAGAGGCTACATTAGGTGTGATTACTAATATCTCAACAACTACATGGAGGAACCAAATGATGAGGAGCCTTACATGAACCCCTATGTCTCACGTACGACAAAGAGGGCAATCCAGTTTTCATGGACTATTGACCAGTGCCGATGTTGGCATTAGGAAGATGGAGAGGCAGAGTGTAATGAAGCAAAATAAACCATGTAAATATCTTAGCCATAATAGTACTAGGGTGACTATAAAAAGGCAAGAAGTGCTAATGTAGGGAGCTTTTTTACACTTACACTATTTTTCTTGAGATTTCTTGTTCATCTCCATCTTGGGGTGAGTACCAAGCTTTGTTTTTCTTGTATCTTGATTTCAACTTCCATGACTACGTTGTGCTATAGTATAATGGAGGATGTCTATGGCATGGCCATGATTGAAGCATTTCATGTTATTTCTTGTTATTTTCTCAGTTCAACTCATTAGTTATTGTGTTGATTTTCATGGTGTAGAATGTACCTTCTTTACATTGGTATCAAAGCATTAGTTTAGATCCTGTCAAAATTCATTTTCATGCATTAGATCTAGTTGCAATGACTAGGGAGGAAAAACCGTAGTTCAAATTTAGTCATAGAAGTTAGCTCCTTCATAATCGTGGTTAGACATGGAGATCTATCACAAAATGTGACCAAGATGGAGGTTCTTGGCATGAACCAGTGGATAATGGAAGGCTTCAACTATTTTGGCAGGTCGTAACCAATTTTTAACCAAAAATTTGGGCAAGTTGGACAAAATGGAGTCCTCAAGACTTTAGGGAAGACAAAAAGCTTCGTTACTTTTTCTTGAAGAAGGATATGTTATTCTTCTCTAGGTCTATTCTCTTCTCCCATGGAAGATACTTACCTTGGATCTTTCTTCCATGGCAATATCTCCACTCCAAGCCTCTATAGCATCAATCCTTGCATTCTAAGGATCAGTTGGAGTACCGCTTTGACTATGAAGCCAACAAACAATAGTCCATGAGAGACTCAAGAACAGGGCTATAGGCTTCACTTCTTTCTACCTGTTGTTCAAACCTTTCGAAACCTGCAACTACATCATTAAAGCTGTCTTCCAGAGTGATTTCTTGCTACTGCATTTTAACTTTCTAGTGCCTTGCGGATTGAAAGAATGTAAAGTCCAGAAGAACTTTTTGAAGAGGAATGCTATTCTTGAGACAACATTCACATTAAGATAGCACAAATTCATCTACAGTAGTTAGAAAGATAGAGAAGAAGTTGTTGAAGATGGAGTGATGAAGTAGGAGAGGTCAAGGTTGTTGAAGAAGTTTCTACGTAGATTCATCTACAACAATCGGAGAGATAGAGAAGAAGTTGCTAAAGATGGGGTGGTGAAGTAAAAGAGGTCAAGGCTGTTGAAGAAGTTGCTGAAGAAGGAGAGGCGACATATGATGGTGGATCACGAGGTAGCAGTCCCATCTTATCATTGGATTGTTAAAAGGATCTTCATACTTTAGAGGCTTTGAGTTTGATCTCCTATGAGATCTCAATTGTCCCCTTTTGACCAAATCTACAAGAGAATGAGCTGCTCTTCCTCGAGGCTTTGCCAAGAATGCTAGCATAGATACAACAAACAAGTGTGCTAAATATTAATGTCCCCACATTTGTGGGTGGCCAATGGATAACCGTAGGTTTAGAAGGTACGACAAATGTGATTCCCCTATGAGATTTCACGTTTGAGGGCTTGACTTGCATACTATTGGATGCCCGTGGCTGAGCTTTGGATGTTTCCTAAGATAATTTTTTTGTTGAAGGCACATGACCATCTACTGGTGAATCATAGTGAATTAAGAAGCATCAGTTGTACGGGATGATGCGGCTATTGAGTCTCACAATCAGATGCCTATTCTGAGAGTCTGTGGACAGTGAGCTACGTGAATCTTGATGCATCTTGCACATCATAAGGCGGTGCATACACTATGGCCCTTTCACAGGTATCTTGAGCTTGCATTTGAAGGCGCAATGGAAGCGAGCGTTGAAGTGTAGGCAGGAGAAGCGAGGATCGCTCACCATGGACATCGCCCTTTGCTTTGACAACTTCATTCTTTTGTCCCTCCTCTTTTTCTTCTCCACAAGTTTCTTGCTTAATTCATCAAGCTCACTCTAGAAAGTTATATCCAATTCTTTGTCACCATATTTGGAATCCTTGGTTTCAGAAGCACTAGATCCAAGGAGGAGTGCACGATACTTATCTCTCAATCTCCTATTGATTGGTTCACTTTCTTCACCATCACTTCTTCTCAACCCCTTTGCAAAACCTAAGCATTCATCCACTTATTGATTTGGTTGCCTTGAACGTAACTCTGAAGAGTACAACACATTAGGAGGATCATCACACAAAGCACTAGCATTGTGTAGTAAATGCTCCAACAGACACAAGAATCCATGATGATGTATAAACAGAATTGTCATTTAGCAAGACATTAACAACATCATAATTTTCATTCAGCAATGCGTTAATAACATTAGGCCTTGCTTGATCTTGGTAAGAAACAACCTCCCTGAGAGCAATCTTCTTGAATGTAAGGTTGCTTGGTACAAAGCAGCTTTGTAGACCATCCTCCTTTACGACATTCTAACCAACACGCTTTTGAATGTCTGGCAAGCTATAAGAGCATGTACCTCCTTCAAAGATTGACTAATATGCAAGCAATCTTTGGCAATCTCAGTACTTCCTGCAGATGTTTCATGAACATTTTATCATTGGCAAATTTTTTTTCCTTTGCGTATGCCAAAGGTCGACAACATTTGCCAGGGTTTATGAAGAATCAAGACTTGATTTTTGAGTGCTAAGTTTGTTTTCCCTTGTCATAGTTTCTGCAACACACATTCGTGTAAGAAGATCATTTCACTACTTTTTGGTTCTCATCCACAAAGGTTAGATTTGAGGTCATTAGGACTACTAAATCTCCATCTTCACCCATCACTAAGATTGTCATCTTCAACATCCTCAACATCTGATGATGAGACATTAGATGCCAGATGTGATGCAGCCAACCTTTGGTAGAAATGAGTTCATGATAGCCAACATTTCTAAAGTCTTTAAATTGTCCTAATCCACGTTGAGAAATGATTGAAAGGCCAGCAGCTGAAGCACGAGAAAGGGCAAAGAGGTTGCATCATCAGAAAAAGCAACAACAACAACAACAGCAGGCAGCAAGTGTGAAGAAAGTTTCATTAGCAGCTAGCAACTATATTGAATGATTGGACATCCTTGTTCAATACTAGACCTCCTCCTGTGGTAGAGAAAAAGGAAGAACCAAAGGAAGACAGTGATAAAGACATGGGGTTTAACTTGTTTGATATTAGACAAATCAAGAAGTCGTCAATTTAATCCAAAGGGTAAAGGATCTTGAAGCAGAAGCTAAAAAACTTACAGAAAAAGCTACTCGTGTGTGAGAGTTGTGGAGAACTATGATAATATTCAAGAAGGGGGGAATGATGTTCCTAGCACTAGTTATGCAGAGAGCATGAACTGTGCTTTGTGCCATCATTCTCAGGTCCCATATCACAATATTACAGGGTACATGGACATGTTATGCATGCACCTAATAGTACTCAATCAGTTAGTGATCTTCATGCATCCAATTTTGTTAGCAATGAGCTTGAAAGAGAGCTACTAGAAAGCCTTCCATAAGTGGGACTTCTCCTTACCATTGAACTTTCACCTTGCAGGCTTGAGCAAAAGGAATTCAAGTCTAGATTCTTAGATCAAATCATTAAAGATTACATACCAGAAGATGAATCCTACGTTAATGAGACTAATTCTTCCAATATTAGAGAAGTCTTACAATCAGAGTTAATGCATAGCAACCAGGAAATTGAATCTACAAGAGCCCAATGGATCAACTCCATGAGTAGACTCTCTACATTCTCACTCAGTTAGGATGATAGTGAAACAAGTTCAATGAGAGATTATGAGTATTCCTTTGAAAAGGAAAGACATGATAGGCATTATAAACCCTCTTTAACTGTCAATGAATTGGGCAGTCAAGAAGACAACTATTATCTGTATAGTGAAAGTGACTTTGCAAATGAAGATGATGCAAGCTTTGCTAGTGAGGTAGTTTTGTTGAGTAGAGGAATACATGGTTTCTGTCTGTTCACAACTTGTTTGATCAGACAATTTTATTTGGTTACGTGGTCTTTGACTCAACAATGATTTCTCTTAAAGAAGGGAAAATGGGAGGAAATCATGTGCTGAATTTTAGTCTTCTTCTTTAGCTCAGCATAAAGAAGTACACGGTTTTGATGCAATTCAAGAATAGCTCGTCGTCACCCCCAAGCATCCTATTCAGATCTGCAAGATAGGCAAGATTCATCCTTTTCACATCTATATTGACTATTCATCATTTTCAAATTTGTATTGATTGCACTAATGAAGCTCAAAGGTGTGTCTGTTGCAGTGAGCATGAGGGATGCAACTAAAACATGCCATTTTATGTAGGGCTATATCACAAGGAAACTCTATTATCATAAAGGTTTTAGAGTACGTAACTTGGTTAGATTTGTTTTACAAGAAAATCATTCAATCAGCTCTCCAGTCTATAGACCTACAGACATTGTACATGTGATAACCTGGACTTGATGTCACACTCACTGTCCAAAGAAGATAATGCCTATTTTTAGCATGCTTTTAAGAAAATTCTTGTAGCAATGCAAAGTATATTTTGGAAATTGGCAAATTTGAAAGATGGATTATTAAAACAAATGTTTGATAAAGAATACAAGACTTGCTAATCAACTGAGTACACTGCTTTGTTGAATATCTACTTTAGTCACACAACTGGTTAATGAATTTGGCTACTTGCAACTGAAAATGAACAGCATTGAGCCACAATTTTTCTATGAATTTGGTGCAGCTATGTAGGAACAAGTACACTATGCAAACAAGCAGCATGCTTATCATGAAGATTATGAAGAATAGGCAAGGTATGGAGATCAATCTCATGATCAATAGCATTATGAACCACAATCTTATTGTCATGGATATTATGGACAACAATATGACTATGATCTGCAATTGTATTATGACCGTGAGTATAATGACCAACATCATGTATATGACAGTGATGAGAACTCTATTGAGTTGCAGCATACAAATAATTATCATCATATTTTTGGACAGCAATGACGTGTCAATCATTATGTTTATGGCCAGCCCCAAAAGCAAGGACACACTTGTAGTCATTTTGGGCACTCTTCCATGAATGAGAATCATGTGGGAAGGCCACAAGGATTTGAGAATGGTTTCAATTCTTTTGATATGCATACAAATGGACATTCATACATGAATGGGAAACAACATGTATATGATCATAATCTTGGATATGAGCAGCATTATGCTAGTGAACATGGCCAGCATGTTGATCAGTACTTCTATGATAATCAGCCATCCCATAGTCAATATTATGATGATGATCAACTATTTCCTGGACATCAGCATTATGTTAGTAGAAATGAATGTGATCATGACTATGGAAAATCATTTTATCATAATGAGAAGTATGACAGCCATAGTAGCCGGCATGGTGTTATTCAAGGAAAACACTTAACTAGTGATGATATTAGAAGATAACATGCACAAGGCTTATGTTATAGATGTGCTAAACCAATATCTTCTAACCATAAATATATATGCAGGAAAAGTAATGCTAAAGTGATGCTGGTTATAGAGTTTTCGGATAATGATGAGGAAGCTGAAGAGGCCAAAGAGGAAGTGGATTGTAAAGTCCAAGATAGACAATCTTACAAATCCTTTGAAGTTGATCATGATGCCTACCAGCTTTCTAACCTACATCATGCTAATGACCAAATGAATGCAGTAATTGAAGAGGGACATGTAAAGGACCTTAATGAAGCCTACACCAATCTATGATTTCAAATGGCATGCTCCCAATTGATGACTTTATCTTCCCATTTGATCTGGGGGATCATGAGGATGCTTCCTTGTTTCCATTTGACCTGGGAGGCAATGATGGGATATATTTTTTGCAGAAGGAACTCATGGTTGTGAGATGACTATTTTGATAGTTATCCATTTGACCCTCAATGATTCCTTCAAAATAGTGGGATTATTACAATTACATGACAGTGGACAGCTTGCTGTGTGAATTTTCTATCAGAAATTAAATTGCCTTAGTGACATCAAAAAGTGGTTTTGATTGTATAGACTGATGCCTTAGGTTGTGTACTTCATTTTAATACCTCAAGCACTCAATTTGGACACTCTAGTCAAAAGTTATAGTAGTTTACAAATTCAGCCCTATTTGGACAGCGAGTAGTCATTTCACTGTTTCAAGTTCATTATGAGATTTCTTCACGGAAAGTGCTTCCACATTCTTTTGGATCTTCATCGACATGATTTGCTTCATTAATGACTTGTCTATCATCCCATTATCTTCAGCTTTGAGGACAAAACCATCTTTGGGAAGGGATGGTTTGTAATGAAGAAAAATAAACCATGTAAATACCTTAGCCATGATAGTACTAGGGTGACTATAAAAAGGCAAGAAGTGCTAATGTAGGGGAGCTTTTTGACACTTACACTATTTTTCTTGAGATTTCTTATTCATCACCATCTTGGGGTGAGTACCAAGCTTTGTTTTCTTGTATCTTGATTTCAACTTCCATTCGTTCTGCTATGGTATAATGGAAGATGTCTATGGCATGGTCATGATTGAAGCATTTCATGTTATTTCTTGTTATTTTCTTAGTTCAGTTCATTAGTTTTTCTTTTGATTTCCATGGTAGAATAGACCTTCTTTACACATAGACTTAGGAGGGCAGACCCCCAAGAGCCAATTTCTTATTGGAGTTGTGGTCACCTACCATGACACATCTCTTCGCGTTGCCCCCAAGAGGAAGCAAGCCAATCGAGACAAGACTGATCTCAGATGCACTGAGTGTGGAATCACCCACTTGTTTAACGATTTCCCTAGGCGGAGACCATCCTCTAGTTTAGCAATGGTACCATCAATTCCATTGGGGCTGTTCGGCATTGAGACACTCAACTGGGAGGCCACACCTATCCCGTTGCATGTTATGACCCACACGTAGGGACAAAGCAGGCCGGGCATATCATTGCCAAGGCCTAGTAACCTCAATCGAAAAGAAAAGTTGTAGGCAAAGAAAGAAGAAAAGTGAAGCAAAGGTCACGTTGAAAACCAAGAGCACAACGACACTGCCTGTCAGAAAGAAAGTTACGAACGTTGAGGCTGAAACATCCTATCTAAAGACAACTGAAAAAGAAGTGCAAAGGTAGGGGAGTACCCCAACCCAAAGTGCCAACTCACAGCCACCATTGAAAAGGTCAAGGAGTGGACGAGAGAAACCCAGGAACATCTAAAGGATTCTAAGCCCATTTTGGAGAATGTGATCGATGATCTCTCTAGCGTGAGCACACCAGTCTCTCCCACATGAACAAGAGACACGTCTGCACCTCAAATCATGCCACCTAGAGAGATCTTGAACACCACAAGCCAGCAAACCATTTAAGGCCATTGGCCAAGAAGCGTAGAATTAAAAGAAAAGCAAGCGGCTAGCAATCTTCTCACAATGCTAGTGACCACCCCTGTAACTCTAAGCCTAGGAGATCTACTTAGGCATCATCTGACGCTATGGCAAGTGCTAAAGCAATGGGTGGAAGGGTCGATGGAGCAAGCTACCCCGCTGACTTGTAAGACCACAATTCGGTAACACAAATACCAAGCCTGATGCTCCACTCAGTACCCAAGTCTTTGAAGTTGAAGGGTAATTTGAGGGCCCATAATCCTTTGAGTATATTTTCTAACCTTTTGTCCACCATCAACTCTCTATCAACTCTGCATCCCCAACTTTGTTAACTCTCTTAGCTATCACATTCCTGACCTTTAGCAATGATTTGACTTTTGCCATGTGGAGCTTGTCTTTCATATTTTGCCTCCAAGTTTGCATTAGGGGAGTTTTGAGGTCTCGAAAATGCCATGTAAGAGATCCTAGAGAGAGAAAACAATTTAAGAAATAAAACCAAAAGACGAGGGCAAGCAAGTGATCCTAAGAAGGACCTCCCAAAGTCAAGGAGGTCAATCTAGCTAAGGAAAGGGAGACGCCTTGACCTATTTTTATGGCCTCGACAACATGACCAAGGAAGAGGAGGAAATTCCTAATGACATCCGATGCAACACCTGTCAAGCAACGATCGCATCTAATGAATCCTAAACATGCTCATGCTGTCAAGGAGGAAATTGATAAGCTACCAAGAGCAAGATTCATTTATGAAATTGAGCACATGGACTAGGTGTCACCCATAGTGATCGTGATGAAGAAGAATGGAAAAATCAGAGTGTGTGTCAATTACAAGAAAGTTAAAACTACCATGAACAGAGACAATTATCTGCTATAAAATAAGCATATGCTTGAGAGGGTGGTTGGTAAATAGGCATGTAGTTTCTTGGACGGCTTCTCCGAATTCAATCAAGTGCAGGTGCATATTCAGAGACGATAGACACAAGACCGCTTTTGCTATCGAGTGGGGCATCTTTGCCCTACATAGTCATGCCTTTCGGATTGATGAATGCACCAGCCATATTTCAAAGGCTCATGTGTGCCATTTTCAAAGACATGCTTAGGCAAGAGTTAGTGGTATTTGTTGACAATCTATGTGTCCACTCCAATTGGAAGGCACACCTAGGCAACTTACCTCACCCACATAAGCATCCAACCTGTCAACATGGACTATTATGCTCAAATGAAGTACAACTCGAACTTCTATGCTTGGCTCATATGAAGGTGAAACATAGTGAGCATGCATTGAATGGTCTCCACCCTTCAACCTCTAATCCTAGGAAGGATTCTTCTCATCTCTAAGGGGGAAGAGTGTGAATGATAAAGGTATGGAACATAAAAACAAACCCTAAAACCTCAATCAATGTTCAAAAATGGAAAAGAATGCGTAAAAATCAACTCATGATTGAGGACAAATGTTAAAATTTTTTGTGAAATGCATGGACTATTTAAAGAAATATTCTCCTTCTATATTTAAGCATTTCAATTTTCATAAGCATTTCCTCTATCTCCTACGCGTCTTTCTACAAAAATTATATGAATAATACTAATGTTGGGCTATGGCTTCATGATAGGCACCTACAATGTGGCAGGATAGGAGAAAACCAGCAAGCTTCCATTCTCAGAGGAAGAGCGGTACGACCTCTCACGGTGGAGACAAGGGCCTAAAAGCCAATTCAAATTCAGGCACATCTTGAATTTGGAAGACATAGTCATGGAGGAGCAAGCCATCAAGCAACTTGTGAAGCAATGTAAGCTATAGAAGTATGTGGAGAAGGTGGACCAAGCTATGGACTATGAGAAGTACACAGAATTCCTTCATAATTTCAATAGGAACTGGAAGCCCGCCAAGTGGAAATCGAGCTGAGTCTTGAGTTGGTGCAAAGAGCACTTGGCTTGCCCAACAAAGTTGAAAGATGGCAAAAAAGGGACGTATACAACATGTTGGGAATGGACAAAGTGATGGTCCACACAATGATGGCATCGGCCTAGCTAACATCCAAGACCTGGAAGTCCAACTACAAGACAAAATGGTGCACACCTTGTTTTCCAGCTAAAGGTACAATGCATTGATGAGCATAATCAATGTGCCAATGAAGCATCGCTGCCAAGTCCTTTAATGAGGTGTACCTAAATGGCTTCGTGCAGAAGACAATAGAAACATCGATGAAAGCATTGGCCACAAGTGGAAGACCCACAGGGGGAGAAGCCCCGATCTCCAAATCTAGGAAGTCATTGTTGTCAAAGGCCTCCACCATTGGCTTCGGAGGGGTCAGCCCCATCATCAGAGAGAGGCCTTGGGGGAAGCATGAGAAGAGGAGTAAGTCAACGAGATGCTAGACATGTCTCCTCTATGCCAAGAACAGAAGCAATCCAACCGGTAAGTAACGAAGAAGGAGAGCGGGAAGCACAACCTAGTTGAGGAGGGGCCAAGAAGTCGAAGGAAAAGACTCCATAGAAGAAGGCTGAAGAAGAGAGTAGGAAGAAAGAAAAAGCAGATCTGCCAAGAGCATGTGAGTCCAAAAGTGCCAAAGAAAGAAGAAAGAGAAGAGAAAAGGAGGAGGTGAGAAGAATACAAGAGGAATCTAGGAAAGGTGAAGAGGAGAGGAGGAGGGACGTGGAGCGAGAGGCCGAGGAGCTAAGCAAGAAGAAAGAAGAAGACATAGCCCTGGCCATTCCCCTCTCAATGGAGCAGCCTTCAAAGGGAAGAAGAGTTGGCAGCCCATGAACCCTCACGAAGAAGAACACCCAAGCACAAGCTCCCAAGCACCCAATAACATGCCACCCCCAAAAGCCAAGGGCAAGGGAAAGGGCCTAATTAACCCATCCCACCTATCCTAGTACCCACCACCCCAGTCTATGCACCCACCCAAGCCTCTTCTACCATGGTGGATGCTAGTAACCTTGTGGCGTGTGGGTGCAGTTCTTGGTCAATAAAGAGACAACTTAAGGTGCAAGTGGAGGAACTCCAGTGACTGGAGCAAAAAGTCTGGCAGCTGATGCTGCAAATGCAAAGTCTAGACAAGACCCCAAAAGGCAAAAGGTAGAAGCATCTACAACCACCACCCCCACCACAATGCCGTTGTTTACAAACTATGACAAACATGTTCAGGAACTCCTATCCCAAGTGGAAAGAGTGAAAAAGGAAAATAAGGTGGCAGTTTGCCAAGCTAGAAGTAGAGAAAGACACGTTGCGGCTTTTTAGCTCAAGAAAACCCGCCAAGTAGCCAGGTATCAACACAAAATAAGAGAGCTAAAGGTGGCGCTCATAGGGCCAAGGAGAAGTAGGAGGACAACTGGCAAAGAAAGCTTGAAGATGAAAATCAAGAGCCAATGGGGCTTCAAAGGGAGTACAAGCTCTTGATTCTACAACAAGAAGAGCTACAAAGACAAATGAAGAGGGTCCATGATGCCATGGAGGAGCTCGTAGTTGGGGAAGAAGAGAGAGCCCAAAGGTACCAGGAAAACATGGACAAGTTGGAGAAAATGGTGGATGCGGAGCTAGAAGAGCAGAATAAACTAGAAAGAGTAATCGAGGAGCAAGAGCGGAAAATAAGGGCCTTAGCCCAAAGACATAATGAAAGCTTGGAAGAGATGAAAAGAAGAGCAGACAAATGGGTAGGTAGGAGTGAAGGACATATAAGAGCCTTAACGAGCCAACTAGCCCTTGCAGAAGAAGGTGACAAGGTGTTGGTAGAAAGCAGGGCAGAGGCTGCACAAATAAGCTTGGAAGCCCAACAATGCGCCTTTCTCAATACTCTCTTAGATGACACACAATTAGAAGAGGAGGAGTCCATTGAATCATTAAGGAGAAAGTTGGAGATTACCTACAAAAGGGGTCTAAGATACGGGCTACACACCCAACCACAAGCTATCAGGCCCAAGGAAGCAGAGCCACAAGAGCCCAAGAGTGAAGCTGAAAGGTAGAGGCCACTCCAAGATGCTGGGTCGGAGTTTGAAATGGGACAGTGGCCAAAAGAGGAACTAGTACTGCAACCTCCCTCTCCACAACTAGAAATGCAGCAAAAAGTGGACACCACTGCCAAGAGAAAAGCATAACTCAATAAGAAAAGGTGAGGATGTTGGATTAGGCAAAGAGAAGATTAAAAGCCCAACCAAAAATAGCCCCTAAAGCACCCATACCACCATGAACAGATTGCTTTCTAGTGGATTGGAATGCAGAACTCATAGTGTGGGAGCAAAAGGAAAATGGCTACCAACCCGTTGACTTCACCTTTGAATTTCCCTCCACCTTATGCAAAGAGTACTATGTGGTGGAGGAGGTAATGAGCATGGGAGGAAGGCTTGATAGTAGGTGGAACCATGAGAGGGAGAAGGACTCGACACATGATGGGGGACGGAATCATCCGAATACTGGGAAGACAAAGTCATGGAGGTGCCCTGGACAGTTCAAGGCTACAAGTCCTAACCAAAGTGGCGAAGGAGAATCTAGGATAGCAACATGGACGCATGGATGTCGTTTTGCAACACACTTCCCTTTGAGAGAAATAACCCCACACATATGCCATATCCAAGAAGGGTAGGGGTGGATTTCAATCTTGACATCCATGGTAGATATGATTTTTCAAAGATATATAACACAAATGACACCAAGTTGACCTTCTCCAAAGTCGGTCTAGGGGACACAATTTCCCATTTTCTCAACGAGTTCACTTTTTGCCCAGATCATGCCTTTATTACTACTTGTAATTATCTGAGATTACTAAGGGTACTACTTAGACAGGAGCCTATGCCACATGAGCATCACCTCCCGCCACTCTTTTTTTTATCTCAATGCTAGCATAGATGGCTGTGCAATGGCTAGGCTAATGATGTGTGTTGCCCTCATGCCATCTTTTTGTGTAGCCCTCTTAGAAGATATGAGCAACAACCGTTTCACTAGTTGCAACCATCCCTTCCTATCTACCACTCCTCTTAACACTTGAATAGGCCTAAAAGGATACATCCAAAGTAGAAAATTTCATAGAAAATCCATTAAGCCTCCAACCTCCCCCTCCCATGACTCCAATGACGAGGACTAGATCTTCGTCTATTTATTTTTTTAAAAAGAAAAAAAAAGAAATAAGAAAAGAAAAAGCACAGAAAAGACAAAGAAAAGAAACAAAAAAAGAAAAGCAAACGAATAAGAGATCACCAAAAGGAAATCACTGGGAAAGCAACTGAATGATCTCGTTATAGTACATGTAGGCCACAGTCACTGTACCTAGGGGTCCTCAAGTTGGGAATGTCCGATGGCTTCAGTCACTTGACCAGTTCCATCTCTAACCCCCTAGCCCATTTTGATTCTCCACATTACTCTTAGGGTACATTAAGGGAAAGATATACCTAGGGTAGTCGCCCTTGGTTAGACCTGCCTCCCTAAGCCACACTCACCGCACCCCCTTAGGCAAGAACTAGTTCCTCAAGTGTGGGACAACACCTAGATCTTACCTGTGGGCGACCCAACTCCCAGTTCTGCTAACATGAGCACAATGAACCACATGGTAAGGTAGACACACCCCCAAGTGTGGGAAATCACCTAGATCTTACCTGTGGGCGACCCAACTCCCAGTTCTGCTAACATGAGCACAATGAACCACATGGTAAGGTAGACACACCCCCAAGAATTGCACCTTCTTTTCTTTACAAGTAACCCAAAACAATGCAAGCCACCAACTTTGAAGGCCCCATCATCATCAACTCACATGACCACATGTCAAATCACTGACGGATCTTCATCAGCTCAAACCCGCAAGTGCCATGGGACTGGCACTCATCTAGGAGAGGGGTAATGTTACAAGACATGTCACGGACACGGACCATATAGCCAAGAAGAATCAGAGGAAGACCAAGAAAGCCCAAGTCAAAAAGTGAATGAAGAAGCTTATTCTACACCCAAGCAGGAAAAGTGGAGGAGAAGGCAAGCTCATAAAAAACGTGGGAGAGCATCGAATATTCTAGCAAGGCTCTCTCAAAGATGAAGGAGGTCCTCTCAAGGATCAAGGAGGCTCTCCCATAGATCAAGGAGAACCTCCGAGAGCTCTCGTTAGGAAAATTTAGGGTGCAATGTAATTCATTTTATAAGAGTGCCAAGCTCCCTCCTGTGCAAGTTGTAAAGTCTAAACAGACATTGGTAAAATAAGGCAACTAGAAGGGAATGGGGAAAGAGGACCTTGGTAAGATGCCCGGTCATGTAAAAAAGGGGACAGGTGCCTAAGGGATTTAGGGCTTATATATAAACCTGAAAAGTGAATGAGGAGCTCATTTTTTGGTGTGTGACAAAAGTGGTCTCTTCTTCTTTTCTTCTCTCCTTCTTGGTTGCTTGTGTGTGCTTGAGAGAGGGAGTGTGAGAGGGAGTGAGGAAGTGAGTGTGTGAGGGTGAGGGATCTTAGAGAAGAACCTCTCCATCATCTCCTCTCTTCTTCTTTTTCTTCTTCTTCTTCTTCTTCTTCTCCTCTTATCTTGTGCACAGATATAGAGGATGGAGTTTGAAGGAGGAAGCTTGAGGTTTCTTGAGCTTGCATCTCAAATCATGGAGCTATCGACTTGCTTGAGGGAGGAGGCTACTCATTTGGGCATCAAGGTAAGCTCACTAAACCCCCTTAGGATTGAAGGTGCATCGGCTAGGTGAGAGATAGCCATTTGTGATCACTTGAAACGCTTGAAGAAATCAACAGTCCGTGGGTCTTGGCGGTTGAGCATGAGCTCCCACTACAAGAAGCACAAATCCAAGCCTTGTAGTCATGTAGTTAGCACTATTGCATGCAAAATCTAAGATGGGTAGATAGTCTTCCAACCTTTTTCTAAAATATATGCTTGTATCATATCTTCTAGATCTCGGTTTACCCTCTCAATTTTCCCATCCATTTGAGGGTAGCTACTAGAGGTCACATTAGTCATTGTATCTAACCTTTTGAGTATAGCTCTCCAAAAATGGATAGTAGCCTTTTAATCATGATCACTTTTATGATATTGGCTAGTAGCCCATATAGTTTATAAATGTTTTCCATACATAGCCATGCTAATTATGGAGTTTTAATCATTGTCTTTGTTAAAATAAATCTACACATTTTAATGATTTTATCCATTATTACCCAAATGGCATCATGATTACGATTAGTAGTAGGAAGTCCAACAATGAAAATCATAAAGAAGATTCCCCACATCATTAGGAATCTCTAAAGGATTTGAAATCCCACACTTGCCTTCATATGCTTAGCTTTGTTCACTCAATACATTTGGTATTGAATAACATATTGTTCCATATTCTTATTCATTATAGACCAATAAACGTATCTTTGTATATGTGCATCTTTCTTATTCCTAGATGACCTACACTGGGACTATTATGACACATAAAGAAGTTAGTGCCTATGTATCAGAGTCATTGGCTACACATATTTGACCCTTGTTAAGTAAGTACCATCATCAATGGTAAAGTTCTTCCATCAATTGAGCTCATTAGTTGTAAGAGAGGAGCCCTATATGGAATTTACATCATGTGTATGGATTGGTGAGAGATTCCTTCCTTTAACCACATTCGACACCTTTGCATAAGATTAGTCATGCTCACATCTGTTAACCCCAACACGAAGAAAGCAAAAAGAAGTGGAAAAGACGCAGGGCAAAGGCAGAAAAAAGGTAGCCTGATTGAAGAAAGAAAAGGAGAAAATGCCAAAAGCGCAAGGGCAACCTTAAAAGTCCAAGGCAAAGGCAAAAGGGGAAAGGCGCAGTTTAAAATAAAAAGGCGCACCCTGAAATCTTGTAAAAGAGCGCCGGGCTCTTACCCGTGCAATTTGTAAATGTAGATGGGCGGTGGAATGGAAGCTAGGAAGATAGAAGGACAATGGGAAAAAGGGCCTAGGCTATGGCCGGCCATGTAAAAAGGGGGAAAAAGGGGATGACCGCCCAAAAGGGATTTAGGGTTTTGTATATAAAGTTGAAAAGTGAATGAGAAGCTCATTCTTGTGTGTGGCAAAAAGTAGCTCTCCTCTTCTTCTTCTTCTTCTTCTTCTTCTTCTTCTTCTTCTTCTTGCTTGCTTGAGCTTGTGCTTGAGAGAGGGAGTGTGAGAGTGTGAGGGAGTGAGTGTGTGAGGGTGAGGGACCGAGGAGGAGAAGCTCTCCATCTTCTCCTCTCTTCTTCTCTTCTCTTCTCTTCTCTTCTCTTGCTCGCGACAATGGAGCTTGCTTGAAGCTTGCACTTGGATCGTGGAGCTACCGGAGCGTGCGGGAGAGGAGGTAACTCGAACGGCACGGAGGTAAGCTCACTACACTCGTAGATATGGATGGCGCGTCGGTTATGTGAGAGGTAGCCATTAGTGCTCGGCTTGGAATGCTTGAAACAATAAGCGGTCCGTGGGTCTTGGCGGTTGAGTGAAAGCTCCCACATTTTGGTTCTGTTGCCGGGACCAACAGATTCAAGCCTTGAGCGCTTGCGCGCTTCGAATCGAGCATCAAAGTAAGGGGTTTCCCCTGAACCGGTGCTTGAGGTAGATAGGTAGGAAGCGAGGGGGTTGAAGATGGTATTCGATCTCCTTGGCAAGTAGGTTTGTTGCTTTCTGAGATTTATATTGTGGAATGGAGTAGTGTAGGTATTTATTTTGTGATTTGGATGCATTTAGGGTAGGAAAAAACAAAGAAAAAGAAAAAGAAAACAGGCAAACAGTGGGGTTTTCTGTTGCTGTATAACAGGCTAAAACAGGGAAACAGGGGACCAGATTCAAGTTTCTGGGTAAGATAGGGACAAGGAACTAGCTGTGAGGTTCTGCAGTGCTCGAAAAGGACCTTAAGAGGCCTAGGAGGCGAGGACAGACCTCATTTCCTTGGTTTGCCTTGTGAGAGAGAGAGAGAGAGAGAGAGAGAGAACTTCTGGTTCACAGGACGAGGAAGCGCTGCCCGGATTCCTAGGCATCGGTGATTCGTGCTGCTCCAGGTGAGTCTGATGTTTTCCAACAAGTGCCCTGATCAGATTTAAAAAGTTTGTGGTGATTGTGTGCACCAGACAGTGAGGAGGGGTCAAACGCACTGGAATTGCGCCCGTCGCCGACGCGCTCGGACCAACTCACTGTGGTCCAATTCCCAGAATTGGACCACCAGAGTTCAGGAGTCAGATCGTCCGATTCCTAGAATCGGACCGCCCGATTGGACGTGCCACGTGGCACTCAAACCAACCCGTCCAATTTTTAGAAATCGGACGCTCGGATCAATCCGTCCGACTCGGACACTCAGACGAGTCCATAATCGGACCACTCACAATCAGACCAGGTCGTCCGAGTCCTAGACTCGGACCAGCCAGAATCGGACCCAGTCCATAATCGGACCACCCTGTCCGATTCGATTCCCAGAATCGGACCACCCTGTCCAATCCGAATCCCAGAATTGGACCACTTTTTGATCCAACTCCTAGAATCGGACGTGATCAAAATCGGACCACTGATCCGATCGGACCCACCCAGAATCGGACGTCCGATTCTGATAATCAGACTCCTGAAAATCAGACATCTTAGAATCGGACCAAAAACTGTCAAAATCGGACAGGTATCCAGAACACAAATTGTGACGCATCTAAACCCCGAAATTGACCCCAAAGGCTACGTAGAGCTAAAGGCACATCACATATCCATAATCGGGCTAAAATTTAGAGCACATAGTTCAAAATTTGGCTATAAACGGTCCTTCAAATTACATATGGCGTCTACCGTAACGGCCCTGCGGGCTGGGGGGGACTGCCCCCCCGGACCCCCGCAGAGGGGGCTCTGCCCCCTCCGCACCTCCCCCGAGTAGGTTGGAGAGAAAACATGCGCCGTGACAGGCCTTCCAAATTGGACCCTAGTGAAGTAATGGCTCTACGCCAGCATGGAGTCTCACTTGCAATAGAGCAACCAAAAGCCCATACTCGAATAGAGACAAACAGAGACCCTAGAACCTCAATGGGCCAATCTAGCCATCAAGGGCAAAACGGCCACACCACGAGAACACAAAGACATTGTGTTCATACCATGTCTAGTCAGAGCGAAATGCAACATCAACAAGCTGCAAATGCGAAGATGACTAGACATGACACTCTTGACGAGAGATGTACCTTGAATAGCACTGCACTGACGATTCAAGACAGCAGTGGAGAATCCACATCTGATCGTGCAGTCGAGAACTCAAGAGCATCTATTAGAAGGCTTAAATTTACAAGCCAAGACCCGGAAGATGAAGACATAGTACCACCTGCTTATCTTAGGGTCAAACTCACCGCGAAAAGAGAGCATACTATCGATGCTCTAATTGATGAGGGAGCATATTTTAACATCTTGACCTATGAATCATGGACCCTACTAGGCCAACCAGAGCTCACACCGACTAGTGCAACTCTTAGCCCTTATAGGGGACATCCACAAGCACTCATAGAGAAGTGCAAAATCCTTGCGACAATTGAAACATAAAGCTTGCCTATCCTATTCCATGTTCCTCCAAATAGTGCTAGCTGCGGGAAAGAAACCCTCCTAGGTAGACCCTTCAAAAGGGCGACCAAGTGTGAGGCCGACTATGTAGCACAGAGGATACACCTGACACTACCGGAAGTGAGGATAGTCACAACCCTTAGTAAGGGTGACCTCATCGAACCTCAAGGGAAAGGCAAGGAAGGTGATGACATAACAGTCACGCCCACAAACGAGGGCAAGGACTTGTTGGAAGAGTTGATACAAGCACAGGTTGAACAACGAGAACCAGTGAGTGAGGCCATGCCCGAAACAAGAAGGTCAAGAGACAAGGCCAAGGACAGGGTTTGGGCTCACAAATATCGTAGAAGACCACGAAAGAAGCCCAAGCCTTATAGGTGAAGGCATCGATGGAGAGCTAGCACAACGCCATGATGGATATCCAAAGCGTTGCTTCGGGCTCAAGGGTATTATGCAGTCAACTGATGGATTTGGGTGCCCAAACTCCCTGCTAGGCTACCTCTATCAGAAGCCCAAACTATGTCCAAAGCAAAGAGGCACAGGAGGGAAACTAAACGAAAGGCCAAGTTTCAAACCAAAAATATTGGAGTGATTGAGCCCAGCACTACTAAAATCAAGAAACCAAACATGGCCTATCAAAAAGTAGATCCTCAGCCTAGTGTGCTTGACAAGCGGACATCAGATGCAGCCATTGAGCGTGCACAAAAGCCATTAGTGCCCAATGAGCCTTTGATTTCCCAAGGGGAGAACAAACATCATAGGCCCAACATTGCTCATGGCAAGGCTACTCGCTCAACAAAGCAAATGGCACAATCATCTAATAGCCTTGAGAAAATCAGTCAGTTAGTGCCACATCCACCTAGGAGTCCTAGATCTCCTAGGCCCTCTTCTCCCAAACAGACACAAGAAGCACCACAACAGTTGTCAAGGGCGACTGCTCAATTCCAATCTCAACCTCCATCTAAGCTTCCAACCGTCAAAGAGGTGGGACATGATGCCATCTATAGCTCTCGACCCAAGGATATGCCTGAGCCACCTAATGCGACTAGATCAGCTCATGTTCGATCCACACAAATGAGTGCTCAAAGGCCAATGAAAGGCACAACCACTTCTGATCGCCCTAGGGACTTGACACCACAATCCACCAAGGGTAGCCAGCCCACTGAACTAGTTGCTACTACTTCCAATCCGGGATCACAGCAGTCACAGCCCTTGGCCGTGATAATGCCCCTTGTGGAACATGTCCTTAGTAGTTTACCTGTGGAGGAGGTGTCGCAACCAAAGCCCTCGACAACTTCAGCACTTTCCAAGTGCCTAAAGCCTAGGACGGAGGAGTCAAACGCAAGGGAGTTGGTCGAAAAACTGGACTCTCCGAAAAGGGTGGCAGTTGTGCCCTCACAACCAGGCAAGGCTATTCAGCAAACCATGGCTATGCCCCATAAGGACACACTAGAGAAGGGAAATGCTGAGGCTCGACCAAGCATATCAATGGTCGATATAGCCCAGGGTATTGAGTCGTCAAGAAAGGCACCTTCATTGACCAAGAAAAGGAGGAGAAAGCAGAGAAAACAACAACAGTTGCAGGTGGTTGTGGATCCCAAGAACATTGAGATGAAGAGCGCCAAAGAGCTGATGAATAAAGCCTCAAGTCCATCCACCAATGAACTCATTGATGCCTCTCCTAATAGTGGTGAACCCTCAGACACATTCGTGTGCTCTGAGAAACCAAAGCAATCGTTGCCATCAACAGTTGCTCCCAACACTCTATCCACTGACAATAGAACTCGCATTGATCAATCAAGAGTGGATACAACGTTGTCACAACAAGGTGACAAATATATACCAGTCACATCCGAGAAGAACCAGGACGAAATAACAGCAAAACCTTAGGAGAAACGTGAGAATCCCAAGAGCATAAGAAAACCTAGTGTGGACCAATCTTGCTCATCTAGGCCTGAGCCCCCAGCCATGCTAAAGCCTAAGGAAACTCTTAGAACTTTGCATGAGATAGCAACCGAGCAAGCCCTCGTTGAACATAGAAGTGTCGCAGAATGCTTAACTGAGTTGGAGGCTAAGCTCGAAGTGGTCGCGCATGTCTACGTCCTTGTGGATGTGGGCATGATCCCCAAGGAACAGCTTGGAGATTACTTGACCTTTCTTCTATCATGGGAAGAACAAGAACATATTAACGGGCACTACGATAGGCTCCTGCATGAACAGATGCGACTCATCCCTAACGAGGAGGCTGACAAACTACGCTTAACCGTCATGTTCAATGAAGTGCTCTGTCGATCAAATCTCGTAGACATAGAGCTACTAAAGCGACTGTCAGCAGGCCAGAGTCAATTTGAGCGGCGTTGGTGCGAAAGCCGCGTCGTAATGGCCGAACTAGGGGCTCAGATCATGACGGTCTCAGAAGAGCGATTGGCCAAATGGCGGTCTCAAAGAGACCCAACCTACGTGGCACCAACTTCCCTTCGAGTGCTCACTGACATTCGGGGTGCGGACTTGGCTGGGACTAGGCTACAGGGCCCTTTGATTGATAAGGTTCTCACCGAAGAGGAGTTACATATTGCCAGTAGACTCAGTCAAGGTTCCATGCTACTCGACGTGGCAAAATATCTATCAGTATTAAGTCAGCTGCCACGAATACTAGATGTGTGTGCCATGCTCCGGTACAACCCCGAGTTCTACACTTGGTTCTTATCCTCGTGATGTGACATGGATTCATAGATATGTATATAAATAAACACTGATTTTTGTGTCACCATGTATAAACAATATCAACACACACAAGCAATGATAGTCAAGCGCAGGGAGAAGCGTCGGGTTTGACAGGCTAAGCTCCTCAGGTCCTCCTCACATCACACTTTTAAAAGTCGGGTGATCAGCCCCACCTCCAGGTGAAGGACATGCAACCCATATTGCCGCCATAGGAGGCCTTGACCAACAACTCTGATGGTGTAGACAGGGTGTAGTCCCTTCCTATACACCTTCTTCCCTTTTGGTCTATCCTCCCGAGGATGTACCCTGTCCCACTCCACGACAACCAGTCCACGTGACTTAGCATAAACTAATATCCGCTAATGACTGGAGGCAACGCAAACATCAGCATGGGGACCATTCCCCTACAACAAACACCGCATGCCTCACCCCTCCCCTTCTTGTCATATGCGCTTCATAAACCACGCTAAAATCCCTTCCATGCAAACAGTTGTCTCCTGTATCAAGGTCTAACCCTTGGGGTCGCACCTTGCAGGTTTCCTTTTTTGGCGGAGCGCATGGAGAATCATGGAGAATTGGCTTGCAAAGACGCTCTTCGCAGAAGGTGGGAGCATGTTGCACGCGCCCCTCCACTAGAGCGCTATGTGCCCACCATCAAGAGGTATGCCAAGAAGCGAGGCCCTAAGCGACATTGCCCAGGGCGAAGGCCGAAGAACCCCCGAGTCAAGAAAGTCGAGACTCAAAACCCACAACAGGCCGTAGCACTAGTAGTATGCACTCCCAGCCCCCGCTCGGGCCCCAGACGCTCAAAGGCAGAAAGGGTAGCTCGGGAAAGAGAAGAATTTAATGAATTATTTAAAGAAATTCTACAGACGGTAGCAAGCCAGGATTACACCATTCATATCCCGGCCGACATGTTCCCTGCTCACCCCCACGGGAGTCCCACACCAGCAGAGCCCCAATCACCCGGCCATCCAGACTTGCCCCGCCTCATACAAATCGAGTAGCCCATAAGGCATAAAGGGCTTATCACATGATGACTGGCCAGGACTTTTTGTTTTTAAATGGTTAAGTGGTCCCGACTGGTTAATGTTGACATGTTCCTGACTTGTATGAACTTATCATATCTGCGTTTAATATATGCTACGCCTTTAGCAAAAGAAAAAGCTAATCAAGCGCAGGTGGTAAATGTCTAGTCAACACCATAGAATTCAAATAAGTGATATCTCCTTGCATTGCACTGGTTTATTATAGTTGCAGCATACACAATGCATATGCTCTCATGAAGCGATAAGTGGATGCAGGATAATACAAGTCCTTGTGCGAAAATGTTCAATGCCCAAATCACCGCAACACCCACAACCCCACAACGAGCCACGGCAAAGCCACGACTACCGAAAGCACCCTTGCCAACCGCCCACATTGCATGGCCCACAAAACATTCCTGGGCCATGACCCCTTTCTGGGTCAAGCTCTATAGTTGGCTCACGACAGTCGTTACCTCAATTGTACCCATATCGCATGTGCCGCAAGGAGGGTTGCAATATCTCAAGTGTATCTCCCCCTTTCGCCAACTACTTCTCTAACAACGAGGCTAGGGCACCATCATCATTGTACTATTCATTTTCTGAGCCTTCGAAGCTTGACATTTTCCAACCCATTGAAAGGCTAATAGCCTCAACATATTGTAATGGTTGTACTCAGGCACAAAAAAAAATAAAAATAAA
The DNA here is from genome assembly GCF_053477565.2 of Lygodium microphyllum. Classification (NCBI taxonomy): domain Eukaryota; kingdom Viridiplantae; phylum Streptophyta; class Polypodiopsida; order Schizaeales; family Lygodiaceae; genus Lygodium; species Lygodium microphyllum. Next base: position 121,607,701 of record NC_141156.1, read on the forward strand.
AATAAAAATAAAAAGAAAAAGAAAGGAAAAGAAAAGGAAAAGAAATGAATGGAAAAATAAGAAGCACCCACGATCACAGCATAGCACCTAGGGGTCCTCAAATTAGGTACGTCTGGTGACCTTGGTCGACCGGCTTCGTCCCTAGTCCCCTAGCCCCTTACACTCACCCACAATTGTTCAGGGCACATCAAGGGCAGGACATACCTGGGGAGCTTGTCTCGCCTAGGGTTAGACCTGTCACCCTGACCCACTTGCACAATTTCCTTTTGCACTGCCTTCGTACCATTGCAATCAGTGGTGATAAGCACCACACGATTGGCCATGAAAAGTACACCCTACTCATCAAGCAAGTCCAATAGTTTCCAGCTATTGAAAGTGCGGTGTCCTTGTATTCCATTATGCTACATCGTGCAATCACAATGCAAAGGATGTCTCATATGTCTTCAGGCGTACTCCTTCTCCACATGGACAACTTTGCTTCATCCACGAATTGTTATGAGAAACTAGCCCACGGTCTTCTAACTATGTAATATCTAAGTATGCACGAGCACTTACATAATATCTTCACCAAAGTGTATACACAATTTGGGTCCTTAAGTGCAAGACAATACTCTCAGCTTGCTTAGAGTTCGACCTGTCTCCCAAACTAATCAAATAGGTCTTGTGCACGATACAAAGACTAGCACTACCCCTTAGGGAGAGATCACACGAGAGGTTTTCAAATTGCAGGTACGAAATTCCAATCGCTCCTTATCAACACTCAACTTTGAATGCTTGTCCCTTACCATCCGACAAGCCCGCAAGGAATCGTCATGCGCAGAATCCCCAACAAACCAACACTTGTGCTGGCCATCTATGCAATCCCCAACACAGCATGCCCTACCACCAACTCCAACAACCTTCCACCAGCCACCTTGGCCACCAACAGACCCCCAGGACCTTCTGCCACACCACCACCAATACTCCTCCACGGAAACCACAGGCGTCCTTGTCACCCACGTCTTCGGTGCATGCTACGGCCTGCTACCTACGACGGTGAGTGCCATGGGACTGGCACTCGTCTAGGAGGGGGGTAATGTTAACCCCAACACGAAGAAAGCAAAAAGAAGTGGAAAAGACGCAGGGCAAAGGCGGAAAAAAGGTAGCCCAACTGAAGAAAGAAAAGGAGAAAAGGCCAAAAGCGCAAGGGCAACCTTAAAAGTCCAAGGCAAAGGCAAAAGGGGAAAGGTGCAGTTTAAAATAAAAAGGCGCACCCTGAAATCTTGTAAAAGAGCGCCGGGCTCTCACCCGTGCAATTTGTAAATGTAGATGGGCGGTGGAATGGAAGCTAGGAAGATAGAAGGACAATGGGAAAAAGGGCCTAAGCTATGGCCGGCCATGTAAAAATGGGAAAAAGTGGATGACCACCCAAAAGGGATTTAGGGTTTTGTACGGGCTCTCACCCGTGCAATTGCACGGGCTCTCACCCGTGCAATTTGTAAATGTAGATGGGCGGTGGAATGGAAGCTAGGAAGATAGAAGGACAATGGGAAAAAGGGCCTAAGCTATGGCCGGCCATGTAAAAAGGGGAAAAAGGGGATGACCGCCCAAAAGGGATTTAGGGTTTTGTATATAAAGTTGAAAAGTGAATGAGAAGCTCATTCTTGTGTGTGGCAAAAAGTAGCTCTCTTCTTCTTCTTCCTCTTCTTCTTCTTCTTCTTCTTGCTTGCTTGAGCTTGTGCTTGAGAGAGGGAGTGTGAGAGTGTGAGGGAGTGAGTGTGTGAGGGTGAGAGACCGAGGAGGAGAAGCTCTCCATCTTCTCCTCTCTTCTTCTCTTCTCTTCTCTTCTCTTGTCTTGCTCACGGCAATGGAGCTTGCTTGAAGCTTGCACTTGGATCGTGGAGCTACCGGAGTGTGCGGGAGAGGAGGTAACTCGAACGGCATGGAGGTAAGCTCACTACACCCGTAGATATGGATGGCACATCGGTTATGTGAGAGGTAGCCATTAGTGCTCGGCTTGGAACGCTTGAAATAATAAGCGGTCTGTGGGTCTTGGCAGTTGAGTGAAAGATCCCACACATCTATCTCATAAAGATTCTAATGTATCACTCTTCAATACTATAAATGACATAGTCTCAACCTAAGACATTCTACTTAGAGCATAGTATTTTGGTACTCTTTAATAGTATAGTATGTAGTCAAACTCTAAAAGAACCATCTAACATTTCTTTCCTTCAATCCTTTTGTGGGTAGTAAAACATTTGGTACTCTTTTGATCAAATACTAGCTCAAATGTAGCACCATACAAATAATGGCACCACTCCTTCAAAGCATAGATGATTGTATAGAGCTCTCATTCATAAGCATAATAAATTTGTTGAGCCTTATCTAGCTTTTTACTTTCAAAATCCATAGGTCTACCCTCTTGGAGCAGCATGGCCCCAATGGTCGTGGTACTAGCATTAGTTTCCACTACAAACAATTTATTTGGATCCATTATAGCTAGCATTGGTGTAGTAGCAATAGCTAATTTGAGTTTATCAAAGTTGCATTACTATTCCTCACCTCAAGAAAAAGTGCAACCTTGATCTTTCAATTAGTTTATCATAGAGATAACTATTTGAGCATAATCTTTTGTTAACCATAGTGCCAGACAAGAAAAAAGAAAAGCAAAAATAAATCCAAGAAAATGAAGTCAACAAGAAGGAGAAAAGGCAAAAGGCACAAAGGCAACCTCAGACAAATGCAAAAGATAGAAGGCACATTTTCAAATGATAGACACCCCTAAAATTTTGTAAAAGAGCATAGGCTCCCTCTTGTGCAAATTGCAAAATCTAAAGGGGTATAGGTGAAGTAATAAGGTAAATATAAGGGAATAGGAAAACAGGACCTTGGCAAGGCGCCCAGTCATATAAAAAGGGGATGGGTGCCAAAGGATTCAGGGCTTGTATATAAGCTCAAAAAGCGAATGGGAACCTCATCCTTGGTGTGTGGCAAAAGTAGCTCTCTTACTCTTCTCTTCTCTTGCTCTTGCTTGTGCTTGTGCTTGTGCTTGAGAGAGTGTGTGTGAGAGTGTAGGGGAGTGAGTGTGCGAGGGTGAGGGACCATGGTGAAGAAGCTCTCCATCTTCTCCCATCTTCTTCTCTTCTCCTCTCCTCTCTTCTCTAGTCTCGCACACATGGCCATGGTGGATGGAGCTTGATGATAGAGGGTTGAGCTTTCTTGAGCTTGCATCACGGATAGTGGAGCTATCGAAGTGCTTGAGGGAGGAGGCTACTCATTTGGGCATCAAGGTAAGCTCACTACACTCATAGGATCAGAAGTGCGTCGGCTAGGTGAGAGATAGCCATTAGAGCTCGCTTGAAACACTTGAAACAATAAGGGGTCCATGGGTCTTGGAAGTCGAGCATGAGCTCCCACTTCATTTTAGTTTCGTTGTCAGAACCAGCAGATTCAAGCTTGAGCACTCACGTGCTTCAAATCGACTGTCGAAGTAGGGTTTCATACTCGAATTGGTGCTTGATATAGGTAGGAGATTTGGGAGTTTAATATTCAAAGCAAGTAAGTATTTTGAGTTTTTAATGATTAGGCAAGTAGGATAAATCATTTCAGTACTTGATCTTTGATTTTTGTTGCATTTAGAGTAGGATAGGACCAAGAAATTGAAGCAAATCGCTTTAGGGTTGCTACTGTAAATAGACCCAAAACAAGGCAAAAATAAGGGGAAAAAGGGGTTGAAATCCATTGATAAGGCAAGAGCACCAATGGGACAATACTCAGGCAGAACTAGAACAAGGGGTTGAAACCCAAGGAAGAGGGGGTGAAGGCTCAGTTTCAGTCTCACTAGTGAGAGAGAGAGAGAGAGAGAGAGAGAGAGAGAGAGAGAGAGAGAGAGAGAGAGAGAGAGAGAGAGAGAGAGAGAGTCCTAGGCCCGATTGTCACGTACGGGTGTTTTCCAGCTACATTAGGTATATATAAACCTTGCCGCATGCTATGGAGACCGCAAGGTTTGATATCACACTAGCCAATGGAATGAAATTTAGGTGATTTGGGAAACTAAAAAGACTAGCCCTTCAAGATAGCAGGAGTCTAGTTGTCAGTGAACTTCATAGTCACGAAGGGAGTGGACTACAACATCCTACTAGGCCAGACCCTAGATACAAAATGCATGAGTGATAGAAGATTGGGGAGACGGTCTCATATTCTTAGGCAACAGATTGGAGGCTATAAGAGTCGAGATGGATACTTGGAAAACCATGCCGGTTGACCTAGATGACATCTCTGCTCTCTTGAAAGGAGACTCACAAGTTAGGAATTCTTACAGGCCATTAACAAAGCATATCCCTTGCCTCAAGGGACGAGTAAGATTGGATACATGTGCTAGCCACCATCAAACTGCTATTCTCAGATGACGAAGAGGATTATAAGTAGGCTGCAAGGACATTCAGTGAGTCCCATAAAGCCACAACATCTCAGTTGGCCGAAGGGTAAGACCTTGCCATCAGTACCACTTCGCATGATGGCCAAGAGCTCTAGCAGAAAACCAACACCTATCCTTTTCCACATTCCATCTAACAAACTCAAGCTCCAGGGGATCCTTGAATACTTGACAAGAGAGCTAGCATGTAACCTAGCTACCAATCTCAAACCCCTCAAGGATCTCATGGATGAGTGGAAGTAGCAGTGGACCACCAAAGTGCATGACTTCAACCTAATGTATAATTGGGCACTAATCACGAATGAGAAGAGGGCTAAGAATAGAAACCAAGGAGATGATGAGCAGCCATAGAAGCTAATGATTTGGATGATGAGTATGAAGACTGTTACTCTACGAATGATGAAAGTGAGGAAGAGGTTGAGACAAAGGAGTATGACACGGACGACCGAGTGATTGAACAGATATGAGTAGACTCCAAGCCACGAAAAGCCAATATCTTTAGGATTGAAAGAGAAGTCTTCAAAATGGAAGGCGATTGTACTTGGTTGGACCACATAGAAGTGATAGACTATGAGCATGTTAGATTAGTTCAACCAAGTAGTGCACCACTCCTTAGAATAGAATTGGCCTCAAAGTTGCACCCTCCAGGGAAACTCCTTCTTCTAGCAAAGGTTGTAAGTTTAACTCCGAGAGTCGGAAGTGAGCTCTGAGATCGACCTAGAAATACCCAGACCACTTAAGACCAAATGCACCAAAGGGGGCTTGCTAGTCCACCTAAGACATAGGCGATTGAAGGAGGAAAAGAGAAAGCAACCAAAGGGGTTGAAAGCCAAAGAACAATAAAAGCCCCAAGTCCTACTTAAACACTTCACAAAGTTCAAAAAGAGCGACAAGGTAGTAATCTTGTTAGGAGTTAAGAGGAAAGGACAAGAAACTAAAACAATAGAAGGGCATGCTTAAGGTCAAGGAAGTCAACTTGGCAAGGGAATGGGAAAAGCCTCAACCTGTGTTCTGATGCCAGGAGGCATATTTTCACGGTGGATTCCTTGCCACGATGGATTCCGTGAGGTTTTACAGTGGATTCCGTAAACTTTGATGACTGGGGCTCATACACAAAGTGGATTCTTTGTGCAAGAAGTTGATGGGGACGCCTGTCCTTTTCGGGCGTTTCATTAATTTAGTGTGTACATGGGTGATTCCATAGCGAGTGATTCCGCAAAATGCATACTAAATTAATAAACATTTATGAGTTTAGAGTGCGCACTCGTAATAAATTAAGGTTAGGATTTATTTCTAACTATTTGATTTATTTATGTAGCTGAAAACTGCTATGTATTCACTTTTGTCGGTTTAATTAACGATTATGAATGCTTCAGTTGATGTGTAGAGATAGCAGTAGTGGCGGAGGAAAGCATTGGAGGATAGCGAGTATTCGATTTATGGATTATATTTTGATGGGCGCATACCTTAGGCATGGCGCCTATATTTTGTCACGCCTATTTATTAAGGTGTTGGATATTTATTATTATTTTGTATGCGCATGGGCGCACGATTATGTTATTTCTACTTGGACATTGTATTGGGCATGCCAGACTCTTTGGGCACCACCCATTAGCTTTATTCCTATTTTGTGTTAAAGCAAACTCAAAAGCTAAAAGCTTGCTATTTTGTAATTTGGGCTATTATTTGAGCTTGAAGATGAATAATACATAAAATACATGCTTTGTGGAGCGCTCACACAAGGCATGGGGGGAGATTGCACCCAATTGGTCTCTTGCTCTTGTCGTTCATGCTTTTTACCTTGTAATTTGTGCAAAAAGTAGAGTTCTATTGTTCTTGGGGACCTTCCGGCATTCACTACGCGAGCGTACAGCATCCAATCTACGCACCAGTGGTATCAGAGCGAAGCTAAGATCAAGAGCTTCCAATCGCTACCCATCTCGTGCGAAGGCGGAGCTCCTGGAACGATCGGGCTCTACATTCAATCTCATCGTGAACGGTGGATATAGGCAGATTCTTGGCAATCAAGAACCCCTGTTTCCATCATTGGATCGCAAAGGACCGGTCTGCAGAGGCGGAGGACCACTCCCAACTCTCCTACATCAAGTCGTTTTATTTTCTGAGTCACAGTAAGCTCCATATCTTCATAAGCTTAAAAGCTTAAGTCAAAAGCTTAGTTAGAATCATTAAAAAATCTTCAAGCAATTCAACTCATAAAAAAAACGGCGGCAGCATCCCGAAAATTACGGCGACAGAAAACGCCCCCCCCCCCCCCCCACGATTTGACGTTTTTGGTTATTAAGCTACTAAGGTTAATCACCTAAGCTCTAATCAGTCAAGTCATAACAAACTTCAAGTCACACACAACCAGTCAAGTTCAGCAAGTTCTAACAAGTCAAAGTTCTGCAAGTTCCATAAAGCAACCAAGTTCTGCAAGTCTACAAACACTGCAAGTCACATTAGTTTGGTACTCTGCAAGTCAAACAAGTCAATTGGAGTCAAAACTGACTTTTGTCCAAAACTCATAGAAGGGTTGTTCCTGCGCAGAAACTCCGAACTGCAAAGTTGTTCATTGGAAGGTGCTCTACTCATACGCAGGTTTGCTGAAGCATTTTCAGCATATGAAAAAGGATAAAACACAGATTTTTCGAAGATTGCGAAAGCCACACCGAAAAATACATAAGCCTTGTATTCCCGAACTTGAGCTACGCTCATCCCGCTAACTTGATTTTGAGTGAGAAATGTCTTTTGAGTTTTGCAGGATGACGGAACCACATATGGATGATTTAATGGCTGAAGGCGACTTACCTGAACCTATGATGGAGCAAAAGCTGGACTTAATCATGATGCAATTGGATGAAGAACGAAGGGCTAGGCAAGCATTGCAAGTTCAACTGGCAATTTTACAAAGATCGTCTACGGACAAAGAAGAACCTCAATCTGAAGATCTTATCTGACGTACCATCGACGCAACTCTCGAAGCTCAAACCATCCGCAAGGAATCAAAGATAAGTAAAAGAAATTTCAAATTCCGTACTTTCAATGGCACTTGAGAGGGAAAAATTGTTCTTGCATTCATTAGTCAGTTTGACGACTACTTTCATGAGGAAACCTATGCAAAAAAAGATAAAATCAAGTGTGTCACTAATCATTTAGTGGATAGAGCACCTCTTTGGTGGACCGTAGTACGCATGAGTATAGATTGTCCCACTACCTGGGAGAATTTCAAGAAGAAGTTTATGCAGAATTTCCTTCCTCCACAGTTTCATGAGAAAGCCATAAAGCAATGGGATCTTCTTCAGCAACAGGATCGTGAGCCTATTCCTCAATATACAGAGCATTTTTGGAATGCATTACTCCAGTTACGCATGCTTGAAGACGTACCTGAAGCGACACACAAGCGCAAGTATATGTCTGGACTCCTTGGACATTACTACACTGAAGTTAACATGTTCAAGCTTGCTACTTTTGAAGATGCCATTTCACTAGCTCGCGACACTGAAGACAAGTTGAGAGGTAGAGACAGACATCCACAGCAATTCCAAGCCAATGGTAACTATGGATCTAAACAATTCAACTCAAACTTTAGAAGATTTAATCAAGGTCGTTTTACTTCATCATCTTTCCAAAAAAATTGGGCAAAACCACCTGCTTTACCATCCAATGTCAATCAAAATTCCAAGCCTATTCCACAGCCAAATCCTAATGTACCTAGACTTCCCACCATTGCAAACAATGTAACCAAAGCCAAGCCAATAGTATGTTATAAATGCCACCAGCCTGAACATTTAGCAGCAAATTGCCATTCAAAGAAGCCACCTGCCCATATCAACTACCTTGGAGCAATGGACGATGAAGAACATGAAGATATGCTTGATTTCACGGAAGATGAGGACGACATCACTACTCCTTCGAATACTTTATCAGGTATGCCAACCCCACATTCTTTATTGACTGTGAAATGTTTAGTGCATGGAAAGGAAAGGATTATTTTGCATGATGACGGTAGTACTCATGATTTTATTTCAGCAAACTTAGTAAAAGAATTGAAGTTACAGACTGTACCTACGCATTATCGCATTAAAGCAGCATTCTTAGGCACTAGGTATAATGGTACACAGGAAGTGCAAGACTTAGAGATTCAAATTGGTCAATACACTGAAAGAAGAAATTTTCTAGTTGTTCCACTACAGTTGAGTGACATTATTTTAGGTATGCCTTGGCGTCATCAGTATAACCCAGATATAGATTATTCCACACATTCAATGAATATTAATTTTCAAGGAAAACATATTACATTGTATGGTATGCATGCATCTAATGTTTTTCCACTTCTTTCGCATACTCAAGCTAAACGTGCATTACGCAAGAGTAGTAAATCTTATCTCATTTGGGTGAATGAACTGCAAGTAAAAGAAAATCATATGTATCCTAGGCATAAAGAATTTCTTGCACATTTTAAGGACTGTTTTGCCGAAGATCTACCACCTGGCTTACCTCCTTCACGTCCAGAAGACCGTAAAATAGATTTGATTCCCGGTACACAACCACCTTGCAAAGCACCATATAGGCATAACCAAATAGAGCAAAAATAAATTCAGAGTTAAGTTGAGGAATTACTAAATAGAGGATTGATTAGACCTAGTAGTTCTCCATTTGGTGCACCTGTTCTGTTAGTCAAGAAAAAGAATAATACCTATCGTATGTGTATTGACTATCAAGCTTTAAATAAGATCACTGTAAAGAATAGGTATCCAATTCCTAGAGTTGATGACCTTATGGATAAACTGCAAGGATCTGCTATATGTAGTAAAATAGACCTTAAGTCTGGTTATCATCAGGTGAGACTAGATAAGTCAGACATATTCAAGACTGCATTTAGGACACAGTTTGGTCATTATAAATTTTTAGTGATGCCATTTGGATTGACTAATGCGCCTGCTACATTTAGTAGAATGATGAACCGTATATTTTTGAAATATCAGTATTGTGTAATTGTCTTCTTTGATGATATTTTGGTGTTTAGTCAAAATGAGAAAGAACATTATGAGCATTTGTCATTGGTTTTTCAGTTACTAAAAGATAATCAACTGTATGCAAATCCTGAAAAGAGTGAATTCTTTAAAACAAAAATTGAGTATTTAGGTCATATTGTATCATCTGATGGAATTAAAGTTGACCCTAAGAAAATAGATGCAATATTGAAATGGCCTGTACCTAAAAATGTGCATGAGTTACGATCTTTCCTTGGTCTTGCTAGTTTCTATAGGAAGTTTGTACGTAATTTTTCATTACTTACTTTACCACTGACTAAACTTCTGAAGAAAGGAATTGTTTATCATTGGTCCGAAAATCAACAGAAATCTTTTGACTTATTGAAACATGCATTAACCCATGCCCCTATCCTACAGTTGCCTGATTTTAATAGACCATTCTTTCTAGTAGTAACTGATGCTAGTGGATCAGGAATAGGAGCTGTACTTATGCAGGATAATCATCTCATAGCCTATTCTAGTTGTAAGCTGAAACCATCTGAACTGAAATATTCCACATATGACAAAGAACTATTAGCTGTTGTACAAGCATTAAGACAGTGGAAACACTACTTAATGGGTTCAGAATTTATGATTAAGACCGATCAGCAAAGTATTAGACATTTACTTAGCCAACCCCAAATATCTGACCGACATATCAAATGGGCATCTTTTATCTAGAGTTTTCATCCTATCATTCAATATCAACCCGGAAAAGAAAATGTAGTGGCTGATGCATTAAGTAGAAGACCTGCTATTCATAATATTTCTGTTATATCTTTTGATTCTTTGATTGCTATGAAAGATACTTATCATCAGGATATTACTTTTCATGCTGATTGGAATAAATTAGTTCAAAATAACTTGATTCCTATTGTTTCACTATCATATAATGATGGATTTATATTTTACGAAAAGAGATTGTGTGTTACAATTCCATTCCGATCTTTTGTTTTGAATGAGATTCATTGTCCCCCATATCAAGGTCATAGAGGTATCATATCTACTTTACGAACATTAACTGAAGATTTTTATTGGCCGCATATGGACACTGATGTATCTAACTTTGTTTCTGAATGTTTGATTTGTCAAAGAGTTAAGAGACATCATGGTAAACAATATGGATTACTTATGCCTTTGTCTATTCCATCTAGACCATGGGAACAAATTTCTATGGATTTTATTACTGGTTTACCTAATACTAAATCTAACCATGATATGATTTGGACAGTAATAGATAGATTTAGTAAACAAGCATATTTCATTCCATGTAAGAAAACTTTAACAGCATCACAAGCAACACAATTGTTTTTTAAATCTGTTTTCACTAACCATGGATTGCCAAAAGTTATTATTTCAGATCGTGATTCTAGATTTTGTAACAACTTTTGGATTGTTCTGTTTGCTAACCTAGGCACAAAGATTGATTTCTCATCTGCATTTCATCCTGAAACTAATTGACAAACAGAAGCCACTAATAGCACTATTCTAGATCTTTTACGTGCTTATACTATTTCTAAATCTCAGACATGGGATATACATTTGCATTTATTACAGTTTGCATATAACAATACACCACACACATCTACAAAGAAAGCACCGTTTGAAGTGATTTATGGTTATAGATTATCTACACCTATTGCATCTTTGTCAAATAGAAATCAGAGTGCTGATGATATTGCTAGTATGCATAACACTATTTTTTATGAGGTTAAAGACATGATTGTTAAAGCCCAGCAATCATATACCAAACAAGTGTTGAGATATCGAGCTCCACTCGTGATACGCCAGGGTGACCGTTGTGTATTTATGTACACCGCCCATGAATAATAGCTACATGACAACTATCCTTATCTACTCTAGTTCGTGGCTCAGTTAGTATGCCACCTTAGTTAATTGAATTTGGTTTGAGACCCATATATAGGGTTCTTCTATTTCTTTGTATGAGAGTTCTTTTTGGCTTACACAACTAAGAAGAGGAAAACTGTTTTCAGCCTCCACCTTTGTGTGTATTCCCCCATTGTGCAAGAAAGAAAGCTACAAGTGAGACTCCTTCCTTCTCTCCCACAATCTTGACATGGTATTAGAGCCTTCTTCGTAGTAAGGAGCTCAAGAAAGCAAGTCAAGCTCGCGGTGTTCTGGTAAGAGGAGCAGTGTTGCTTTCATTTTCTGTTTTGGGAGCAGATCTCTACAGGTAGCATAGCCGGAAAGTGCAGGAGTGCATTGTCTCAGGTTGAGACGCCCTTCGCGGTGAAGCAAGAGGGCATTTCGGGGCCTGTTTTGGAGGCCATTTCGGGGCCTGTTTTGGAGACGGAAGTTTTTTGCATGCACTCAGGAAAAAGCCATGTTTTATGCTGTGCGACCACTGTTCTATAGGTCGGTGAACAGTTACCACAGAAATTGCATCGTATGCTTGTATGCAGAGACATTGGGAGTTACAGAATCATCATTGGTTCCTGGTTATGCAAAATCGTCACTAGGAAGTGACTGTGTGGTCAAATACCACTTTCGCCAGTTTTGCAGATTTTCCCTTGTGAGGGTGAAGCTGTGTTTTTTGCAGTGACAGAATTTTTTGCAGTGTTCTGTAATGGCATCTGATTCTCTTTCACATATTGTCACTGAAAAGCTTGACAAGATCAACTTCCAAGCATGGAAGTTTAGAATGACGAATTTCCTAATGGGAAAAGGATATTGGGAATTTGTTGCATGAAATAAAGAAGAACTAGTTCTTCCTGATGTTCCCAATCAACAGCAAATGCAGGCATTTAAAGCATGGCATGAGAGAGCCAGAAAAGTTATGTATTGGCTGTCTATCAACATTTCAAACTCTATGATTGTGCATATTTAGGATGCAAGTACGCCAAAGGAGGCATGGGATACTTTGTCAAAAATGTATAGCACAAATACGCAAGCCAGGAAATTGTAGCTCAAGCAAGAGTTGCATAATGTGCAAAGAGAAAATATGAGCATCAATGACTACCACATGAAGGTGAAGAAGATTGCAGATGCACTTGCTTCCATTGGGTCGCCAGTGGAAGATGATGATTTCATCTCAATGACCTTGAATAGTCTAGGAAAGGATTATGCACAGTTCCGAACATCCATTTCCGTCTGTGAAAGATTTCCTGATTTTGAGGAGTTGATTGCTCTTCTAATTTCTGAGGAGCAGAGAAATGGTGGTGCATCTTCTTCAGGAGGAACTTCAAAAGAAGCTGTCTTCTACTCAAATGCTGGAAGAGGTAGAGGCAGAGGTAGAGGAGGCCGATTTGGAGGCCGTGGTAGAAATCAGAATATGCAACAAACTCAAGAAAACCAGTCCTATGGAGGAGGACGTGGTAACTCTAGAGGCAGGGGGAGCCAAAGAGGTCGTGGTGGATGGCAAAGAGGCCAAAATGCAAACAGTAATGTTGAATGCTACTACTATGGTAAAATGGGTCATATGGCTAAAGACTGCTATAAAAAGCAGAATGACATCATGAATGGAAAACTGCAACAAGGGAATTATACATCTTCTAGTAGACAAGGTGATGACAGAAATGAGCATTTGTTTATGGTGCAGCACATGAATAATTCTGTGACAAGTGCAGAAGAAAGCAATGATGTATGGTATGTTGACTCAGGTGCATCAAACCACATGACAGGTCATGTAGAATGGATGGAGGATGCAAGGAAAATGGAAAAACCAGGATTTGTGGAGATTGGTGATAATACTCCACATCCTATTGTGTAGATTGGAAAAATTCATTTGTCTATGCAGGATGGGAAAAAGAAATACCTGTCCGATGTATTTCATGTCCCGAATATCACGAAGAATCTAGTTTCTGTTGGTCAAATGGTTGAGCAGGGCTTGCAGGTCAGATTTAATCCTCATGGATGCTTTGTTGAGGATATGAAAAATAAAGGTCGCTTGATAGCAAAAGGAAAGAAGAAGGGCAGAATGTTTACGTTGGATGCAGACATGCCTGAATTGAGTGCAGCAATGTTTGCACATGGGACCAGTGTAGTTGCAGATATTGATATCTGGCATAAACGCATTGGTCATGTTAATGTACAGCGACTTAAATCAATGCAGGCCCAAAATATTGTTGCAGGATTGCCCAAATTCAAGGTTGCAGAAATGCATAAGGTATGTGAAGCCTGTCAGTTTGGAAAACAGGCAAGGAAACCATTTCCTAGACATGTTCAAGAGAGTGAGAAGCCATTGTAATTAATCCACTCTGATGTGTGGACTACTAAATCTGCATCTCTTGGAGGCTGTCATTATTTTGTCACTTTTATTGATGACTATAGCAGAAAAGTTTGGGTGTATTTTATGAAAAAGAAAAGTGAAGTTTTTGGGCATTTCAAAACTCTTAAAGCTATGGTTGAAAAAGAAACAGGCCTGCAGATAAAATGCCTAAGGTCAAATGGAGGGGGAGAGTACCTCTCAAATGAGTTTGCAAGGTTCCTGCAGGAGCATGGCATAAAGCAATAATATTCATGCAGTCATACCCCACAACAAAATGGAATTGCAGAAATGAAAAACAGGCATATTGGAGAGGTATCTCGTGCCATGCTCAATGAAAAAGACTTGCCAGATTTTTATTGGGCTGAAGCTGTTGCTACAACAGTCTATATAATGAACAGGACTCCCACTGCAGCAATACATGGGATGACTCCAGAGGAGAGGTATACTGGTAGGAAACCAAATATTTCTCATTTGAAAATTTTTGGTTGCATTGCCTATGTACATGTGCCAGATGAGTTAAGATCCAAGTTGGATCCAAAAGCTGAGAAGTGCATCTTTATTGGTTACTCTCTGCAGCAAAAAGGGTATAGATGCTATAACCCTTCTACTCGTAAGTTTACAGTGAGCAGAGATGTTGTTTTTTATGAGATGAGTTGCTGGTATAAACCAGTAAATGTGATTGATGATGTAGATGCACAAAATGGTAATGCTGCACAGAATTCACAGCAGCAATCACAAAATATTAGTGGACCTGGAGCATCCTCTAGCAGTGGTTCACATTCTTCGCCATGGACAGGCAGATTGAGATCAGGAGAATCTTCTCAAAGCAATGCAAATAGTGATATGCAGGTATCACGAAAAGAAAAAGAGAAGGTTGATCAGCCCATGTTTGATGTGAATGCAGGTCACTCTTATGTGGATGGTGAATCTAGTGGCTCAGAACAGAGCATTGATGATGAGCTCGGTATTCCTTCTATTGTTACACCTGGAGTAAGGAAGACCAGGGATGTTTTGAGAGCACCTGGGAGTGAACCTACTTTGCGCAGGTCTACCAGAGCTAGGTATCCTATGGATAGGCTAAAATATGATGGATTTACAGCCATTCACTATGCATATATGGTTAAAGTGATATAGGAACTAGAACCCACTTCTTTTGAGGAAGCCATGGGAAAAGAAAAATGGGAGAAAGCCATGGATGAAGAAATGGATGCCTTGGAAGCAAATGCTACATGGGAATTGGTACCTTTGCCTAAAGGTAAAAATGCAATTGACTGTAAGTGGGTTTATAAGGTGAAGCACAATGCATATGGTTCTGTGAACAGATACAAGGCAAGATTAGTAGTCAAGGGGTATGCACAAACATATGGCATTGACTATGAAGAAACATTCAGTCCGGTTGCAAGGATGGCAACCGTAAGAGCAGTCATTGCTATGGATGCATCAAAGGGATGGTCTTTACATCAGATGGATGTAAACAATGCCTTCTTGCATGGTGATTTGCAAGAAGAGGTCTATATGGAGCAGCCACCAGGTTATGTGCATGCTGTTTGCAGGTTGAAGAAAGCCTTGTATGGCTTGAAGCAAGCACCTAGAACATGGTCTGACAAGATAGGACAGTATCTTGTCACTATTGGCTTTCAGATTTCCAAGGCAGATTTCTCACTTTATGTGAGAAAAACAGAGAAATGTATTATGCTACTTGTCATTTATGTTGATGATTTGATTATGACAGGTGACAGTGATGAAGATATCCTTCATGTGAAAATGCTATTGAAGCAGAAGTTTGAGATGAAGGATTTGGGAGAGCTGCATTATTTCTTGGGCATTGAGGTGATTAGATCACCAAGTGGGATACAACTCTTGCAGAGGCAGTATGGATTGGACATGCTGTCCAAATATGGGATGACAGGCTGTAAGCCTATTTCAGTTCCTTTGGAGCAGAATGTGAAGCTGAGCAGCACAGATGCAGGTGAGCTTCTAGAAGATCCTACTATGTACAGACGCATAGTAGGAAGCTTGATTTATATGACTATTACCAGGCCAGATTTGAGCTATGTTGTTGGATTGGTAAGTCAGTTTATGCAGGCTCCAAGGAAACCGCATTTGGATGCGGCTAGACGCATACTCAGGTATGTGAAGTCCACATTGCAGTATGGACTATTTTATGTGACTGGGGTTCAGATACAGTTGCATGGATACACTGATGCTGATTGGGCTGGTAGTATTTCTAATAGACGATCTACCGGTGGATATGTGTTCTCTTTTGGGAGTGCTGCAGTCACTTGGAGCAGCAAGAAACAGCCTACAGTTGCCTTGTCGAGCACAGAGGCTGAGTACAGGGGTGCAGCAATGGCTGTATGTGAGGTAGCTTGGTTGCATAAGCTACTTTATGATATGCATCAGTCTACAGATAGGCCAATTGTCATTTATTGTGACAACATGAGTAGTATACACTTGGCAAATAATCCAGTCTATCATGCTAGAACAAAGCACATTGAGGTGCATTATCACTATATGCAAGAGAGGGTTTTACTAGGTCTTATTGATCTAGTTTATATCAGCACAGAGGATCAGGTAGCTGACATATTCACGAAGGCATTGGGCGCAGAGAAGCTGCGAAAGTTCAGAGACCTGCTTGGTATGCAGGAATTGGGATTGAGCTCGAGGGGGAGTATTGAGATATCGAGCTCCACTCGTGATACGCCAGGGTGACCGTTGTGTATTTATGTCACCGACTTGTCAGTTGCAGACGCGGTTGGTACACCGCCCATGAATAATAGCTACATGATAGCTATCCTTATCTACTCTAGTTCGTGGCTCAGTTAGTATGCCACCTTAGTTAGTTGAGTTTGGTTTGAGACCCATATATAGGGTTCTTCTATTTCTTTGTATGAGAATTCTTTTTGGCTTACACAACTAAGAAGAGGAAAACTGTTTTCAGCCTCCACCTTTGTGTGTATTCCCCCATTGTGCAAGCAAGAAAGCTACAAGTGAGACTCCTTCCTTTTCTCCCACAATCTTGACAACAAGCCAATAAGAAAAGTCAAGCAATGAATTTCAAAGTTGATGACTATGTTTGGTTGAGAATAGAAAAACGTAGACTACAAAGTGTAGATAGACACCCAGTTGTTAAATTAGCCCCTAGATTCTATGGACCATTTAGGATTATTCATAAAATTAATGACAATGCATTCAAGTTAGAATTACCACCTCACTGGAAAATTCACAATACATTTCACATTAGTTTATTAAGACCATTTAGAGGCTAATTACCTGTATACCCTGTTTATGAAAACCCACCTTTTTAGAGGAAGAGACTGAAATACTTGAACCTGAAGCTATCATAGATACTGATTTTATTACCACTAGAACTGGCCGAAGATATTCTAGATATCTAGTTAAATTTAAGAACCATCCTGTAGAGGAAGCACAATGGATGCACGCTAGAGACTTAAATGCTTTCCCCACTCTGTTAGCTCCACATTGAGCTAATAGCAATTGAGGTCAATTGCTATCCCACCCCGGGGATATGATGCCAGGAGGTATATTTTCACGGTGGATTCCGTGCCACAGTGGATTCCGTGAGGTTTTACGGTGGATTCCGTAAACTTTGATGATCGGGGCTCATACACAAAGTGGATTCTTTGTGCAAGAAGTTGATGGGGACACCTGTCCTTTTCGGGTGTTTCATTAATTTAGTGTGTACATGGGTGATTCCATAGCGGGTCATTCCGCAAAATGCATATTAAATTAATAAATGTTTATGAGTTTAGAGTGCGCACTCGTAATAAATTAAGGTTAGGATTTATTTCTAACTATTTGATTTATTTATGTAGCTGAAGATTGCTAAGTATTCACTTTTGTCGGTTTAATTAACGATTATGAATGCTTCAGTTGATGTGTAGAGATAGCAGCAGTGGCAGAGAAAAGCATTGGAGGATAGTGAGTATTCGATTTATGGATTATATTTTGATAGGCGTATACCTTAGGCATGGCGCCTATATTTTGTCACGCCTTTTTATTAAGGCGTTGGATATTTATTATTATTTTGTATGCGCATGGGCGCACGATTATGTTATTTCTACTTGGACATTGTATTGGGCATGCCAGACTCTTTGGGCACCGCCCATTAGCTTTATTCCTATTTTGTGTTAAAGCAAACTCAAAAGCTAAAAGCTTGCTATTTTGTAATTTGGGCTATTATTTGAGCTTGAAGATGAATAATACATAAAATACATGCTTTGTGGAGCGCTCACACAAGGCATGGGGGGAGATTGCACCCAATTGGTCTCTTGCTCTTGTCGTTCATGCTTTTTACCTTGTAATTTGTGCAAAAAGTAGAGTTCTATTGTTCTTGGGGACCTTCCGGCATTCACTACGCGAGTGTACAGCATCCGATCTGCGCACCATGTTCATAACTGCCGACCTAACTAAGCAAGAGGAGGCTGATCTCGTCGCTCTCCTATGAGAGTACACAAATGTATTCACTTGATCCTTAGACAAACTCAAAGGAGTCGATCTAAGGGTCGTGACTCATAACATCATGATGGCTCTTGATGCAACACTAGTTAAATAGCAGTCCCAATGAATCCAAAGCATGCACACGCCATCAAGGATGAGATAGATTATCTACCTATTGAAGACCGGATTCATCTACAAAATTGAGCACACCGACTAGGTATTGCCCATAGTGATTGTATTGAAGAAGAATGGAAAAATTCGAGTATGTGTAAACTATTAAAAAGTCAATGTTGTGACAAGGAGAGATAACTATCCACTACCCTACACAGAGCACATGCTCAAAAGAGTGGCAGGAAAAGAGGCCTACAGTTTTGTGGATGGTTTCTTAGGTTATAACCAGATACACGTACATCCCAATGATAGGCATAAGACAACATTTGTGATGGAATGGGGCATGTTTGCCTACATAGTCATGCCATTTGGGTTGACAAATGCACTAGCTCCCTTTCAACACCTCATGTATGCCATCTTCAAAAACATGCTTAGGCAAGAATTGGAGGTGTTTATTGATAATCTATATGTTTACTCCAGTTGGAGGGAACACCTAGATAAACTTCGTGCAGTCTTTGAGCGGTGTAGGTTGTATAATCTCTCCTTAAACCCCCTGAAGTGCCAATTTTGGGTAAAACATGAATATATCCTAGGACACATGGTATCTAAGAACGGCATTGCCATCGACTTCTCCAAAGTCAGAGTCATTGTTGTTTTACCACCACTCATGAACTATAAGGGAGTTCAATGCTTACTGGGACACACAAGGTGCTATCAACGGTTTGTTTTGAACTATGCATTGATCACAAGACCCCTTTACAAATTTTTGATTGTATTCGAGTGGACTGAGGAATGCCAATGTGCCTACGAGGAACTAAAAAAGGTTCTCATGACCGCATCAATCCTACAAGCCCTAGATTGGAACATAACATTCTTTGTGCACATTGATGACTTGAAGTTCGTCATGGGAGTTATTTTGTACAAGCTGATGAACATAATCTTGATTATCCTATGAACTTTTCTAGTAAACAACTCATAGATACGGAGATGAATTACTCCACAATGGAGAGGGAAGGCCTAGCCATGGTATTCACTGTAAAGAAGTTTTGTCATTATCTTTTGACTATGCCCTTTACCTTCTTCATTAACCATCTAGCTTTGCTTTATCTAGTAAACAAACCTTGCACTACATGACGCATAGCTAGATCGTTACTTCTATTCTTTGTGGTTGTACTACGTAAGGATAAGCAACATTACATGGCAAACCATATGTCCCGCATATCCACAGGAGAATCTGTTGAATAGGGCATCGTAGACAAATTGCATGATGTACACCTGTTTAGCATGTCCAATTGAGAGAGACCTATTCAAGGTTGATCTAGCGCCGTATTGGGCAGATGAAATAGTCCAATATGGATTGCTTGAGAGACCTATAGAGACGGCTAGGCTAAAGCACCCTATCCTTAAGATTCAGCCCTATCAGTTAATCGCCGGCAAGCTCTATAGACTAAGACCAGGATGGGTTATTACGAAAATGTGTGTGTGAGCACAAAATGCATGATGTGCTTGCTAAAGCACGTGGTGAAATTGCTAGAGGACACTTTAGCGATGGAGACCCTATAGCATGCAAGGTGTTGCAATCTTAGTTGTGGTGGCCCACCCTATTCTGTGATACTACTAAGTTTGTGAAGCATTGCGATGAATGTCAAAGGACCAAAGTACCCATTCGTAAGGACAAGATGGAGTTGACCTCAGTAATAGCACGACAGCCCTTTGTAAAGTGGGGGATCGACTTTATTGGGCCAATCAACCCCATAGCCCAATACTCATAGGCAAAGTACATCATTGTAGCGACAGATTATCTCATGAAATGGGTTGAAGCTCGAACCACTAGAAAGAATGACGCTAGGACCATGACAAAGTTCCTTTGGGAGCATGTAATCTCATAATTCAGCTACCCTATCAAGCTAGTTAGAGATCAAGGTACGCATTTCATTAATGAAGTGATTGTCCATTTACTATCCACATTCTTGATCATCCATAGAAAATCATCACCATACTACCCTTAACCTAATAGTTAGGCAAAATCCACGAATAAGATCCTAGTGAATGTCCTGACTAAGGTAGTCTCTACCTCGCGCAATGATTGGGCAATAAACTCATGGTAGCATTATGGGCCTACAGGACAGCCTATGTTAAACCCAGTGCAAAGAAAGCAAAAAGAAAATTAAAAAGACATAGAGAAAATCAAAAAAAGACAACGAATTGAAGAAATAGGAGGAAAATAGGCCAAAAGTGCATAGACAACCTTAAAATTTCACGGCAAGTGCAAAAGAGAAAATGTGCATTTTAATTGCAAATGTGCATTCTAAATTTTTATAAGAGAGTGCCATGCTCCCTCCTGTGCAATTTGTAAATGTAGACGCATATGGGTGAAGGCACAATGTAAATAGAAAGGGAACATGAAAAGAGGACCTATGCTAAAATGGCTAATCATGTAAAAAAGGGATGGGTACCCAAAGGGGATTAGAGTTTGTATAAAAGGCAAAAGTGAATGAAGAGGCTCATTCTTGCGTATGGCCAAAACTAGCTCTCTTCTTCTTCTTCTTCTTCTTGCTTGCATGTGCTTGTTCGTGAGAGAGGGAGTGTGAGGAAGTGAGTGTGAGGTAGTGTGTGTGTGAGGGTGAGGAACCGTGGTGGAGAAGCTCTCCATCTTCTCCTCCCTCTTCTTCTCTTCTCTTCTCTTGTCTTGTCTCATGCGTAGCAATGAAGCATGGAGCTTGGAGCTTGAGGATTGACCTTGCTTGAGAGCTTGCACTTTGGATCATGGAGTTACCGGAGCACTTGAGAGAGGAGGCAACTCGATCGAGCATGAAGATAAGGTCACTACACTTGTAGGTGTGAGTGCCCATAGCTATGTGGGAGGTAGCCATTGGACTTGGCTTGAAACACTTGAAACAATAAGCAGTCCATGAGTCTTGGAGATTGAGTGTGAACTTTCACAAAGTCAAACTGAGTTCGTGGGAGAGAAAATGAGAAAGATTGAAAAACAGCTTAAAAAAGAAGGGGATAGCTAGATTGTACAAGGGCAAAGATACTCAAAATGTATGCACTATTCATTCCCCCTTCCCCCCCACTACCCTTTTTTTAACTTTAAAAATCTAAGATTTGGAGAAAGAATATTCACTCTCCATAGATGTCATCTTGCATTCTTATTAGACATCCAAAAGGCCCACCTCTTAAATATTTTTAAGGGCACATTTTTTAAGTCCATTTTTTCCTGTGGAAATGCATCAACTTTCATATGTCTAGTTTTCTTCAAATGGAAGCAACATATTTGTCCTTGCTCATTATGGTTGCGTATTTGGAGGATGCAACATCATTACTACAAACTTGTGAAAGCAACTAGCACCTAGTGAAAGATCACTCTAATATCCTATGGTGCTTTATCATCATTGCTAAAAGAGTTTTAACAATAGGTCATACAAAATAAATTGGAATGGAGAATGCCTTTATTATCGTGATGCAAAAAGTAGTCAATTGCTCCATCTTCTTCAATACTAAGAAGTTGGCGTTGTGCATAGGATATGCCTACTTGTGTTCTAATTTCATGTCATGATAATATATGAATCCCTCTCACCATGTGAGGTGTTGGAGTTGTTCATTTTTCCTTTCAAATGTTCAATTAAATCAAATTAGTACTAAAAAGGATGTCCATATTTTTTCCCTCAACCAAGGAGTGGGATATATGTAGTACCATAAGGTGTTGTATTTATCTATCTAAATCAAATATTATGATGCCCATATTTTTTCCCTCAATGGGGATGGAGTGGTATATAGGCAATATCGTAAGGTGTTATATATAATGACCTAAATCAAATATTAGGATGTGCTCACGCATGCTACCAATACATTCCACTTTGTCTCATATTGGGCCTATCGCAATATTTGTCATACTAACTCATCAAGTATGCCTCAATTTCTACACTTCTCAATCCATAGAATTTGTTTTAATGTGATGCCTCATAGGATTGAAACCACAAGATAGGTGCCTTCTCTGATCGTTCCTTTTTATAGGTTGCTTACGTCTCGAATGCACATTTTTCTCATATTTATGTTATGGCACATTCCTATTAAAAAGGGGAACATTGAGGGGTGGATAGTGGCTCTTGTGTAGGTCACCATTATATGCCTAGGCTAAGATGGAATTAAGACCTAATATCTAACATCCAAAGCCTTGCCAACTTGCCAAGACTTTCGAGGTCATAGACATGCCCAACAAAAAAAAAAGCGTGTTCCTTAATTGACTTTGAAAAAAATCTACTCAATATTTTTATTGGCATGTTAATGATAGTACTTTTTAGCTATCATATTTGACTTGCCATGGAATCCTACAATCACAGATTGTAACTAAAGTCTTGAAATGGGTCTCTCCATCCTCTATGCCTTTGAGATGTGTAAAAGGATGCTAATCTCTCTCTCTCTCTCTCTCTCTCTCTCTCTCTCTCTCTCTCTGTGTCTCTCTCTCTCTCTCTCTCTCTTTCTCTCTCTCATAATAAAGATAAAATAATAAGTTGGACAAGGCTCAATTTCAACAAAACATCAAAATGAATAAGAATTTTTCTACTTTCACAACCACCATTGAGACCATATTCATGGATAATTGCGACTTCTAATGCATTTTTTAAAAGCCAATTTTCAAAGCTAAATTTTTTCTAGTGGAAACTTTTTCCGGCTCTTTTTAGCATGTACACATGTTATTCAACATATACTCCAATAGAGAGAGAGCCACATACTTTTGTGGATAATTACAGACCAGTGTAGAGATACCATCTTATTATGTCAATCACCTTTGATCTTCTACCATTCTTGATCTCACTAGCACACAAGAATCTCTGAAATGCACGTTTGCAAATAAGCAGGCAAGTGTGCTTTGAATAGATACTACTGATGCAGTGTAAAATAAGTTAAAAGATTCTTAATTTGACAACTCATCCTGATATTCACTTTCATGACCTGTTATCATCAATGGCCCTCCTGAATTGACAGGAGAGTGCTGCTTAGAACACGATGTTTTCATGCAATCCCTAGCCTTCAGAAGCTTCAAAGAGCATTAGACTGCAAAGCAACACCAACTCTGACTCACGATGGCAAGCATGCAAAAACCTTAATCCTCAGTATGTCCTGATAAACCAGACCATCCAGTGGGTTACCACTCCAGCTGTCCTATATACAAGTACCGACATCTTAAGATCGCCCCAATCGAAAATTTGGCCTGAAATGTGTAGATATAATAACCAACTTGGCAAACCACCTAACTGAAGACCTTGTGCACAGTGGTTTCGATCATCTTGTGGCATAACATCATCAAACTATGTTCCAAAACTATTTCCAGACCAAACCCTTTGCATCGGGTAAGAGAGCAAGCTCACCATTCTCTGCATCCCGAGGACTCTCTTTCATAGGAGTCATACCAGTTTCTTCCTCCATGAAAATTGGCTTGGCCTTTGCTTCTCCTTTCAGCAACTCCACCACCTCTACCATATTGGGCCTGCCCTCAGGTCCATTCTGAGCACACAGGGTAGCTGTGTAAACAACTCTCCTTAACTCTGCTTCATCATATCTCCCTTTTAGCTTTGGATCGACCAGCTCCTTCAGTTTCCCCTGTGAAACAAATGGTGCAGCCCATTCCACAATAGTACGTTTTTGTCCTGTTGGAAGCTTTTCAATTGGCTTTCTACCACTCACAAGCTCTAGAAGTAAAATACCAAAACTATATACATCACAGCTCTCTGAAACCTTTCCCCATAACGCATATTCTGGAGCAAGGTAGCCCAATGTTCCTTTGACTCTGGTTGTCACATGCGAAACACCCTCAGGTATAAGCTTTGCAAAACCAAAGTCTGCAACCTGGGCTTCAAAGTTTGAATCTAATAGTACATTGCTTGCCTTGACATCACGATGAATGATGTGGGGATTTGCATAATGATGTAAATACCTGAATGTGCAAAAAAAAGCAACGGTGATTACATTTCTATTTTCAGAAACTACGCAACAATAAAGCACACCAGAAAATATGTTCTTAGAAACATACGCAATGCCTTCTGCCGAGCCTATAGCGATCCGCATCCTTCTGTGCCAGTTCAAATGAACTTCTGCAGCATACTGCCCATGAAGATGAGATAAAAGGCTCAAATTAGGCATAAAGTCATAGATTATGAGCCGCTCCTGGCCTTCTGTGCAATAACCTTTCAAGCTCAGCAAGTTCTTGTGCCGTACTCTTCCAAGTATTTCGACTTCAACTGCAAATTCCATCTCTGCTTTTGAGTTAAGCACCTTTAATCTCTTTACTGCAATCTGTTAGAGAACAGGACAAGGTCATGTCTGCAATCTCAAGCTACTTGACTCAGCAGGCTGGTTGATGTGTACCCTTCTGTTGAAAAAGGAGGAACTGGAAGAGGAATTCTACCTGCGAACCATCTGGAAATTGACCCCAGTAAACACTGCCAAAACTACCTTCTCCCAGCTTGTTATCACTGCTGAAGTTATTTGTGGCTGCAATCACCTCTTTGAGACTGAATATCCGCCAAGTCTTGCTCTCTTTCTCATCACTGCAAAAAGAAGGGTAGAATAAAAATTCCCTTCATAAAATGGACCGTGAACAGAGCAAAGATTTTACACTTCAGAACATCAATTTCAAACATGGCTAAAACAAAGATCAAGACTGCATCATATGCCAGATGTTTATTCTAAAGTTGTAAACAGGAATAGACTAGGCTCTTTCTACTTAAAAAAAGTGGTCATCTGCCCCTGATAGTAATTGCACATTCTGAACCAACAATAAAATTCCAAATCAGCTGTCCTGATACTTGCTACTTTATGGTACACATTATCAAATGTTGAATCAGCGCGTACTTAATGGATTGCATTGCCCAAATGTTGACTCAAAACCTAAGACAAGTACTTGTAGATTAAAAATTAATTGTATAGATGGTACAAATTGGAAAAAAGTAGGCATTGAAACAAAATGGTTTAAGGAGAAGCCTCTTTTGCATGTGTCACTTTCTGATCCTGCATGTTTGCTGTAGACCTAAGCTTATTGTCCGGCTTTCAGCAAAATATATTGTGATTGCCAAAGTGTATCGTGTTTCTTGTGATCCAGTAAAAAAAAGTATGATTTGATTTCTTGCAAACCAGTCAAGCATCACCCCAAATGATTCAAAGAAACAATGATTGAGTGATTCAAAATTAATGTTTATTAGACCTACACTTCCCTCCACATTGGAATCCATGCATGAAACAAACCTTCATTTTTCGCCACTTCTTTAAATAAGCCATGTGGATCCGGTGCATATACACCATAGACTGCCCAATATTGGAACAGCAGACCAAAACCTCAAATAAGACATGGATTCTCAAACCCAACCTTGAATAAAAAACAACATCATAATCCATGTCGCTTATAAGATCAGCAATTGTCCTCCAACCTAGCTTTATTTGTAACATGTTAGGCATTTCTCGACATACACCATCATATCGCTGGACTTTTTGTGCATCAATCAACACTTGCTCTCATTGGTCTAAAAGCATGGCATTATTCATTTTCTCTAGCAAACTTGATCATCTGCTGATCAAAACAAGTAGCAGAGATAGAGCAAACACACGGTCTGGACTAGAACTCATGATTAGTACAAGAGTCAGTTGAATTAAATTCATTGACTACCCAAGATGTAGCATATGGTTAACATCCACTCCAAAGCGTACGTGCAATGTCTGTTTAGAATCCCCTTTTAGCATATAAAAGAAGCAAAACTAGGTACAAACTACTTTGCAACTCTTTAACAGCAGCATTAGATGAACGTTCTGCTATTCATAATGTAGTTAACCTTTGTTGCTAGGGGCAGGTTTCCCTTAGCAGCAGCATTAGATTGTCTCACACAAGAAGCACAGAAGCCGTGTACATCAAATCGATTAGTATCGTTAAATTCAGAAGGAGCACGGGCATATGTACGTACTGGCCTTCAACTCCACCACAGCACAACCTTGCCAAGAAGGCCATGACTGGGACCTAAAAGTCTGATGCTAGAAGGATTGTGGAATGAAAGACGTTCCTTTGAACGAATAAAAATTGTGCCGCTTCACAAATGAGCTTATGCAACCAGAAACGGCTGTCTGCAACGAGAATACCAGAAATTGTGTGCTGATAATAACCATGCAACACAGAGGTTCAGCAGGGACTATCTAGTATGGAAAAGGACATGAGATTTTGTTGAAGAACGCAGGGATTGCAAGCCGAGGCTATTGTGACTAGCAACACATTAAGACGTCAGAAGAAATTTGATCGATGAAAAGATAAGAAGTCTTTGCAATAGCCGGCCGCACCTTCTTGTCTGAGGGACCGTTGAGGCCTGCAGGGAAGACCGGATCGAGGGACGGCAGGAAGGTTAGTTCGCTTGTCGCCATGCGAAGCCCGGAAGGAGCCACGAAGGCTGGCGAGGATGACGACGCCGTGATGTCGAATCGAGCAGCTTGCCATGGCCACTTCGATGGGAAGTTCCTGCTAACTGTTAAGAGAATTCGCCACGATGGATCGCTAAACTTTAAAAATAACACACCGTCGCCTTAAGGCGTCTTTAACAATGACTTGAATGTTGTGAATCGTGATCATACAAGAGCCACGCCACGCCCAAGCATATGCACTTCTGAGTGTTCTATAAAGATTTTAGATCTGCGCGGTCACACGCACACAAGTCCATATCACAAAGAAAGAATGCAAAATCAGAAGAGAGAGAATTCAGAAAAGGTAGGAGAGAGAGTGTGTGTGCATGTGCACTCGCGCGTGTGTGTCTCTTATAGACCAATTCTCCAATTGACAGCTCCAATGAGTTCTTGCCGAACTCTCATTTTTGGAGCAGCACTGGTTCCAGATATGCTATCCACATACTCTAACCTCCACTCCATACACTTGTGCAAGTACAATTCACTTGCTCTAACTAGGTTGACACATGCAAGTAGGCATCAATGGGGTTGTATGATAGACACAAAAAAAGCATGTACTAGCCAAATTTTATTGCTCCTTGGAATGGGAACATTCCAAAAAACTTTGCTAAAGCATTGTGCAAAAGAGTTATTGAGGAAGAAAATTTTAAAAATACATAGAAAAGGGGTTCCATTGGTCATAAAAAATTATCCTACAATATCCTATCCACAAAACAAAAAGCTACCATAAGTACAACCAAGGTTCTTCTAGATTCATAAATACACCAATAATGTAATCCAATCAAAGACTGCATGGTTTTTAGTAGCACCACAAGAACCTACGATGAAGCGCCCCTAGGAAGAACTTAGAAGGATGGAACTAAAGGAGCATCTTTTCTAAGGATAGTTATGTTGCTAGCCTTCATCATACAATAGATAAAATTTGAGAGAAAATATGAAAGAACAATTTGTAAGAGAGAATATAAATCCACAAAACTTGCACAATACAAGATTGGATGCAATCTCCCCCTATGTATATGTGCATATTTATCAACTTTAATTAAGCTTTTGTACTCAAAATATGTTGGAGGTATCTTTTTGTATTCTTGCTTTTCCTTTTCTTGCACAACTTGCTTTTTGGGTAAATAAATCTAGCACACCCTATTCTAAATAGGTTTACATCAAAAAATAATACTTTGACTTTTTTAATAAATACATCCAAAATAAGTCTATTGTGCATATATGCATGCATGCAAAGTCCTTGCACTTATGGATGCTTACAAAATATAATATTTCAACGTTATGTAGTGTACAATTCTTAATAATATTTCCATGTTATGAAGCATATAATTTTCATGCATTAAAATGTGCACCCTAAAATAATAATTTCGCATAACTTCATCTAATAATCTGCTTATCACAACATGAAAGACATTAGTATCCTTCTAAGACATATATGGTAGGCATAATGCGACCAGTATCATACGTATTTTTTAATTCTTAACCACACTAAATCATACTCTTAAAATTTAATATCCTTATGCTTCACTAACTTAAGCTACATACCTCCATTGGGATTGTTCAATATTTTCAATGACTTTCTCTAAAAAATTCCTATGGTCACTAGCCAAAGAGTTAATAGAGTCAGAATATCAGTAGCAATGGTACTCATAGGAACAGATAATTTCTTTCCATAAACTACTTCAAAAGGTGCCTTATCTATAGCATAATATCGATAACAATGGTGGTCATAGGAATAGATAATTTCTTTCCATAAACTACTTCAAAAAGGTGCCTTATCTATAGAAAAATGTGGAGTATTATTCTAAACAAATTGGACAATAAATCCCAATTATTAGGATTGTTGATAGTATAGGATCTAAGAAGGTCAAGGATAGTATTGTTGGTTTCTTTAGTTTGATAATTACTCTTAGGATGGAAAGCTAGGGTGAAATCCATCTTAGAGACTAAATGTTTAAATAAAGCTACCCAAAAACAATTACTGCATCACCCATTAAGATCAAATAGTATAATCTTAAGAAACCTATGGTGATGAAATATGGTGTTAATGAAAAGTTTAGTAGCTTATGGAACAGAAAATGTCTTTTTGCAAGGAAGAAAATAGGTTTATTTACTGAATCTATCCACAATTTTCAAAATATTGTCATGTTGTGGGAACATATAATAAAATCCATAGAAACTTACTCCCATAGGCCATTAGGTATAGGTAGGGGCGTAAGTAAACCATATGAATTTTCATGATGATGTTTTATACATTGGCACACAATGCATTCAAACACAAAATTTTCCATGTCGTGATTCATTGTTGGCCAATAAAAATATTCTTTGCATGAAATTATCATAGATTGAATATCTCTATGTCCCATATAAGCAGATGCATGCATTTTAATTATGGAAATATTTTTTAATGGTATAGCAATACATAATTTTATTCAATAGTATGTGAATGGTATAGCAATACATAATTTTATTCAATAGTATGTGAATCCATTCACATAATAGTAATTGTAATCTAAAATCATGCCAAACAAAAGAGAAATTTGGATCTAAAAACAAGTAGAAATCATGGTATCAAAATTTTGAAGTTCAACAACGAAAACATGATTTAAATAGACACTTTTGATTTTATCAAAGCCAAGCAAATGATGTATTGCAATATTTTCCATTGGCCTACGACTTATTACATCTACAACTACATTGACATGACCTAGTTGGTATTGAATCATTGGATGGAAAATTTAAATCAAGGAAGCCTATTTAATGTATTGTTCTGAAATTAAAGATTGATTCAAGAAATGTTTTATGGTGTGTTGATCTATTTTTATGAGAACCTCAGACCCCATAAGATAGTGTTTCCAAATATCTAAAGCATGAACTATACTCAATAATTCTTTATCATAAGTACTATACTTTTCTCCAAAAGGTTTTAGTTTTTTTTTTTTGTAATGCGTATTATATTCAAAGCAAATCAAATAAGTAACTACATACAACATCAATTAGATGCCACGTGGCACCAGGCCATATCCCTCAACTTCTTATGGAACAGCTTAAAGATCCAATGCTTGAATTTCATGCCATCCAAAAAAGGCAAAAACTCTGAGACCCAAACAAGTAGTTGTTTCTATGAACCATATAAACTTTAAAGTTACAACAGTTAGGAGTGCAACTAGCTTCCATGTGCTCTCATCCAACGAAGCTTGGTCAGCAAACAAAGCCACTGACATGCTGAAATTGTCAACCAATTTTACTTCCTTGAGCCACCTTTTGACTTTTTTCCAAATAGGGGAGACATGCAAACAATCCCAAAAGAGATGTTTCTCTGTCTCATCAGATCTTCCACAAAATGGACAAAGAGAGGAAATTTGGAATCTCCTAGCTAGTCTAGCTTGTAACGGGAGCTTTTTATGCATCAGCTCTGCCATCTCATAACATTGCATCTGTGAGACAGCATTGCTCTCTAGACTTTGCCAATGCGCCTCTTCCATGTATCCACTCTTGCCAAAGGGGATTCCTTTTTCTATTTAGCTTGTAAATTCATGTAGATAGCAGGAGACGGAGAGCAGATGTCTCTAGATGATCTACAGTGACTCAACCGCTTGCCTGTTAAGGAGACAAGGTCCTTCAACCATGAGTCATCTCTTTTAACAACTGATGAAGGCCATTCCACTTTCCTATGTTGCAAGACTGCAACTCAAAAATCATTTTCCTTATCTGAAATAAGAAACCTAACTTGAGATTCCTCAACTGTGACCCATGAATTGTTATTCTTGTTCCAAATTTCATCCCAGATCATGATGCCTTTCTCATGAATGGCCTTTGCAAGCTTGGGCTTCCAGTGGATTGGTGAAAGGGTGGGGTCATAGGCAAAGGGGGATAGCCAAATACTCCTACTCAAGGAAGTGTCACCTTGTCTTGGTCCCCTAGATGACCATTCAACATTCAACAGGAGTTTCTGCCAATTTGCCACTAAATTTTGTGCCACATTCGAAAAGGTTTTAGTTTACAACTCTCATAGCAGATAGGAAGATCGTTCTGCATTAAAATTGTGCTTATACATGAGCCACTAGTATCAATGACTACAAAGGTTGAGAAAATTTAGAAAATTGAAGAATGAGTGCATGGATCAAAAGATATTTCAAAGTGTCAAATGATTTTTGCTAACTAGGGTCCTAGCAAAAAACAATGTTTTTACACAATGGCATTGTCAAAGGCAAAGCAATCAATAAAAATTTTCTAACAAATTTTCTTTAAAACCCAGCTAACCAACTTCATGCACACTCTTAAGATTATGTAAATATTTTATAGTTTGAATTTTCCTAGGGTTGACTGTGATACCTTTAGTAGACACTATGTGTCCCAAATATTCAATTTTGATTTTGAAAGTATGAGCTCTTATCAAGGTTTGTATACAAGTGCTTTTTATGTAGTAAATAAAATACAATGCAAAGATGTTTCTTATGCTTCTCTTTTGATTTACTATAAACATGTCATCAAAGAAAATATTTACAAAACTTTGATAATTGAAAAAAATTATATTCATCATATGTGAAAACATAGTTAGTGCATTATTGAGACCAAAAGGCATAACAATAAATTCATAATGACCAAATTCTATCCTATATGTAATATTAAATACAGCAACCACATCCATACAATTTTGTTGATCCTAATTTGAGATCTATGTTGCTAAACTTTTGGCTCCCCTAAGTTTATTGAACAAATCATCAACTCTTGGAATAGGGTACCGATTTTTAATAATCACTTTGTTTAGAGCTCTATAATCGATGTAGATCCGATATGTTTTTTTAAAAACCAATAAGACAAGTGCTCCAAAAGGAGAAAAACTGACGAATTAAACTCTAATTTAACAAGTCGGTTACGTATATTTGGATTTCTTTTTCATGTAAAGGATTGTGTCTATATGGAGCTTTGTTTGGTGGAGCCAGGAAAATGTAATGTTTCTTCAAGTTATGATTGTTGAAAGATTGGGATGGATGGGATTGTTGACTCTGAAGCATTTGGGCAATGGATTGAAATACTTTCTTGATATCATGAGCATAGGAAATAACTTTGTGAAGGGAAGTGGAATTAAGAGATTTCAATTAAGTCAATCTTCATATTTGCATTGTAGTGTACTCTCGTATGTGCAATAAGCAAAGATAGACATATTATCACCTTCTTGCCAAGATAAATTTGATCGATTGCGCCTTGCTCGAAGATGCAGCTAAGGTGAAAGGAAGTATTCTCTAACTTTTTCTTAAAAATTGATCCACGTCTTTAGCCAATTGGTGCTATGGCGAAGAACATTTCACCAAAGTGATGCTTTATCCATCAAATAATTTGTTGCATACTTGATATTATCCTTCTCAAGAAAAGCTTCTTTGTCAAAATAATCATCAAGCTAGATTAACCAAGACAAAGTAAAATTTTCATTCTTTTTTCCATCAAATTTAGAAAATTGGAAAGACTTATGATTGCTTTTTTAGTCCTTCTTGTTTTTGAATGACCCTTTGAGCACCAAGTCAAACCCTAGTTGCATTAGGACTTGGCACCTCTTGCAAAGAAGTCAACATGTACACAATTTTTCTAGTCCTAGCCATAGGAGACACGATAAGAAAATATGTCAGAGATTTAGACAATGCTTTGATTCAGCACCTCTTGTTCAAGAGATTCAATTAAAGCCAAGGAATAATAAGCTTTGGAATCAAAAAACTCATTTTAAAATTCAAGAAATAAAATCATCTACACAAAACACATTAGTATCCTTTTGTGTATTTGCTAGGCATAATGCGACAAGTATCACATGTGTGTCTCATGCAATAAGTCACAAATCATGTGGCAAATAAATAATATTCATAATAAATAAAATAAATTCAATATATTTTCATAGTGAGTTCTAGTAAAATGTTGTTATAAATATAATTCCATAACGAGCTACATAAGAACAATTCAAAGTGACGCGTGAGTAAATGTGACGTGTGCTGGGCTAGAGCACATGCTGGTTTCTTAGGGTAAAAGACAACGCACAGAAGACATGCATGGAGATGCAGGAGCTCAAGCCAAGGAGTACAAGGTGGTACTGCAACAGCATGCTGAGGACATGGAATAGGTCGAGAAGGCGCTAAGAAAAGACCAGGAAAAACATAATAATGAATGTAGGGCAAAGGCAACTGAGGGTGCCAGGGTACACAAAGCGACGGTTGCCCTCTCTCATGACAGGGTGCATGATAGGTATGCCACTCTCCTTGCCACAGGTGTATACCTGTACTCCATGGGGAGACCCCCCATGGAGGATGAGTTTCCTAAGTGGTTTGACTTCACATACCAGGGCAAGGCTCGTCTTTGCTAGTTCAAGTTTATTGGTCGTGGCTTTTACCTGGCAATGTTGGGCTCAAGAGCAGAAAAAGACTGGCTCCTTGCGTCAGCAGTTGGCTATCAGGGCAATCCTGGTGTATGCCTTGCCTTGGTCATCTTCTTTTTCTCTTGAAGGTGTTCTCAACCATGAATGCCCAGTCTGGATTAAGCTGTCTGACATTCTGCCATGGATGGTCGATGAAACTCCTAACATTGCAGCAACGCTTGGGAGAGTATTATATGCTCCTGCTCCAGCAACTCCATGGGGGCTCATTAAGTCTGTTAGTCATGCATGCATCCTCTGGGACAGATGAAATGAGCCTCCAGAATCCTTGCACTTACAGGATCCTTTAGGCATGGAGGTTGTACTATCGGTTAAGTTTGCAACTTTTCCAGATGCTTGTTATCATTGCAAGAGAAATGGGCATTTTGCAAGAAACTGCCCGAACAAAAATGCAGAGGTCACTGATAAACCTACACATGAGAGTGAGAAAGAAAAGGAGAAGGAGTCAACTGCAACTCAACAGGCAAAGCAGTCGTCGGTGCCTGAAACTATATCTAAGGCCCCGTCTACATCAACTAATTAGAGTTCACGCGCAAGGAATAAAGAGAGCAAGGAGGCTGCATCTAACAAGCAACAGCCTGATGCAACACAGGTCAAAGTTCAGGGGGAACGTGAAGCTAACAAGGTGAATATGCCTAAAGCACAAGACAACAAGGGCAATACCAAGAAGAGTGGGGGAAAGCCCTCGATCAAGCATTTGGCCAGAAATGTACTTGTTGATCAAAATTACTATGCACCCATAAAGGACCAGGAGATGTTGGATCACCCGACTCCATTGCGCTGAGAGGTCAGCTCTTTCCAGGAAGATAAAATTTCTCTCTTGGAATGTTAGGGGTTTGACCTCGGATCTGCGTAAGCAGGTTGTCTATGGGATAGTCAAAAAATTTAAGCCTAGCTTCATAGCTTTGCAAGAGATCAAACTGAGTGAGGAAGCGTGCATAGCTCTCATCATCCCCGGTTTCCTGACTTTCTATGATACTTAGTCTCAAGGTCGTGGAGGAACACTTTTATTCATTAAGGACCACTTCAAGCCACAATTGGTATTTTCGGCTGGTGATGGCAGTTGTGTTTGTGCCAGGGTTAAAGTCAATAATGAGGAATTTTTTGTTTGCTCAGTTTATGCTAGTAATTGCTTAGCCTCAAGGGCTAAATTATGGGTATTTCTCAAGCAGTGTCTCCAAGGCATGAATGTCTTGCTAAGGGGTGACTGGAATATGACCAAGAGACCCTGTGATAGGTCTCATGGAGGTGGTCAGATGGTAATTGAAGAAAGAGATTCCTGGCAGCTTTTCTCTAAGTCTTGTGAACTTGAGGACCTTGCATTGATCGAAGGAGGGGAAGTAATGCAGAAAATCACATGGCATAATAGACATTATGGCTCGACATGGAGGGGCTGCAGATTGGACAAATTTTACGCCTCCAATGGGGCTTGGTGGTTAAGTGGAGGTATCAAGTACATGACGCTTGATGGCTGTACTCCTTTAGACCATATCCCAATTCTTACCTCCTTTAAGCTCGTTCTGCTAAGCGGTAATGAGCAAGGGCAGTCGACTCAACTCCTCCTTCTTGGAAGAGAGAACCTTTGTCTCCATAATGATGTATGCATGGGAACAGGCCAGAGACCCTCATGTCACGCTTGATTATAGATGGAAGAAATGCTTGTCTGCAGGCTGCCTGCAAGAAGGAGAATCTTGAGAGAGCGACACAAGTAAGAGGATGTCTGCTGTGCTGGCAGCAAGGAGCACCCCTGATGATGTAGTTATTCATAAGCTTCTCAGGAGCTTGGAGGAGTACCTGCAACTAATGAAGAATGAAGATGTTCAAGCAGCCAAGGTACAGCTCAAAAGACAGTGGGAACTTCTTGGGGATGGTCCTAATAATTTTTACTTTGCTAAACTCAGGGCAAAGCAAAAAAAGGAGTCCATAACTGGGATTATAAACCAGCAAGGTATCATGGTGCAGGATCAAGAATCAATTGCCAAAGCCTTTGGAGAACACCTAGCCTCCATTGTCGGAACACCTCCAAATGAAGTGACTGGATTCCAAGAGAGAGTGGATAATTTTTTAAGAGGAACTATAAACAATGTTCCCATGGATCAAGCGCTGATGCTAGACATGCCGTTTACTCTGGACGAAATTAAGCAGGTTGTTTTTGCCATGAAAACAGGGAAAGCTCCATGCATAGATGGTATGCCAATAGAAGCCTTTCAAAAATTGTGGCCAGTATGTGGTACAGATCTGGTAGATCTGCTGAATTTTATTAGAGCCTCTGGGATCATGCCTCGCTATGTAAACCAGGGACTCATTAAACTGGTCCCTAAAGCACAAGACAGGACACTGCTCTCAAACTGGAGGCCCTTACCATGCTTAACTTTAGCTACAAAGTGCTTGCTAAAGCACTGGCAACGAGAGTCAAAATTCTTTTTGGTAGGATAATTCATCCGAAGTAGTATGGATTTGTTCATGGTCGCAAGATCCATGATGCAGTGTTGAACCTCATAATGTCAATTGATCATGCAATGAGTCTGAAGAAAAACTTTGTCCTGATCAATATGGATTGGGACAATGCTTATGACAGGGTGAACTGGGTCTTCATCACAGCTATGCTGTCAGCCATGAGATTTGGGCCAGTGGTGAATACTCTTTTTAAATAAGCAACTGCTGCTGTCAGCATCAATGGCACTGTAACAACATTCTTTGATTTGCATAGGTCTATCAAGCAGGGCTGTCCCCTAGCCCCGCTCCTATTTGTGCTCATAACAGACCCTTTGCTTAGGAGGATTGATAAAGCAATGCAAGTTGGCACTATCAGAGGGCTCCCTCTTCTGGATGGCTCACAAACTGCGGTTCAATTTTTTTGCTAATGATAACACATCAGTGGTTGAAGCTGAAAGGCAACCTATGTCCAAACTAATGGAGATATACAAGGAATTCTCAGAACTTACTGCATCTAAGATCAATGAAAAGAAAACTGAGCTCCTTTTCCTGTCGTGGGAAGAGCCGGAGGACTGGATTACACAGATGGGATTTAAGCTTGTTAAGCATGGTCAAATGGTGAGGTACTTAGGAGTGCCAATAGGTGTGGGCATTACTCTCAACCAAATGTTCAAATGGTTTTATGACAAATTTTAGGGAAAAGTGAAAAGCAGGTTAGATGCCCCCTTTTCATTTTCTGGTAAATTGACAATAATCAAGAATATTCTCTCATCAGCAACTGTTTATGTTGGCTTGATTCTTCCTTTATCTCAAATTGCCTGGAATCAGGTCGAAAAATCTTTAAGAAGCTTCCTTTAGAGTAAAGGAGATGCTGTAGGTTTTCCTGCCATTGGGTGGGATCTTCTTACTGCAACAAAAAGCTAGGAGGTGCAGGGCTTAACTCCTTGAGTCTCAAGGCCCAAAGTCTTTCCTTTAGCCTTCTCAAAAGAATGGATGGCTCACAGCCTTGGATATTATTGGTGAAGCACTAGATTGCCAACATAAAAATCTATGGTCAAAATTGGAATGATGTGCATTGGCAGGATGTTCTTGCATGTCCACAACTCACTATCAAGATCCCAGTGTCAAAAGTTTGTCAAGGTCTATCTAGGTAGTGGCAAAGGATTATGGTAAATGTTGAATGGAAATCGAGAGGGCCCATAAAGGGTGATTCTTCACTGAGCAGAAGTCTATGGTTGTCTCCTGTGGCATATGACCCGTGCTTCGCTCCTGTACATAGGAACAACAAGCTGTCAAGAGCTATGCACTGCAAAGGATTAAAGACTTGGGAAGATGCTTGAGACTCAGCTGGTAAGTGTGTGATGAGTATGCAGGCTCTGGAAGTCAAGTATGGTCTGAACAAGTGGGAGTGTGATTGGTTGCGAGTGGTGTCACAATCAGTTAGATCATATTGGCCTACATCTTATGTGTAGAGGAATGACTCTATGCTTTCTGATCTGGTGAGTCCATTTGGGAAAGCCCTGGATTGCTGCAAGAAATTTTATGATCTCAAGACCCCTTCACCTGCAATATTGCTGGATTTGAAGCACAAATGGAAGAAAGAGTGCCCCATGGCAGCAGTGACTACTTGGAAAAGAAGATCCAGTAATGTGTGGAAAACATCGCCGTCATACAGAATCAATGTATTAAGGTGGAGAATTATGGTCAAAAAGCTGCCCTTGAGGACTCGACTCACAAAGAGGATTTGAGTCTCTCCATTCTGTCCTTTTTGTGGAAGAGATGAGGAGACTGAAAAACGTGTATTCTGGGATTGCTTGCATGTGAGGCCAGTGTGGTTGACCATTAAAAAATGGTTTAAGGAAGCTAATGTGAGGTTTGATTTTGGGATGTCAAATGTTTTCTTTGCAGACCGCTCGAATTTTGATTATAATACTTGGAATCTTATCAATCTGGTCTTTGGAGTGGCTCTGAAGTTATATGGTATAAGCGAAACAACATGATCTTTAGAAGGAAAGAAGCTGAGCTTCTTGACAGGAATTTAGACCAACTTAGAGCTGAAGTCTTGACTATTACAGGTGCCTGTAAGAAGAAGTCATGGATCTATAGGCTTTTTTGGAGAAAGTTGAGCATTTTGGCTTGAAGCCTGTTGCATCTTTAAGATGCTGTACTCACTTTATTTCGATTATAATATAACATGACCGCATTAAAAAAAATGATAGAAGTGTAATTCCAAAAGCTATAGAAGTGTAAGTCCAAGGAGAGTTGCTACCACTAATTCAAACATTTGTATTGTGAATTACTCATAGAGATAACCCACAAGAGCTTGCCTTTAGGAAAGGTGATGAAGAGCTCACAGTAAAATTGCTACCACCAAAGAACTCCCCACTAGTGACGGTCCTCACATTGACTTCTTTGCATAATTGTTATCAATCAATGCACATGAGGTCATAAAGGCTTGAATTACAAAAATATTGTTTACCTACAGATCATGAATAACTTCAAGGTATGCAACTCTAATCTAGACTTAAATGTATTTCTAAGTCAAGGTCAAATTGTTCAAGATGTTATCACATCCAAATTGTCAAGTCCATCATGAAGTGCCCAACATAGCCTAGAAAAGTTAACTTGTGCATGTAACTCAACTTCTGAGGTCTAATAGGTCCATTATTGCCTTTATACAATATGGTGGCCAACAATGTGCTAAGCAACCCTTCCAATAGACATGATTGAATTGCCTGGGTCCATGGATGGTATCCATCATTAGCCTTGTTAATTGTCTTCACAATCAACATGTACTTGTAAATTAATTATGTATGAATCATTGATATGCTTGGTTGTTCATCTCAAGTAGTCCATTGAGTTGATGTTATATATCATTGATATCCCTAGCCATTGAGTTGAGGTAGGCCCTTGCGTCAAGATAGTACCATGATTATATGCCATAAAGCTTAGATGTTGATTTGACCAAGAGTTGGAAGTTGTTTGAATTGAAAGTGTGAAGCAATTGCCAGTTGTAAACCCCTGAGATGACTTGTGTGTTTGAAAGAAGCAAAGATAACTGAGTTATCATTGAGGTATAATGATGTGACCCTCTAAGTACTATAAATCATCATTAAGGTATTTTGATACCACTTTCTAAGTTTTATACACATTGAGCTTTAGACTCTTGAACTCATGAGGAAAATCTCACAATTGTTGAGGTAGCATTCACACTATTGGGAAAAGTGCATATTGAAGGCAAAGATCATTAGGAAAAAGAATTTGCATGTCATCATCAAGGTAAAGAAGCCACAATCAAGCAAGGCAACCAAGGAAGAGTACATCATTAAAGAGAAAAGCACGAGAAGAGGTACATCAAGAAAAGACAAAAATCATTGGTGTAAAGACACAATAAAGCATTGAGATAAACATGAGAGCTATCAAGGTAGCAAACATCATGGAAGTAAAAATCCATTAATCATGAAACATCGAGGAAAGATGCAAGTAGCATCAAGAAAAAGTATCCATAGTTGATTTCAAGGTAATCATAGATAGCATCAAGGGAGAAAAATTCATCAAGGTAAACAAGCACAACATCAAACTATTGGCGTCGAGGATATTTTTCATGAGAATTGTTGTAAAGATCGGGATATTGAGCATTCAAGAGGATATTATGTTGAGATGGCAAGCTCAACACGTGCGAACATTGATGATGGACTGCTTGGTTAGATGGGTTCACATGTCTACACTTAGCATGTCAGTGGTCATTATGATCCTCACATGGCTACTAACTTATCACTTTTATATTTGGTTTGTTGCACCTACCTATGGTTGGCATAGTTATAGTGCAAGTCAATTAGTCTAGTCAATTGTGCACTATTTTGACTTAGTAAGCTACTTTTCTTTTTGTTGTATCTTATCTATACTTTGTGTTCATTATATTTTGTATGAAAGAAAAAGAAGAAACGAGCAAGAAAATGTTCTGGCCTCTATCTCTTTTCTTATGTTCTTGAGTGAACTTTATCTTATGTGTATAGTGTGTGTTTGGTACAACAACTCAACCAACTCCCCCCACATGCCATTCATGACATGGTATTAAAGCAGCACCATTGAGAGAGGCTAATTTTGAAGGCTGAAGTAAAGGAGAAGAAGCAAGGATTTGAGCAAGCAAGCAATGGGTAAGAAGCTCTCCCATTCTTGCACTCTTTCTCTTGGATACTGTCTATGGAGGCACCGGAAGCAAGGTTACTTGTTTAGCCATTTGAGGCCATTTCAGACTCCACTTTAGACATGCAAGGTTGTGGACAATAGTTTTGGGATGTACTGTGATTTCAATTATGTTGACCGAAAGTAGATGCATATATTATAGATTTCAAATATGTAAGTTATGAGGTGTTTTCTTGGAAGTAAACACAAGTTTTATTTGGTAATAGATTGTAGATTACATATACTATTGAAAGTGAAAAAGGTTGTTTGGTTTGTTTTTAAGCACTTATTGTGAAAGATAGTAAAAGACATTGTTTTGTATCAATTTTGCGATGATGGCAAAGAATAGTGGAAACCCCATCATTGAGAAGCTAGATAAGAACAATTGCTCATCATAGAAGTTTCGTGTGATGAACTTCCTCAATGGAAAATGCCTTTATGAGTTTGTTTTAGGTGAAAAATGAGCTAGAGTCAAGCAATCTTGGGATTGAAAAAGAATTAAAGGAGTGCAAAGAATGGAATGCAAAAGATAAAAAGGTAATGTATTGGCTAAAGGCACAAAGGATAAGCAAGAGTTGAATACTTTGAAAAAAGGGAAGATGTCTATAAATGAGTATGTTTTGAAAGTGAGAAGCATCGTAGCTGCCTTAGTAGGTATTGATACAATGCATGATTATAATGTTCTAGTTTTATTTACTTTGGGTGATCTTAATAATGAGAAGACTTGGAAATTGTTTATTACTTCTGTGTATGTATGGAAGTTGTTTCCATTTTTTTATGAGTTGGTCTCTCGCATGATCATTGAAGAAATCAACATGCAAAATGAATCATCTAAAATAAGTAGTGAATAAAGTCCAAGGTTTTTACTTAAGTTCAAGAAGGGGACATGGTAGATCCTCTTCAATAGACTGTGGTATGGAACATGTTGTTGATAACTAGTTAAATAGGTTAAAACAGTAATTTCGTGAAATGTAGGTTTTAGGATGCCCTTGCAACTTTAGAGGCAGGGGGAGCTCTAGAGGAAGAGATGGATGGCTTAACAAAGAGTCTAAAAATTTTGATATTGTTTGTCATTGTTATGGAAAAGTAGGTCATATTCCAATCCAACGTTATGCTAAGAAGGTTGATATCTACAATGGTAAATTGTAGCAAGGAAAGTATGCATCATCTTTACCATGATAGAATGAAGACAAAAATAAGTGTCTATTTGTTATGCAACATATGATGAATGTTGTTACATGAAGTGGGACATGTGATGATGTATGGTGTGCTGATTCAAGTGCATCTAATCATATAACCAGCCATGTTGAATGGTTTGGAGAGTTGTAGGATTTACACATCCAGGTTATAAAAAAATGGGTGACGATTCATACCACCCAATTTCACATATTGGAAAAGTTCCCTTATCCTTGCATGATAGTCAGACAAAGAGTCTATCCGATTTATTACATCTGCCATCCATCACAAAGAATTTAGTGTTTGTTGGCCAAATGGTAGAGCAAGGGCTGCATGTTCAATTTAATGCAAAAGGTTGTTGTGGTACAAACATATTGGACATGCAAATGTGTAAATGCTAAAATTAATGCAATCCAAAAGGTTGTTACACAATTACCTACTTTTAGAGTTGTAGAATTTCATAAAGTGTGTGACACATGACAATTTGGTATGTAGACAAGGCAACCTTTTTTGCATGATAGAGATATGGGTCATAATATACTTGATGTTGTGCATATATATATTTGGGGGCTTACACAAAACATATCTCTTGGTGGCAGCAAATATTTTATTATGTTTATTGATGATTATTCAAGAGAGCTATTGGCGTATTTCATGAAGAAAAATAATAATATGTTTGAGCACTTCAAAACTTTTAAGGCTACTGTTGAAATAGAAACAAACTTAAAAGTTAAGTGCTTGAGGTTAGATGGAGGGGGAGAGTATATCTCTAATGAGTTCAATGAATTTTTGAGGTCTCATGGAATAAAGAGATAGTTTACTTGCAAGTATATCCCACAACAAAATGGGGTTATAGAAATGAAAAATATGCATATTGCAAAAGTTGCATAGGCATTGATAGTTGGAAATAATTTACAAAAAAACAAAAGAAAATTCATAATGTTGTCTATATTATAAATAGAACACCCACATTTGTTTGCAGTTCATGGGATAACCCTTGAAGAATGCATTATAGGCAAGAAGCCCGATGTGTCACACTTGAAAGTGTTTGGTCATATTACATATATTCATGTGTTAGATGAGATGCAAAAGAAGCTTGATCCAAAGGTAAAAAAATGTGTTTTTTTGGATACTCTTTAGAGTAGAAAGGATATTGTTGTTATAACCCTATCACAGGTGAGTTCAAAGTGAGAAATGATGTTATTTTTTATGAGATGAGTGGTCGATATGAACCCAATGGTGATGTATTGGATGTTGATGATGATCATGATGGTTATGTGCGGAAAGAAAAGTAAGACATCGAGCCTTAGTAGACTAGAAACATCATTGGATACTACATCTACAATTAGCCCTTGGCTTGGGAGACTAAGGAGCAATCCCACATCTTCAAGTGTATCTACTACTGTTGCAAGTAAAGACAAAGGGAATAAGAAAGTACTAGATGGTAATGGTACAACTACTAATCATTTGGGGTTTAATGAAGATTCCAATGGTTTAGAGACTTTGAATGATGAGCTTGGCATTCCTTTAGTCAAGAGACCAAGTGTACAACAAGCACATTGCAATGTAAATGCTCCATTAAGTGATCTAGTGCTATGTAGGTCATCCAATAGGGTTAGACACCTTGTTAAAAGATTTGGTTTTGAATGTTATCCAACTCACCATTATGATTATATGATAAAGTTAGTTGAGGATGTTAAGCCCACTTGTTTTAAGGATACTAGTGGTTGGTCATGCTCATTGGGATGCATTAATGGATGAGAAGGTTATTGCATTAGAGGCCAACAAGACTTGGGATTTAGTACCATTGCCTATGGGTAAGAAGAAGGCTATTGGTTGTAAGTGGATCTACAAAATTAAGCATAATGTAGATGATTATATTAGAAAGTAAAAGGCTAGGTTGGTTGCAAAAGACTATGCTCAAATATATGGCATAGATTATGAAGAGACATTTAGTCCATCTACTAGGATGGCAATTGTTAGATATGTGATTGCTTTGGCAATAGCCAAAGGTTGGATTTGCAGCAAATATATGTAAAGAATGCCTTTTTACATGGTGAATTGCAAGAAGAGGTATATATGGAGCAACCAACAGGTTATGGGGATTTAGAGCATCCTACATATGTGTGCATGTTAAAGAAGGCGCTCTATGGGCTTAAATAAGCACCAGAGCATGGTCTAACAAGATTAGAGAGTATCTTGTCAACATTGGCTTTTATATTTTTTATGCTAACCGCTCACTTTATGTTGGTTTTAGTCGAAAGGTCATATCCATCGGGGATCAAAGATAGAAGGAAGTAGAGAACATGTGATAGAAGAGAAAAAAATGAATAGACAAGAGGTACACAAGATAAAGACAAAGCACAATGAGTCAAAGCACTATGTAGTGATAGAACATGAGAAGATAAACAAATTTCTTGTTTGACACTACTCAAAAGAAATCTCCAAG
Source organism: Lygodium microphyllum (assembly GCF_053477565.2). Taxonomy (NCBI): domain Eukaryota; kingdom Viridiplantae; phylum Streptophyta; class Polypodiopsida; order Schizaeales; family Lygodiaceae; genus Lygodium; species Lygodium microphyllum. The sequence continues at coordinate 121,651,054 of NC_141156.1, forward strand.
CATTAGATCTCCTGGAGCTCCCTTGTAGACTAAAAACATGCATCAAACACACTAGCTTCTTCTCTACTACTCAGACTGCAAATCTGATGGTTTCGTTGGCTCCAAAAGGGAGGTAAAACTTTGGACACCTCCTCAAGATTCATCCAGATCACTCTTTCTTCTTCTCCTAGTTTTTGAAGTGTTGTTTGTTGCCTATCAATTGCAATCATGCCTCGCACGATTTCACCAATTCTTCTTTTTGCATGAAATCTCCCAAACTGGCTGAAAAAGCAACTTGCTTTTTGCATGTCACCCTATTGTAAAAGTTTTATATAGCCTTTTAGGATATTTATAAGAAATAATATCCAAAATATAAAAAATACACCCAAAAATCTGGTATCTTTGAACCATCCATACTATAGACACTGACATTAATGACTAATATGGCATTGACTCTCTAGATTAATAAGAAAGTCGGATGACAATGCACTCTAGAGTTTTTCATGTCCGCATAGTGACACGATATCCACCCCCTCTAAATCTGCACATCCTTCGGTATGTGCCATCGATGCACCATCTGCTTCAAACATAGATAGCATTAACTTGTCACTTATCATGCACATATGAAAGCATCCCCCTAGGTCATAGATCAAAATGATTAACATTTACACAACTCTAACACCATACCAAGTATCCACTCCAAAGTCAATAAGCCTTGGGTGTGCATCATATACTAGAGGTTGTTGAATCTTCATATACAAGCTATCAATGTACCCATCAACAAATACATAGCAACATGCCTGCTCTTTTAGAATCCAATGCATGAAAATCTGCTTATACTGACAATTGTGTACCACATCAAACATAAATCGAGCCTCACTTGTGTCTAACACATGCTGACCATCACCAAAAATAGTAAAGCAATCCATAGCTTGAAGCTTCTTTGAATTGCCAATCAAGGCTCTTGACAAAGTATCTGAAACATTCTCCATTTGTGGAGCATCACATCTAACATCCTCTAAAGGCATATCCTCGAGCTCATGAATTGTCTCATAAATGATAAATGTATCTTGCAAATCATGTGCATCCAACACTTCACTAATCTCCCTCTAAGTCCCTGCATCAAGTAAAACATGAGCTTCATAAACCTCTTCAGATACATTTAGAAAATCTATAGATGCAATGGCCGACTCTTCCACTATAGGATCTTTCAAGGCATCTATGGCTAACTCAAGATCAAACTGTAGCTTATATCCTAGTTGTTTGCCCTCTTGCTTGCTATCATGTTTTTGCTCCTACCCAACCTCTCCATAATATGCTTGAGAGATGGCTGATTTGTAGCTTTAGGCTAATCCACACTTCTTCTTGTCACTTTGTTAGATGTCCTTCCATTATCTTCATCTCTCTTTTGTTTCTCTTCCACAAGTACATCCGTGTTTCGTACTTTTGTTGAATATGCATCCACTGAATATGCATCTACTGATGATTCCCAACTAGTTATGTCACGATTGTCTTGCCCTACATGAGACATTTCACTATCAATAGCTTTTCTCTTTTCAACAGCATGCAAAGCATGTGTCCATATTGTAGCCCTTCAAATGGCCAGGCATTCTATCCAATTGTAGACCAAAAGTAGAAGTATGTATAGTCGCATAAGCATTTCAAATAGCCAAGTCTTCCAACAACTTTTGCATACCTCCCTTTCCAAAATTCAAAGCAAGAGGCAATCCCATTTCTTGTACATGGATCTTGCCATCTTTCCAAAAGATGAGTTGTCATGCCAAGGCCTCCTGATAAGTAGCACAATCCTTCCTTTCATATTGCAAATCATCACACCACATACATCTTTTTCTTGGTTTAGGGGCTGCTGCCCATTTCCTTTCCTCTTATCCTTTCTCATCCAATTTTGTGACCTTCAACTGAAGATCCCATATGCCTTTAACCAATTCATCTAATACATTTTTCTTCCTAACATTGGGAACAACAGGTGCAGCCATAGGATTAGCCATAGAAGTGGATGACTTATTGGATACATAAATTATTTTGCCTGTAATAGTGGGTAAGATAGATACATGGAATCTTTCTCTTCTTCTATGCTTTTTCACCAGTGTAGTAATAGCATCCTTAACATACCTCCATTCTATTTTAAGCCTTGTCTCTATAGTTTGATCCTCTAACAAATCATCAAGCTTCTCTTGAAGCTCACGATTTGTCACTTGTAGAAACAATTCCATTTTTTGACTTGCAAGAGCTTGCTATTTTTCAAGATCTAACTACTCAAACAGACTTCCAAATTCTCTTAATAACTCTATAGCCACAAGACCCTTATTGGGTTATAGAACCCACTCTTGGAAAGTCTTGCGGGCAATCAAAATGGTATCTTCAACTTAAAATTATTCCTCGAGTGTCTTCTTAAAAGCTATCAAATTCAGCATCCTGCATATACAATTTAGTAATTCACACTTTCAATTTATGTATAGTGACTTGTACAAAATATTGGCTCCATGCAAGTTGAGCTACCCCAAAAAACTCCATCTTTTGATCATAGGTATGTAAACATGTAAATATATTTCTGCCATTAAACAACATCTCACACTCTATTGCCAATAGAGCATTGATCACAATAATTTCTGTTTGACTAGAACCTTGCATCATCTATTGTTGTTGTATCTACATAAGCATGTTCATATTCTACACTAATTACTGCAAAACATCACTAGAAATTGTGCTTGAAGGTTCTCCCATCCCGTTTTTCCTTCTAATGACCTTTCATGTCAAGTTCACCAATGTCTAAGGGGTCTTGGTTGAAAGGTCCGATCCACCAAGGATCAAAGATAGAAGAAAGTAGAGAATAGGAGATAGAAGAGAAGAAAAAGAATAGACAAGAGGTACACAAGATAAAGACAAAGCACAATGAATCAAAACACTATGTATTAATAGAATCAGAGAAGATAAAAAAATTTCTTGTCTGGCACTACTCAAAAGCAATCTCTAAGCATTAGATCTCCTACATCAAATACTAGTGTCTTCTCTACTGCTCAGACCGCAAATCTAATGGTTCCATTGGCTCCTAGTCAGAATTCTTCCAGATCACTCCTTCTTCTTCTCCCAGCTCGAAGTGTTGTATGCTACTTGTCAATTGCGATCATGCCTTGTGCAATTTTGCCAATCCTTCTTTTTGGATGAAATCTCCCAAACTAGCTGAAAAAACAACTTGCTTTTTGCATGTCACCTTATTCTAGAAGTTTTCTACTGCTTTTTAGGATATTTACAAGAAAGAATATCCAAAAGATAAAAAATAGACTAAAATTATCCAAAAATCTAGTATTTTTGAACCATCAATACTATAGACACTAACACTAATGACTAATATGGCATGGCCTCTCTAGATCAATAAGAAAGCCATATGATAATGCACTCTAGAGTTTTTCACATTGTGTCCGCATAGCGGTAAGACAACGTGTGAAAATTTCAAAGCTTACTCAGAGTTGTAGAGATATAGTTGAGCTTAAGGGGGAGTATTGTGATGGCAAGCTCAACTTGTGCAAACATTGATGATGGACTGCTTGGTTAGATGGATCCACATATCTACACTTAGTACACCAATGGTCATTCTGATCCTCCCATGGCCACTGACTAATCATTTATTAAATTTGGTTTGTTGCACCAACTTACAATCGGTGTAGTTATAGTGCCAATTGATTAGTATAGTCAGTTATATGGTACTTGACTTAATAGGCCACTTTCATTTATGTTATATCTTATATATACTTTGTATGCATTGTATTGTATATAAAAGAAGAAGAAGGAACAAGTAATAAAATGTTTTGGCTTCCATCTCTTTTCATGTGTTCTTGAGTGAGATTTCTCTTGTGTATATGGTGTGTGTTTGGTGCAATAGCTCAAGAAAGTCCCCTCACCACACAATTCGTGACATATTAATAATGATATTAATCATTGAGATCATCAATGAGAAAAAATCCATATGCATAAATCTTCAACAATTTGCATTATAGTGTAGTTTGCATATTCTCTACAATGTAGTCTGCATATTCTCCTCAAGACATCAAGCATTAGTATAGCATGTTATTCCATCCATGATGGGTAACAACAACATTGTAGAGAGTTAGTCAAGTGTAGGTATTAACAAAAAAGAAGAGATGATTGATGCATGAACAAAGGCAAGAAATCTTGCTTATCAATCACCATGGCTTCCCTCTGGCAAATCCACTACTCACTTGATAGCATTGAAGTAATCGATGAAAGGCTCCAAAGAGGTAATGCTCTAGTCCTAGGATCACCACTACAAGATATAGGCCTTATACCGATGTTAAAAGCGACATAAATGTTAATAAGGAAATTTGCCCCCATCATCGCAAAAAGCGTTGTTATTGGCAACGCCATAGAACAGTCGGTATTTGTGTCATTATCAGTGTCGCTATTTGCGTCGGTATCAGTGTCGACGCTGATATACCGACACTGATAATGATGCTTTGCAATGCTAATAACGATGCTAAAAAACAAAGTGTGCAGTAAATTTGCAACGTTAATAGCGATGGTGACACCAGGGAAAAAAATTTTGTGGCAGGGCAGCTTCTACTTAAATCATAACACTAATACATGAAATAAATACATGGTCGCATAAAGAAAGCGACTGGTACAATCATGGCAAGATATCACTACTACATAGAAAATGCCTACACAGATCACGTGACCCAAAAAGAAGGGTGTGTGAGCTCCAGGGATCCAAGACCAAGCTATAGATCATCGCCATCCGAAAGCGTCGAACGGACTCTGCAAAAAAAGAAACAACTAGTCGTCAGTCCACTATACAATAATGCATTCTAATTAAACATGGTAACTATGGACAAGAAAGATGAGAGACTTACAGGGCCGTCACGTCCATACAATTGGTCGATCAATGCAGTAAGACCTTGCCTCTTTGCATATCGAGTCTCAAGGCCCGTCGGATCGCGATTTGTAATGGAGTGCTACAAAGAAAATAAAATACTAACTATTAGAAACACGATTGTCAGTACAAAGGATAGTGCAAAAAAATAAGCAAGCAAAACAAAAGGAAAACTTACAAAGTCCTCCAGTTATGTCCTGTGGGTGCCACTCCCAAGATGATGGACCACTCCGGCCACTAGTCATGCCCTCGCTGCCTCGCGCTGTTGTCTCCAACGTCTTGGATAATCAGTAGCCTCCTCCTTGAGTTAGCGCCAGTCATCTGCGTCTAGCCATTTGGGCTTTGCAGCCCCACTCTTGAGTGCCTTGCGTGTGTCCGATCGTCTGTGTGACATATATGTGGTACGCAGATCGGTCGCTGTATGCTCATGTAGTGAATCCCGGAAGGTCCCCAAGAACAATGAACTCTACTTTTTGCACAAGTTACAAGGTAAAAAGCATGAACGACAAGAGCAAGAGACCAATTGGGTGCAATCTCCCCCCATGCCTTGTGTGAGCGCTTCACAAAGCATGTATTTTATGTATATTTCTTCTTCATGCTCAATAATAGCCCAAATTACAAAAATATATCAAGCTTTTAGCTTTTGAGTTTGCTTTTACAAAAATAGAAATAAAGCTAATGGATGGTGTCCAAAGAGTCTGGCACGCCCAATACAATGTCCAAATAGAAATAACGTATCCATGCGCATGGGCGCAAACAAAATAATAATAAATAATCGATGCCTCAATAGACATGACAAAATATAGGCGTGGCGCCTATAAAAATATAATCCATAGATCGAATACTCGCTAGACTCCAATGCTTTCCTCCGCCACTGCTGCTATCTCTACACATCAACTGAAGCATTCACAATTGTTAGTAAAATAATACAATTAAACCGACAAAAGTGAATACCTAGCAGTCTTCAGCTACATAAATAAATCAACTGGCTAGAAATAAATCCTAACCTTAATTTATTACGAGTGCACACTCTAAACTCATAAACATTTATTAATTTAATATGCATTTTGCGGAATCACCCACTATGGAATCACCCATGTACACACTAAATTAATGAAACGCCCGAAAAGGACATGCATCCCCATCAACTTCTCGCACAAAGAATCCACTTTGTGTATGAGCCCCGGTCATCAAAGTTTACGGAATCCACCGTAAAACCTCACGGAATCCACCGTGAAATATGCCTCCTGGCATCATACCCCCGGGGTGGGATAGCAATTGACGTCAATTGCTATTAGCTCAATGTGGAGCTAACAGAGTGGGGAAAGCATTTAAGTCTCTAGCGTACATCCATTGTGCTTCCTCTACAGGATGGTTCTTAAATTTAACTAAATATCTAGAATACCTTCGGCCAGTTCTAGTGGTCATAAAGTCAGTGTCTATGATAGCTTTTGGTTCAAGTATTTCAGTCTCTTCCTCTAATAAAGGTGGGTTTTCATAAACAGGGTGTACAGGTAATTGGCCTCTAAATGGTCTCAATAAACTAATGTGAAATGTGTTGTGAATTTTCCAATGAGGTGGTAATTCTAACTTGAATGCATTGTTATTAATTTTATGAATGATTCTAAATGGTCCATAGAATCTGGGGGCTAATTTCACAATTGGATGTCTATCTACACTTTGTAGTCTACGTTTTTCTATTCTCAGCCAAACATAATCATCAACTTTGAAATTCATGGCTTGTCTTTTCTTGTTGGCTTGTTTGGTATATGATTGCTCGGCTTTAGCAATCATATCTTTAACCTCATAAAAAATACTATTATGCATACTAGCAATATCATCAGCTCTTTGAATTCTATTAGACAAAGATACAATAGGTGTAGATAATCTATATCCATAAATGACTTTAAACGGTGCTTTCTTTGTAGATGTGTGTGGTGTATTGTTATATGAAAACTGTAATAAATGCAAATGAGTGTCCCATGTCTGAGGTTTAGAGATAGTATATGCACGTAAAAGATCTAGAATGGTGTTGTTTGTGGCTTTTGTTTGTCCATTAGTTTTTGGATGAAATGCAGATGAGAAATCAATCTTTGTGCCTAGGTTAGCAAACAGAGTAATCCAAAAGTTGTTACAAAATCTAGAATCACGATCTGAAATAATAACTTTTGGCAATCCATGGTTAGTAAAAACAATTTTCAAAAACAATTGTGCTGCTTGTGATGCTGTTAAAGTTTTCTTACATGGAATGAAATATGCTTGTTTACTAAATCTATCTACAACCGTCCAAATCATATCATGATTAGATTTAGTATTAGGTAAACCAGTAATGAAATCCATAGAAATTTGTTCCCAAGGTTTAGATAGAATAGACAAAGGCATAAGTAATCCATACTGTTTACCATGATGTCTCTTAACTTTTTGATAAATCAAACATTCAGAAACAAAGTTAGATACATCAGCATCCATATGCGGCCATTAAAAATCTTCAGTTAATATACGTAAGGTAGATATGATACCTCTATGACCTTGATATGGGGGACAATGAATTTCATTCAAAACAAAAGATCGGAATGGAATTGTAACACACAATCTCTTTTCATAAAACATAAATCCATCATTATACGACAATGAATCAACATGAATGAAATTATTTTGAACTAATTTATTCCAATCAGAATGAAAAGTAATATCCTGGTGATATGTATCTTTCGTAGCAATCAAAGAATGAAAAGATATGATAGAAATATTATGAATGGCAGGTCTTCTACTCAATGCATCAGCCACTACATTTTCTTTTTCGGGTTGGTATTGAATGATAGGATGAAAACTTTGAATAAAGGAAGCCCATTTGATATGATGGTCAGAGATTTGGGGTTGGCTAAGTAAATGTCTAATACTTTGCTGATCGGTCTTAATCATAAATTCTGAACCCATTAAGTAGTTGGAGCCCCGAGAGGAACACCAAGAAAAAGGGAATTCTCTTGCAAGAAAATCTATCTTGTAACATCAACAAGCTTGTTTATCATATTTCATATGATCACAATGAAGAAAAGAACACCAGGCACAACAAATCTTCATGCAGCATCATGTAAATCTCCCACGGTTTTTAATAAAATCAACCATGTTCTTCAATATCTTCACAAAATCCATCAATATCACAAAGAAAGCAAAAGAATACACCATCTTTGAATGGAAATACATCACATAGTATTCATCTTCAATATCTTCATAGTCTTCTCTCTCAATCTCTCATATACAATCACTCTATTTCAATAGAATTGGCTATCTCTGACTCTCTCTATCTCACTCCATCAATAATACATCATATCCTTACTACAATCTCTCAAAAATTACTCTCAATAATCACTCTTAGGTCGTGGATACCCCTCCCAAGAGGTATGTCTGATATGAAAGGTCACCAGAGCCACTATAGTGTCTCTTCACAGCTCACTACTGTCACTTCACTCTAGTCTTCTCTTTAGTCTTCAACAGCTACTTCTTCCACTTCTTTCAGCTCTTTTGCACTTGTATTCACCTCTTTCCAAGGCTAGAAAACTTTCCCAAAATCACACATACATTCCACAGAACACTTACATAACAGTCTACAGAACAGTACCAGAACAGTTACAGTACAGAACAGAACAGAAACAGAAGCTCTACAGAAGACCTACAGAAGGTTACAGAAGGTTATCAAAACCACATAACTCACTCTCAAACCATTCCAAACTCTCACAAACCATTCAATAAGCTTTCACAATATCTCATTCTTCATTAATCAATACTCTATCCCTCCTTACAGAAGACAATCAGAACAAAAACAGACCAAAACAGAACAAAACAGAAGGTATACAGAACCATTCAGAACCTATCAGAACATCACAAAACCATCAACAAACATCATGAACTTCCAAAACACAATCAATATCATCCAAAACACTCTCAAACCACTTCCAAATCAATCAATCATCCCTTAAAATCAACCATTCAGCTCTCAAAAACAACAAAAATCAGCCAAAAAAACAAGTCATTTCAACACTCAACATATCCCCACACTTAATAAGGAAGCGTCCTCGCGACCCAGGAAAAAGGGAATACAAGTTCATTTCAAAGCTTCACTTTTGATCTTCAATATCTTCTTACAAAGAATCCATCCACCACGACCCCAACTTATAATCTGTTTCTGATATAAAAATACAAAGAAAGGAAAACTCTTTTTACATATTAACACCTCTTATCAAACTAAAAATCATCACAAATTTGTAAAGGATATAAGAGTTTGCTTCTTCTTCATCAGCATCAGCTTCAACTCTCCAACCACGACCCCATCTCGACAAATCTCCAAAACATAGCTCGTACACAAAATCCAATACGTTCGTTTGACATAAATGAACTCAGAACACAAACACTAATACACAACACAACCATCTGAATGACTTCTTCAAAAAGAAGAGTTTGGCATTAAAAAGCTTGCACCATACATTGGAAAGGCATCAATGAAGATGATCCCTTTTAAAAGATTGATGTTGTCTGAATCGATCCATAGATAAGGATTCATCTACAAAGTTTTTAGGAGGATTTTGAAAAAATTGGAGACAGCACATCCTTTCCAATAGGACTAAGTATCTGCTAGGCAAACAGAGGGCATGAAAATACAGTATCTCCAGCTGTTGAGAATCAATGCTAACATTGACATTCATGCACAACTTTGGGATAGGCTTTGAATCAGTATGAGAGTGCCTATGCATATACGCCAGATACCAAGCAAAGTGAGCAGTTAATCTCACTGAGGGATCTGCAGACTGTGAATATTGTTGGGCAAAATGAACATAGTTTTGATAAGCTTGACTTGAAACTGTCCATTCCCCTGGAATTACTGGCCAATTAATCTGCGGTCCTGTAAGGCAATCATCCGAACTCCATCCCCTTCTTCTGGAAATCTGAGTATCAAAACCGTCACAGTCACTAACCAACTGAGGTGGTTGAGATATGGAAGTGTTAGGAGAGGGTAATGGAATAAGGGAAAGTGAATGTAGGGAAGGATAGGAAAAATCATAAAAGGAAGAAAAGGTTAAAGAAGGAGTGGCAGAAATTTGTAAGGAATCACTAAGGAACGGTGTTAACTGATAAATAGGAAATGTAGAGGGTATGTTAATGAGGGGTGAAGGACAGGGTGGAGAAGGGGAAAATACCCTATCCTCAATAAAGGAACAATAAGTGAAAATAGGAATTTGAGGGAAATTGGAAGGTTGGAAAAGAAGTGGTAAAATTACTGTGGAATTAGTTTGACAAAGGGAAAAATATATAGCATAGCGGTGAGCCAATTGTTGATAATAAAGGAGGGTAGGAACAGAAGGTCCCAAAAGAGATCGTCTCTGATAGGCATCAAAGAAGGTAGCATCAAATGGATTATGTTTGGAAAGATAGGTTAAAAGATCCATCCTCAGTTGGTTAGTACTCTGGACAAAGGTAGGAGCTGTGTTTTGTCTTTGATTGAGGACCACCGAATCAATCATGGGATGCCACGAACTATCCTGACAATCAGCCACTTTGGAGGAATAACTCTGAAACATATCAGCTATGCGCAACTCCAAATGATTGACATAGAGAACAGCCTGTAAGACCACATCTCCCACATACCATGCCATATCTACCTCATCTGGAATTAACAAATCTCCTCGGATATACATGTATGACATCAGCATGGTGTCTGGCGTGACAGAATCTTCAAAGAGCATTCTGACTACCTCAGTCAACAACTCAGTAGACCAAGCCCCACTCCAGCCATCTTCTGGAAAAGGTAAATCCATCGTGGAAAGCTTCATATAGAAAACCAACTTCTGTAAATGGTAGTGGACAAAGAAAGAATGGTCAGGTAAGACATATTCCTGAAATTGTTCAAAGGTAGACCATAACAAGTCCATTCTGGACTGCAATCTTTCCACTTTGTCTTGGAATAAAGGGCACAAAGTAGCCTGTCTCTGTAGGGCAGCCAAGTCCTGCTGTGAAAGAGAAGGAATTAATGGAACAGGAGGGCTTGGAGGAACAGAGCGGGACTTTGCAAGCTGATCTTGCAACTGCTGGATTTGGGAGGCTTGGTTGGCCACTGTGTCATTAGCCATCTGTAAAGCTAAAAGCTTGTCATCTAAAAGAACTTGGAATTCTTTCGCTTCACTGGACATCCTCTCCTTCTCCGCTGAAAGGCTAGTAACTTGTGACTGAGCCTCGAATAACTGGGTTTTCAATGAAGAAATCTCATCACTTTGAGTGGCAACCAGTTGGGTTTGCTGTTCCATTTGCTTAAATAGATCTGCTAGGGTATCCTTAGTAGAAGCTAACTCAGATGTTGCCTTATGCAACTGGTCTTTGGACTGCATGAGCTCCTCATAGAAAGATGCGTACAGCTGTTGAACACAGGCTGTCACTGACAACTCAATGGAACTTTGAATATCCTTGCAGAGGAAAGGAATGGCATCTCCTGAGACGAGACTGTTCAGGGAAGGAACGGAGATCTCCAAGGATCCTTCTCTATGTGCCCTGAATAGGTTATTGCAAGTGAGATACCCAGGGAGTTCACTGCCAGAAGTAGCAGGGATAGGCACTGAGGGAAGTACAGCAGGGGCTTTGTCCGCTACCCTCTTCAAGCGTTTGCGCTGTATGACCAGGGGAGGCGGAGAATCATCATCCTCAATGTTAATAGGTGCTGACTCTTCTGAAGGTGGAGGAGGAGGTACTGGATTTGATGGAGGAGGTGGAGGCACAGTCTTCTGTAAACCTGAATAGGTCAAGAAGGCAGACAAATATGATCCATAGGTAACATTGGTAACATTACCCCTCGTGACTTTAACAAAATGCTGATCCATCTTAGTAAGGAGGTATGTGCTCCAATCAATGGCAACTCCTTTCAGCACCATCCTGGAAGCTGTGAAAAGCTCTTTGGACAAATAGTGGGACGGCGTTTTGGCAGGCATGAACCTGTCCTGAAGGAACTGGCACATGGTCTTCCAGACAGGATCAGTGATCATAGAAAACGAAACTCCTGAAGAGTTTATCACTTTCTTAACATCAAGGACTTCCCTTGTCTGCTTCTGCAACAGCTTGAGAATCTCTTCATTAGAGAAGAGCTGACGAGTGGTCACAAAAGGTTCTCCTTTGGAGGGTAAAGACAGAGCCTTCCCTAAGCCTCGAGACGTCAATGTCATAGACATGCCTTGGACTACTCCTGTCTTCTTGCTGTAAGAGGCCAGGAACTCATCACATACGGACGGATTCTCTGGAAGTAATGGAAAAGGAGTGACCACAAAAGCAGCAAGTCCTGCCTTCGTGAGGGGCTCAAAAGTAAGTAGGGACGAGTAATCCCGACTAACTAGTGGGACGTACTAGATAGGGGGAGGAGCATGAGAAGGCGCCATTCAGATGGTTACACACACACCATAAACACAGACAATCAAGGAGAATGCCTGCAAAGCAACAGACAAAAACCAAGGATAAGAGAATTACCAAATAAAACGTGACACGACCTACTAACCCCAAGCAAACCACATCCTAGAAAAATTTTGACATGACCTCGAGACAAATGCGACCGAAAGCTTCATGCGATGCATCAAACAAACACCCTGAACCCCGTATCAGGCAATAAAAGAAAAAACTAAATACCGTACCCGTAACCGTAACTAAAACAGGAAACCAAAACCATACCATATCCAACACATATCAATACGACATCTGTGATAGAACCAAGACTGGACCATGGAAAATAACACTAAGAACTGCGTATACCCATCCCACGAAACGGTTCATTGAAAAGGGGAATTAAGTGCAGTGAGGGGGGATTAATTGAATGAAGGGTTGATTTTAATCAATTATTAAAAATGAGTGAATTTTTATTAGGTGATAAACCTTAATAAGAAAACGGCGGTTCCTTATTACAAATTGATTTACCAATTATTAGGTTAAACCGGTGCAGTTATACGAGTCCCGGACTTCGATTCCCGACTAGGTCTCTAAATGCAATTCATTGATTATAAATTAAGGTGATGTGGAGCGCTTTTTTGCCAGCGCGTGCTCATGTGACGGCTGGTTGATTTTATTAAAATTTTAGAGTGCCTCTGTAGCGCACGTAGCGCGTGCTAAGTGAACGGCTGGTTTATTTTAATTTTTAAAAAAATGTGTGTTTAGCGCGAATGCGCGTGGAAACGGTGGGTGGATTAAAGGGTTTATTTTAACAATTAATTTGTGATTAAGGGGGGAAATAAATAAATAAATAACAGAAAATAAATACCTGGAAGGGTGTGTATGAAATGCAGGAATGCGCACGGAAGAGTCCCAGGAAAGGAAAAGCAAAAAGCACTGATGAAACAACAAATAACACCTTAGCAGATGTATTAAGTTGATTGATGTTGGGTTTTTATTTTTATTTATTTTATTGTATTTTTAGTTGTGATTTTTTTATGTTGGAATAATGGAAAATGAGCAAGGGAGGGGAGGGAAATTTTTCAGAAGGTTTTTAGAAAATTTTTACAATTTTTACAATTTTTAAATGATTTTTCCTATTTTTTTGGCAATTTAAGGGTAATTTTAGGAAAGATAGATTTTTTCTAAAATTATAGGAAAGGCAATGCCTAGCAGACAAAGGTCCAAAAATTAACAAAAGACAGAAGGAATTTTTAGAAATTTTTTTGAAATTTTTTAATGAAAAAATGAATGGTGTGATTAAGGAAGTCACATTGGTCACATAAATCACATAAGTCACATTAGTCACAAGTCACATTAATCACTTAAGTCACTTAAGTCATTTAAGTCACTTAAGTTAGGTTAGTCATGTTAGTCATGGAAATTAACCTAGGTTAGTTCTAACTAACTAAGTTAGGTAATTAAATTTTAACTAAGTTAGGTTAGTTACTAACGTAGGTTAGTTAAGTTGCTAACCTAGGTTAGTTGGTGAAGGTTGGAGGTGGAGGTGTGGAGGTGGAGGTGTGGAGGGAGCGAGGGAAGGTGGAGTCGGCGTTCGGGCGGCGCTGCGGCGGCGTCGGCGACGACGACGGCGGCGGGCGACGTGGCAGCTCTGGCGGCGCGGGACGGCAGACGGAGGGGCGGGCGACGGCGACGACGGCCAGTGACTGCGGCGGCCAACGTCAGTCCGGCGAGGAGGCGCAAGGGGGGACCGAACGGCGACGGCGGCCAGTAGGCGGCAGACGCGCGGGCGGCGTGGCAGGAAGGGAGGGAAGGAAGGAGGAGAGGGAATGGAAGAGGTCGGCAGGAGGGAGGAGAGAAGGAGAGAGAAGGGAAAGAAGGGGAAAGAGAAGGAGAAGAGGGAGTGGAGGAGGTCGGCAGGAGGGAGGAGAGAAGGAGAGAGAAGGGAAAGAAGGGGAAAGAGAAGGAGAAGAGGGAGTGGAGGAGGTCGGCAAGAGGGAGGAGAGAAGGAGAGAGAAGGGAAAGAAGGGGAAAGAGAAGGAGAAGAGGGAGTGGAGGGTCGGGGGGGGGGGAAGGGTGTCCGTTGGGGAGGTTGTTTTTTGTTTTTAAAAATAAAAATTAATTAATTATGATTTAGGTTTTTTGTTTTTTAAAAAAAATAAAAGGTGGGCAGGGGTAAGGAAGGATGGGCGGGGTCAAGAGGGGACGGATCCCTGTCCCGCGCACGTGCGCGGGGCGGGGTAAAAAAATTTGCCGTGACGGGAGTGAAACGATGCTGGGATGACGGTACGGGGTACGCGGACACGACCGGGGCGCGTGGAGACGCGTTAAATCGAAAAAAGGCGCGTTCACGCGCAAAACGGGCGCGAGAAAAAACGCAAAAATAAAGAAAAATTCATAACTCCCAATCCGGATGTCAAAACGAAATATCGTAAAAACGAAAAGTGGGCAGGACGACAGGGAGGAAACAAGAAAAATACGGGACGGGGGTTCCGGGAGGGATAAAGGGCGATCACGTGCAAAAACACAAAAAACAAACCAAAAACGCAATTTAAAAATTAATACCGAAAGATCCGTGCATCGGAATGAAGTGCAAAAAAAAGGAAAACTGTGCAGAAAGATGTGTCCGACAATCCTATCATGTCAAAACATAATTCTGACTGAGATAAGACGCGTGCACATGGAAAAAACCCAAAAAACAAACCCAAAAATGGGATCGGAAATTAATATCTGACAAACCGTTCACCGGAATGACGTGCAGTAAGAAGGAAAAATGTCCACAGAAAGGAGTGGCACAGGGTTATCACGTTAAACTGCAGTTCCGGTGGAAGTAAGAGGGGTTCACATGTGAAAAACTCCAAAAATACTCCCGAAAAGTCATTTAAAATTTAATAAGTGAAAATTGAGAAGTCGAAAAAGGGTGGAGGAAAAAGGAAAAAGGGAGGGGAAGGCACAGCGGACACGGCTGTCAAATCAAATTGGAATTCCGATGCCAATAGGGCAAGTTCACATGGAAAAATGTCAAAAATACGCACGAAAAAGGCTTAAAAACCCGGAAAATTAATAACGGACAAACCGTGTATCGGGATGATGTGGAATAAAAAGAAAAAATGTCAGGGGAGAAGCGTTGGTCAGGGTTATGACGTCAAATCACGGTTTCGAAGCAAGAAAAGCGCGTTCACATGGAAAACCGTCTGAATTGTGTAAAATGGTTCAAAAATTAATAACTCAAAAACCGTGCACCGGAACAGGGGTAGGTAAAAAGGAAAAATGGACCGTTCAATGGGAGAAACAGGGCTATAAGGTTGGATTTGGATTTAAGTGAACGTAGGAGGCATTCACATAGCAGGACCTCAAAATCAGGGAATGAAGGAAAACTGCAAAGGAACAGCCCCAAGGGTGGGTGGAACATAACCGGGTGGGTGGGAAGGGACCCCATCAGGGTAATAGCAAGGCAAGGCATTCATGCATGAGCAAGATAAGGCATATGCAGATGGGTATGCAACATAGACGCGCAAGGACGCGTCCCTACAATTAAGACCTTAACGGATAGGGTTAACCGAACATTAGGGACCTAGGACCATGCCACAGACCATCCACTAACTTCCCCACACTTAAAACATGACCATCACTAAGAAACAGAAGTTGTAGGGTTAGAAAAACTTGGCCCATGTCGTCAAGAATCAAGGTTGAATATCGATGGCACGTCCAGTGTTGTTGTCGGCGCTGGAGGAACCAAGGCATCTTCTTGGCACACGTTCGTCATGGCAGGGACCACGCAGCAGTACCCAAGGAGGTAGCTGATGGAAGGAATCGCAAGAAATTCGTCGATGATGAGGGATATTGCACTCAACTCACAGTCACTCAAATGAAATAAAAGAACAGTCACTCGCCCCATGACTAATATCACTCGAGAAAGAATGATTAAAACCCATATCTCATACTCGGTTGAGGAATCAACAAGGGGGAATGGTGCAGAAGGAGTATGCCAGGGTGCACAGTTGATGGTGCATTAGTGCGTCCAACCCATCTGGCATAAGTGCAAGGAGGAAGGCAAGGGAGCCTTACAGTGCAGTGTACAGAACAGGGTGATGTGTCTTGTGATGACGGTAAAAACCCATCCCGTGGGTGCATAGGGAAACGGGAACATACCTGACTCCAAGTGTCGTAACGTCCCTCAATCTCACCTCTCGGTAATTGATTGAAGAAACTCCAGTCACACTCATCCCACCCTCTGTCTCACTCTCTGTTGATAGATACAGGAGGGCAGCCTTTTCCTAAAACCCATTGATGTAATCCTCACAATCACTTGTGCAAAGGGTGTATGCCTTGTGCGCATTTGATGGTGCAACAGTGCATCCCGCCCTGTGCCGGCATACAGTGCGAGAAGGAAGGCCAGGGAGCCTTATGGTGCAGTGCACAAAAACAAATTGTGCTTTGTGCTTTGAGAGGCCCATCCCGTGCGTGCAACACTTCAGTCATACTTCTCACCTCTCATTTGATTTGAAGGGAAAAGACTGGTCTCTCGCCCCACCCTCTGTCTCACTCTCTGTTGATAGATACAGAGGGCAACCATACTCACTTCCTCATCCGGTTAGGATGAAAGCTCACATCACTCAAGGGGTTGTCGATGAAGATCGCGTCATCAGTTGTTGAAGAGGCGTACCTAGGGAGGTAGCCATCAAATCGAACATTGTGTTGGATAGGAATAGGTCGTTTGCTAGAGGACAGTTAGTCACTTTGCAAAGAGACCCAGGACACAGCGTACCAAGGGAGGCAGCGTCGGAATTGGATCCTAGGGATATCAATCAATGAATCCTCTTTCTGGACTGCTGGGTGTTACCACCTTTTCCACAGCCAGCTTCTCGCCCAAGGGTGTTGACCACCTTTTCTTGGAACGAGGCCCGCTATGACAGGGAATTGCTTCCTTTTCTCTCATAACAGATTTGTTTGTTTGTTTTTTTTTTTCTTCTTTGTTTTTTTATTTTCTTATTTTTCCCTATTCCCGAGGGTGTTTCCACCTTTTCTCGAAGAATAAGTCGGCATGACAGGGACCTAAGTCCTTTTCTCCCATGACCGATATGTTTTGTTTTTTTTTCTTTTTCTCTTTTCTTCAAATTGAACAAGGGAATGGTAGAAAGACCATGTGTCAGAACCCACCTCGCCACTGATGCTGGTGGAAAATAGAGGATAAGAGATCAAGGCTAGAAGGGGGTTTTGAGGGGACAGAGGGTTGCGTCCACTTCATCAGGAGTGATTGAAGAACGGCTAACAGAAGTGTCAACATAAGAAGTACAGTGCCGCGACAACGAGGGAAAAGATCAAGTGACCGTAATTGTCAAGATCCCCAAGGAGGAAAGTATTTCTTCAAGCGATATCCATTGATCAGAAAGGGATCATCAGAGGCATCAACGGTCTGTATTTGGACAGAGCCATTAGGGTTGACTGCAAGTACCTTATAGGGGCCCATCCACCGCTGTTGGAGCTTGCCAGGAAACTTGCCAAATCGTGAATCATAGGCTAGGACCAAATCACCTTCTTTGAACTCCTTGTGCTTGATGAAACTGTCATGGTAAGCCTTACGTCGAGCTTGCATGGCTTCCATGCACTGTAGAGCCATCCTACGAATTTCGTCCAAACATTCCAAGTGCAGGAGACGGCGTTGCAGTGAATCATCATCCCCCAAACGCTCTTTGATAGCCACTCTCAACGAGGGTAGCTCCAGTTCAACAGGGAAAACTACTTCTGTACCATACACCAGCTGGAAAGGTGTTTGTCCCGTTGCTGCTTTATGGGAGGTTCGGTACGCCCAGAGGGCCTCTGTAAGTCGATCATCCCAATCACGACGATGTGCGGCAATCGTCCTTGTCAGAATCGAGTAGAGGATGCGATTGGTGACTTCGACTTGGCCGTTGGCTCTGGGGTAATAGGGAGTGGACTTGCGATGGCGGATCTTATACAACTCTGTCAACTCTTCCATGACTTTGTTAAGGAAATGCGTGCCTCTGTCACTTACCAGCTCTAAGGGACTGCCAAAACGGGTGATGATATTCTCGTACATGAACAGGGCCACGCTGTTACCATCGTCCCGCTTGAGGGCTTTAGCTTCACACCACTTTGTGACATAATCTGTACATACGAGGATGTATCTGTTCTGTTTCCTTCTGGTGGGAGGATCGATTGGACCTACGAAGTCAATGCCCCACTTCTCAAACGGCTTCAACGGAAGGATAGGTTGCAATGGCATGGCACTTGTCTTCGTGGGTTTCCCCATTCTTTGACAAGCATCACATCTTTTACAGTAATCATAGGAATCCTTATGAATAGTAGGCCACCAATAACCTGCTAACAGAGCCTTCCTGGCTGTAGCTTCTCCTGCAAAGTGACCGCCACATGGCTCGTCGTGGCAAGCCTTCAGAACAATCCCAATCTCATCTCCTGCAACACATCTTCTGAGCATTTCATCTTTACCTTTCTTGTACAGTGCACCGCCTAGCAGGGTGTATGGGGCTGATTCTAGCATGAGCTTCTTCCTTTCCCGACTAGGAATACCAGGAGGGTACTGTTGGGTTGCCAACAGATTGGCAATGTCTGCATACCAGGGAGTGACAGTTTCCACCAAAAATAAGGAAGCATCAGGGAGGTCTGGATCATCCTGCTCCTCGTCTGCAGTTTGTGGGATACGCGACAGATGATCAGCCAGAACATGGGAACGACCAGGCTTAGTAATCACCTCAAAGTCGAACTCCTGGAATAAAAGGAGCCATCTCATCAATCGTCCTTTCACATCTGCTTTGTTCATTAAGAAGGACAGGGCCTCATGATCCACATAAAATTTAAAGTGGGTAGATAGGAGGTAATGGCGAAACTTCTCCAGGGCAAACACCATTGCCAAGCACTCCAGCTCTGTCACTGTATAGTTTCGTTCCCTATCAGTGACTTTTCGGCTTGCATAATAGATCGGTTGATCCAACTTTGAGGAGCCCTTTTGGCAGAGGACAGCACCTAAGCCTTCAATGGAGGCATCAGTGTGTACGTGGAACTCTTTCGTCCAATCAGGAGGTTGCAGGATGGGTGCCTCTATCAGACACTGCTTCAGAGTGTGGAAGGCTTTGTCACATTCTTCCGTCCAAGTAAACTCTGCATCTTTCCTCAGGAGCTTGTGCAAGGAGGTTGCCTTTGTTGCAAAATGGGCTATGAACCTTCTGTAGTAACCCACATGGCCTAGGAATCCCCTCAACTGTTTGAGGTTGGTGGGTGCTGTCAGAGCTGCAATCTTTTCGATCTTTGCAGGGTCTGTTGATATCCCTTGTGCAGAGACAATGTGGCCCAACAAGACTCCAGAAGAAACCCCAAAGATGTATTTGTCGGGGTTGAGGGAAATCCCATACTCCCGGCATCGGTCAAAGCATTGTTCCAGGTGGTCCCAGTGTTCACTGATCAAACTATAGACACAGAAGTCATCCAAATATACCTCAATAAAGTCGTGCAGATGATTTTGAAATGCAGCCATCATGACTCGTTGGAAAGTAGCAGGGGCATTGCAGAGCCCAAATGGCATCACTCGGTAAGCGTAGGTCCCCCATTCTGTGGTGAAGGTTGTTTTGGACTGGTCTTCTTCTGCAATTTGGACTTGGTTGTATCCACTGAATCCATCCAGAAGAGAATAAAGTTCATGTCCTGCCACTGTGTCCAACAGTTGGTCTGTGAAAGGGATTGGAAAGTGATCCTTCTTTGTCTTGGAATTAAGCTTTCGGAAATCCACACATATTCGCAATTTGCCATTCTTCTTGGGTACAACCACGATGGGTGAAACCCATTCACTGTTTGCCACTGGATAGATGAACTCGGCTTCCAGAAGCTTCAGCAGCTCCGCTTTCACCAATGTGGAATAATTCGGGTTCATTCGCCTTTGTCGTTGCCGTACTGGCTTGGCATCAGGCTCCAAGTCAATATGATGTTGACATATTGTGGGATCAATCCCCTTTAGGTCTTTGTAAGACCACGCAAACACGTCCAAATTTTCTTTCAACAAGTTGTACAAAGTTGACAACTCCTCTTCTGGGAGACTGCTACCCACCTTCAAGTGGCGTTCAGTGCCTTCTGAATCCACAAAGGTTAACTGCCTTTCACCTTCTACTTCACGGATGAAGGTCCCGCGGACTCCTTCTGGGTAGAGATCTGACTCCTTCAAGGGAGTGATGTCCTCTTCTGATGTTCCACTAGAACCAACTTCTTCTTTTGGTGGAGACTTAGGTTGCTCCTTAAGACGTTGGAATGGGATTAGAGCCGTTCCGGGTTTGGTGTCAAGAGTAATTACCTCTTGGCTTGAAGACTCATCTTCTGAAGATACATCCAGAAACGTCACATAACAGGGACCCTCTGATGCTTGTTGGGTTAGTTGGATTGGTGCTTGTTGGCACGGTGCATCATCATCATCTTTCTTTGGCAAGGATGGGTTAGGACGGCAGGAGCCACTACTGAAAGACGGCTTGTTCTTCTTTATCAATTTCTTATAATGGTTTTGCATATGAGAAGATCCATTTACCAGACCAAATGGTACCATTGCCATTCTGTCCCATAGCATGAGCTCATCGGCTTCTGATGCTTCTGGAACTTCTTCCTCCAATGTATCCTCTTCAGGTGAGATAGACTCTTCTGGCTCACTTTCATCATTCTCTTCGTCCATATCATATCCATCCTCTTCTGTCTCTGTCTCTGCTTCTGCTTCTGCTTCTGCTTCTGTCTCTGCTTTTGTCTCTGCTTCTGCTTCTGCTTCTGTAGGAGCTCTGTAACAGAAGAATAGATTCTCTAGTTCCTCTCCTGTCTCTGCCTCTGCTGTGGCCATATAACAGGGAGAGCAGTACATCCATGCTTCTATCTCACTGTCAGAAGTGATTTCAGAAGGCATTCCTGGTTCAGGCAGGAAGTATTCACCCATTGATAATGGCTTTGCATCTTTTGGAAGTCGGCTTACAGTATCCACTGTTAAGGAATGTGCCATTGTTTTCTTGGGAAGGATCTGTTTGACAGCATCTTCATCTGCTGATGTTCCATCTGTAGCCTCATTAGGGGAGTCAGAAGATAATTCCAAGGAGGTGGATCCATGTCCTTTTTGAGAACCATACAGTTTCAGCACCACTTTGTTGGGTCCTCTACCCAAGGTCAAAGTTCCTTTGAACCAATCCGTCCTTGCTCTAGCTTCAAAAAGCCATGGTCTGCCCAGTAACAGGGGATAGGATGTACCATAAGAGTTTGGCTTCACCACCAAATAGGTCAGCCAATAATCTTTTCCAGCCACAGTAGTCTTCACATATGGGAGAATGCCCAAAGGCTTGATTCTACTCTGATCCGCCAGTCTGATGAGCCATTGGGTTGGTTGCACACCTTGTAGGCCTAGATCCTTCATCGTCACATCTGTCATAATGTTCACTGATGAGCCTCCATCAATCAGTGCGTTTGCAATGAAGCAGCCTTCTATCCATACGCCGGTCTCTGGGGTACCTGGATCTAGGAAAGCATTAGCCACATCCACTTCTTTTACAGGCTCTGGAGCCTTGTTGGACTTTGTCACTGTGGAGGGAGCAATCCTTAAACCACGTCTTTTTGTCAGTATGCTTTTGAATCTTTTCCGGCAACTGGGAGACAACATCAATAATTGTCGGAATGTGAGGTTTGGTTTAAAGGTATCTAGATCTCTAACTAGATCGTATTCTTTAATAGGATCCACTGGCTTTTCTAATCGGTTAGGGAATGGGGCAACACCCATTTTCATTTTCCCTCTTTCTTCCAACAGAGGCATTACAGAAACTTCTTCTGCCACTTCTGGCACTTCCTCCTCTTCTGTATCATGGACCTCTGGTCCTGTCTCTGTAACTCTCTGTGGCTCTGTAGGGCTCTGTACGGCACTGTTAGGCTCTGTTCTGTTCTGTTCTTCTGGTGGAAGACTGAACTTCACTGTTCTGGCAGGAGGATTATTTTCTTTCTGGGTAGGTGGTTCCTTCTGCTTTGCACGCGTGATGGCAGCAACTTCCAATTCTACCAAATTGGAGGTAGGCTCTTGGGCCTTGGACGGACTATCAGTAGCACTGTTTTTCACTGGGGCTGGGCTTGGACAGTCTTTTGCAGTGTGGCCTTCTCCTTTGCATCGACTGCATAAGGGCTTGTAATCCACTGACCTTCGAGGATTTGGACAATTTGGTGAGATGTGTCCCTTTTCTCCGCATCTGTAACACTCCACTTCTGATCTCTGACCACCGCCAGACTGTCTTCCTCTGTAACTTTGAGAAGGAAATCTTCTGGGTCCGAAATTAGGACCAAACTCTCTAGGCTTGGGTCCAATATCTTGTGTTGTCATTTTGGATTCCAGCAAGTTGAATCTTGCGTCTTCTTCCTTTCTTCTCCTATCATGCATCTCCTTCAGAGAGCAAATGTCCTCTGTATGATTCTTCCGCAAACAGTAGGAACAGAAGGCTCCAGGGATTGTTGGTTTCCGTGTACATTCAGTGGCTAAATGACCTGCCTGATGACACTTACCACACCAAGTATTTGACCGCATCACATCTCTTCCTGATCCTGCAACGTTGGATATGCTAGCGGTATTCACTTTCAACGTCTGTAGTTGTTCTGTAATCACATCCATCAACTCCTTTTTTATGTTTGCAACTGAATTGGATAAATAATCCTTCAAGCTTTCTCCTCCTGACGTACTGGCAGGAGGGTTTTGAGGAGTCTCTGTAATTACTGCATAAACGGGTTGGGCTGGTACAGAGGGGTCTCTGTTCTGGTTCTGATTCAGAGCTCCTGTTTGAACTGTTGGCTGTTGGCTCCAGTTGGTAGGATTCCACTGTTGCTGCTGACTTGTCATTGAGGAAATTGGTTGAGACCATGGTTGTTGTGGTTGAACCATCATTTGAGGCATGGATTGTGGCCACTGTGGATTTGGTGCACTGTACTGTGATACCGGGGGCATCTGTTGGTAGGGATAGGGAACAGTCCCTGGGACTGCATTTGGTGGGTACATCATTCCTGGCACTAGAGGAGGTAGGACTCCTCTTCCTGTATTCATTGCTAGTCTAGCTTCCACTTCATCGTACAGTCTTGCACCTTCTGTTGCAGCTTGCAGTGTGGCCGGTCTTTGTAGCTCCACAAACTTACGGACTTCTGGTTGTAATCCTCTGAGAAACACTCCCTTCTGAATGCCATCATCTAGATTATGGTTAGTCCATCTCTTCAGGATGGATTCCATTCGTGAGACATAGGCTTCCACTCTTTCTCCAGAGGACTGACTTAGATTCATAAATTCCTCTCTCATCCGCTCTTCAAAACCTTCACGCCTGAATTTAGTGAGGAAGGCCAACTTCAGGTCGTCCCATGTGCCAAAAGTTCCTGCTGCTTGTCTCTCATACCACTGAAACGCCGCGCCCTTGAAAGTGGCGGGGAATATTGCTAACCAATGCTCAGGGGTTCTGGCATTGTTAGCCACACATGCTACCATAAACTCTGCTACATGAAGATCAGGGTCTTCATTGTACTCTCCCTTAAAAACTGGCAATGGGACTACATTCGCTGGTCTGTCATCAATATTTCCAGGACGGATCTGGCTTGGAAGTGGACCTCCAGCAGGAGGAGGAAGGGCTTGATGTGCCATTGGGACTTCTGTAAAGAGTTCCGCAAGGGCGTCCAAGGCGGCTTCTGCTGCGAGCTCGCTCTCAGCTTTGATTCTTGCTTTCTCTCTTCTTACGTACCTCTGGACTCGTTCTAACGCTTGCCTTTTTATTGCGTCATTCATCAGGGGGTTGACTCCACTATGTTGTTAGTGCTCCACAGAGGGTTAACAGAAGGCTTCAGTCTCTGGAGGACTCTCTTGCCAACATTTCTTCTACTTCTTTCCTCTCAACGTCCCTAAATTCTGCTTTCATGCCACTGCACAGGGGAAGGTATTCGGTTCTGAAGGTGTCAAAATGCATACGTCTGAGCATGGTGGTGGTGCCATCATCATAGTAATGCCAGCTTCTGATGGTTTCAATAGTGTATGTTGTGAAAAACACTCTGTCTACCAACTTCCAGTGGGTTGCTAATTGAACAAACAGAAGATTATCAGTACACCAAGCATCCCATGTATCTTGCTGTTGAGCATCCACGAACAAATTCCAACTCTTTTCCTTCTTGTCTTTGTGAACCTCTACAGACCAAGACTCCTGAAGCTTCTTCACAATCTCCCATTTGATGTTGTCTGGAAACTTCTCAATGAATGCCAACTCTTCCATGGATGTTCATTCTCTCTGTTTTTGCTCTTCAGTTTGTTCCCAAACAATTTGCCACCAAGATGCAAGTTTCTGCTGCTTCAATAGGAAGAGGAAACTGTCCACCACATAGAGCATGCATCATGATGGTGATGTGTTTCCGCCATTGTGGGATGAACTTCTTGTGGAAAGTGGCTTTGATTATGAGGAATTCCAACTCTTCAGTGGAAGAAGGAACTTTACAAACATCCATTGAATTCTTCTCTTCTTGGCAATGCCAATTCCTTCATTTTCAGCCTCTTTTGGTGCTTGTTGATGGCAAGTTTCCCCGGCTGCGCACCAAAAACATGGAGCCCCGAGAGGAACACCAAGAAAAAGGGAATTCTCTTGCAAGAAAATCTATCTTGTAACATCAACAAGCTTGTTTATCATATTTCATATGATCACAATGAAGAAAAGAACACCAGGCACAACAAATCTTCATGCAGCATCATGTAAATCTCCCACGGTTTTTAATAAAATCAACCATGTTCTTCAATATCTTCACAAAATCCATCAATATCACAAAGAAAGCAAAAGAATACACCATCTTTGAATCGAAATACATCACATAGTATTCATCTTCAATATCTTCATAGTCTTCTCTCTCAATCTCTCATATACAATCACTCTGTTTCAATAGAATTGGCTATCTCTGACTCTCTCTATCTCACTCCATCAATAATACATCATATCCTTACTACAATCTCTCAAAAATTACTCTCAATAATCACTCTTAGGTCGTGGATACCCCTCCCAAGAGGTATGTCTGATATGAAAGGTCACCAGAGCCACTACAGTGTCTCTTCACAGCTCACTACTGTCACTTCACTCTAGTCTTCTCTTTAGTCTTCAACAGCTACTTCTTCCACTTCTTTCAGCTCTTTTGCACTTGTATTCACCTCTTTCCAAGGCTAGAAAACTTTCCCAAAATCACACATACATTCCACAGAACACTTACATAACAGTCTACAGAACAGTACCAGAACAGTTACAGTACAGAACAGAACAGAAACAGAAGCTCTACAGAAGACCTACAGAAGGTTACAGAAGGTTATCAAAACCACATAACTCACTCTCAAACCATTCCAAACTCTCACAAACCATTCAATAAGCTTTCACAATATCTCATTCTTCATCAATCAATACTCTATCCCTCCTTACAGAAGACAATCAGAACAAAAACAGACCAAAACAGAACAAAACAGAAGGTATACAGAACCATTCAGAACCTATCAGAACATCACAAAACCATCAACAAACATCATGAACTTCCAAAACACAATCAATATCATCCAAAACACTCTCAAACCACTTCCAAATCAATCAATCATCCCTTAAAATCAACCATTCAGCTCTCAAAAACAACAAAAATCAGCCAAAAAAACAAGTCATTTCAACACTCAACAGTAGTGTTTCCACTGTCTTAATGCTTGTACAACTGCTAATAGTTCTTTGTCAGATGTGGAATATTTCAGCTCAGAGGGTTTCAGCTTACAACTAGAATATGCTATAGGATGATTGTCTTGCATAAGTACGGCTCCTATTCGTGATCCACTAGCATCGGTCACTACTAGAAATAATGGTCTATTAAAATCAAGCAACTATAGAACAGGGGCATTGGTTAATGCATGTTTCAGTAAGTCAAAGGATTTCTGTTGATTTTCGGTCCATTGATAAACAATTCCTTTCTTGAGAAGTTTGGTTAATGGTAAAGCAAGTAATGAAAAATTACGTACAAACTTCCTATAGAAACTAGCAAGACCAAGGAATGAGCGTAACTCATGCACGTTTTTAGGTACAGGCCAATTCAATATTGCATCAATTTTCTTAGGATCAACTTTAATTCCATCAGATGATACAATATGACCTAAATACTCAATTTCTGTTTTAAAGAATTCACTCTTTTCAGGATTTGCATACAGTTGATTTTCTTTCAATAACTGAAAAACCAATGACAAATGCTCATAATGTTCTTTCTCATTTTGACTAAACACCAAAATATCATCAAAGAAAACAATTACACAATACTGATATTTCAAAAAGATACGGCTCATAATTCTACTAAACGTAGCAGGTGCATTAGTCAATCCAAATGGCATGACTAAAAATTCGTAATGACCAAACTGTGTTCTAAATGCAGTCTTGAATATGTCAGACTTATCTAGTCTCACCTGATGATAACCAGACTTAAGGTCAATTTTACTAAATATAGCAGATCCTTGCAGTTTGTCCATAAGGTCATCAACTCTAGGAATAGGATACCTATTCTTTACAGTGATCTTATTTAAAGCTCGATAGTCAATGCACATTCGATAAGTATTATTCTTTTTCTTGACTAACAGTACAGGTGCACCAAATGGAGAACTGCTAGGTCGAATCAAACCTCTATTTAGTAATTCCTCAACTTGACTCTAGATTTCTTTTTGCTCTATCTGGTTATGCCTATATGGTGCTTTGCAAGGTGGTTGTGTGCGAGGGATCAAATCTATCTTATGGTCTTCTGGACGTGAAGGAGGTAAACCTAGTGGTAAGTCTTCTGCAAAACAGTCCTTAAAATATGCAAGAAATTCCTTATGCCTAGGATGCATATGATTTTCTTTTACTTGCAATTCATTCACCCAAATGAGATAAGATTTACTACTCTTGCGTAATGCACATTTAGCTTGAGTATGCGAAAGCAGTGGAAAGACATTAGATGCATGCATACCATATAATATAATAGGTTTTCCTTGAAAATTAATATTCATTGTGTGTGTGGAATAATCTATATCTGGGTTATGCTGGTGTCGCCAAGGCATACCTAAAATAATGTCACTCGACTGTAATGGAATAACTAAGAAATTTCTTCTTTCAGTGTATGAACCAATTTGAATCTCTAAGTCTTGCACTTCCTATGTACCATTATACCTAGTGCCTAAAAATGCAGCTTTGATGCGATAATGCGTAGGTACAGTTTGTAATGTCAATTCTTTTACCAATTTTGCTGAAATAAAATCATGAGTACTACCGTCATCATGCAAAATAGTCTTTTCCTTTCCATGCACCAAACATTTCATAGTCAATAATGAATGTGGAGTAGGCATACCTGGTAAAGTATCGGAAGTAGTAGTAGTGTCGTCCTCATCTTCAGTGAAGTTAGGCATATCTTCATGTTCATCTTCGTCCATGGCTCCAAGGTAGTTGATATGAGTTGGTGGCTTCTTTGAATGACAATTTGCTGCTAAATGTCCAGGCTGGTGGCATTTACAGCATACTATTGGCTTGGCTTTGGTTACATTGTTTGCAATGGCGGGAAGTCTAGGTACATTTGGATTTGGCTGTGGAATAGGCTTAGAATTTTGATTGACATTGGATGGTAATGCAGGTGGTTTTGCCCAATTCTTGCGGAAAGATGATGAAGAGAAACGACCTGGATTAAATCTTCTAAAATTGGAATTGAATTGTTTAGATCCATAATTACCATTGGCTTGGAATTGCTGTGGTCGTCTGTCTCTACCGCGTAGTGAGCTAGTGAAATGGCGTCTTCAAGGGTAGCAGGCTTGAACATGTTAACTTCAGCGTAGTAATGCCCAAGGAGTCCAGACATATACTTGCGCTTATGTGTCGCCTCTGGTACATCTTCAAGCATGCGTAGCTGGAGGAGTGCATTCCAAAAACGCTCTGATACTGAGGTATAGGCTCACGATCTCGTTGCTGGAGAAGATCCCATTTCTTGATAGCTTTCTCATGAAATTGTGGTGGAAGGAAATTCTGCATGAACTTCTTCTTGAAATCTTCCCAAGTAGCAGGACATTCTATACTCTTGCGTACTACAGTCCACCAAAGTGATGCTATGTCTACCAAATGTTTAGTAACACACTTGATTTTATCTTTTTCTGCATAGGTTTCCTCATGAAAATAGTCCTCAAACTGACTAATGAATGTTAGAACACTTTTTCCTTCTCGTATGCCATTGAAAGTACGGAATTTGAAACTTCGTTTACTTATATTTGATTCCTTGCGAATGGTTTGAGCTTCAAGAGTGGCGTTGATGGTACGTCGAATCAGATCTTCAGCTTGAGGTTCTTCTTTGTCGGTAGACGCTCTTTGTAATTTTGCCAGTTGCGCTTGCAATGCTTGCCTAGCCCTTCGTTCTTCTTCCAATTGCATCATGATTAAGTCCAGCTTTTGCTCCATCGTAGGCTCAGGTAGGTCGCCTTTAGCTACATAAGATCATCCATATGTGGTTCTGTCATCCTGTAAAACTCAAAAGACCTTTCTCACTCAAAATCAAGTTAGCGGGATGAGCGTAGCTCAAGTTCGGGGATACAAGGCTTATGTGTTTTTGGGTATATTTTTCTCAATCTTCAGAAAATCTACGATTTTTCCTTCTTCGTATGCTGAAAATGCTTCAGCAAACTTGCGTATGGGTAGAGTACCTTCCAATGAACAACTTTGCAGTTCGGAGTTTCTGCGCACGAATAGTCCTTCTAGGAGTTTTGAGCACAAGTCAGTTCTGACTCCAGTTGACTAGTCTGACTTGCAGACTTGCAGACTTGCAGAACTTAGCCGACTTAAGGAACTTGCAGAACTTGATCAGAATTTACTTGCAGAACTTGACTTCTGTGGTGTGTGGCCTGGAGTTGTTGACTTGTAGGGTTTGAGACTTGCTTAGAAGACTAAGCTTAATGGATTAAGTTTAGAGGGGGGGGGGGGGGGGGGGGGCTTATAGAAAAAACAGCGCAAATTCGTGGGGGGGAGGGCTGTTTTGATCCATCGCGAAAAAAACAGCGATATTCTGAGACCTCGCGGATTGATTTCGTGAAGCTTCTAAGCTTCTAACCAAGCTTATAAGCTTATTATTAAGCTTTTTGAAAGAATGAGCTATGAAAGTAATAAAGCTTATCTCTCTGTTTGACGACTTGATGAAGGAGATGAAGGAGTGGTCCTCCGCATGTATAGCCCGGTCCTTCGCGATCTAATGACAGAAACATGGGTTCTTGATCGCTAGAAGTCTACCTGTATCGACGGTTCGCGACGAGATTGACCGTAGAGCCCGATCATTCTAGGAGCTCCACCTTCGCACGAGATGGGTAGCGATTGGAAGCTCTTGATCTCAGCTCCGCTCTTATACCACTGGTGCACAGATCAGTCACTGTATGCTCACGTAGTGAATCCTGGAAGGTCCCCAAGAACAATGAACTCTACTTTTTGCACAAGTTACAAGGTAAAAAGCATGAACGACAAGAGCAAGAGACCAATTGGGTGCAATCTCCCCCCATGCCTTGTGTGAACGCTTCACAAAGCATGCATTTTATGTATATTTCTTCTTCATGCTCAATAATAACCCAATTTACAAAAATATATCAAGCTTTTAACTTTTGAGTTTGCTTTTACAAAAATAGAAATAAAGCTAATGGACGGTGCCCAAAGAGTCTGGCACGCCCAATACAATGTCCAAATAGAAATAACGTATCCATGCGCATGGGCGCATACAAAATAATAATAAATAATCGATGCCTCAATAGACATGACAAAATATAGGCATGGCACCTATCAAAATATACTCCATAGATCGAATACTCGCTAGACTCCAATGCTTTCCTCCGCCACTGCTGCTATCTCTACACATCAATTGAAGCATTCACAATCGTTAGTAAAATAATACAATTAAACCGACAAAAGTGAATACCTAGCAGTCTTCAGCTATATAAATAAATCAACTGGTTAGAAATAAATCCTAACCTTAATTTATTACGAGTGCACACTCTAAACTCATAAACGTTTATTAATTTAATATGCATTTTGCGGAATCACCCGCTATGGAATCATCCATGTACACACTAAATTAATGAAACGCCTGAAAAGGACAGGCGTCCCCATCAACTTCTCGCACAAAGAATCCACTTTGTGTATGAGCCCCGGTCATCAAAGTTTACGGAATCCACCGTAAAATCTCACGGAATCCACTGTGGCACGGAATCCACCGTGAAATATGCCTCCTGGCATCAATATGCACGTATGCACTCCATCATCCAGCCCGTAGAAAACGTATCTGCTGCGGCTGGTACCAGAAACTCCTCATGCAAGGATGCTACTATGTAGTCCTTGCTCCCCTCCGGTATATTTTTCCAATGATCCAAGACATTGTGCCGAAAAACTTGTTGGTACAACTCTCTCATGCGAGCTATCACCCTTCTCCCCTCATCATTCATGATGATGGCTCCTGACCTATCATCTACAAGGTAGGCATACCCCTCTGGGGTATGCCTAAGATGGATCCTCTCCTACCTACGACCATGCCCCTAGGCATATCCAAGAGACCCCTGTACATCTGGTGTACCGATCGGGGTAGTATCTATCGCAGTAGCACCCATAGGGGTGCCACCTGTGGATAGCTGAGCAAAAGCTAGAGTGACTGGAGTAGACGTCCCCATAGGTGTGATAAATCTCAAAGGTGACACAACTCCAACAGAATGACAAGATGGAGACACCGCGTTCGTGCCTCCACATTAATCACCTGAGCCATGCTCTCTGGAACCACCACGAGAGTGAGGAGTAGCACTTGTATCCCAAGCCGACCGCAAGCTCACTGCATCCGGATCTCTTCAGCATCCCCCTGAAGCACTCCCTCCATCTGGCCCAAGTTTGGAGCATCGACCTCGTCTGCTCGAAACTGAAGCATCAGATCGCACCAAAGTAGATCTAATAGAGCGGCCTAACGATGTCTGAGAGAGCTCTTGGTCTGCCACGTCTCTGAATCTCGCCATCTGATCCGGAGACATGCGCGTGAAGATCTCTTGTAACTTCTCATCGCTCATCTCTCAACTCATTCTAATGATCTAAGTATCCATAAAGGTCACCTGCACAGACAAAAAATGATGTTAGCATAATCAATTTAAATCATATAAAGCATGTTAATATAAATTTTTAAAAAATGATCTTACTTAAAGTGCATATCTTATGTATCCTTATAAGTGATTCGTCAACGAATTGAGTAGGTGGATGCTCAAAGTATGAAGTATCCTATGGTCCCATGTCAATCTCCTGACACAACTCGGCATAAACTGGAAGGTCGATAGACATGTCACCACAAAAGAATGAGTCCATCTCATTCTCAAAAAATTCTTGGACTCATGTATTTCCATCATTGTTACCCAATGCTGGCTCCTCTACATGCTCCAAGCTTTTGGTGGCGTCCACCCCTTGCAATATCGACCCCTCTATTTGCATATTGTCCTCATCTATACTCGGAACATCGCTTTGATCATATACTCTCGCACTTCGGGGAGCTGAAGCTATAACATACCACCATTGAGATTGTCGAGGGTTTGGATAGAAGATTACCTGTTCACAAACACGTACAAGAGAGATTTAACTATTGTGATATGTACCATGTCGTAATACAATTAAAAAACAAATGAGTTCATGCACTTGTACACAATGGGCCGGCAACACAAAGGTGTCGTGCAAATCCATCCATTTTTTTTCGGAATCTATTTTGAGAAATCCAGATGGACCTCGTTGAACTGTTTCTCCAGCTCCTTCAAGTACCACTTTGAACCACTGCACATCGAATAGTATCATGGAGAAACTATAGTAATCCACCATAACAATGTCAAGATTGTGGGAGAGAAGGAAGGAGTCTCACTTGAAGCTTTCTTGCTTGCACAATGGGGGAATATACACAAGGGTGGAGGCTGAAAATAGTTTTCCTATTCTTAGTTGTGTAAGCCAAAAGAATTCTCATACAAAGAAATAGAAGAACCCTATATATGGGTCTCAAACCAAACTCAACTAACTAAGGTGGCATGCTAACTGAGCCACGAACTAGAGTAGATAAGGATAGCTATCATGTAGCTATTATTCATGGGCGGTGTACCAACCGCATCTGCAACTAACACATCGGTGACATAAATGCACAACGGTCACCCTGGCGTATCACGAGTGGAGCTCGATATCTCAACACTCCCCCTCGAGCTCAATCCCAATTCCTGCACACCAAGCAGGTCTCTGAACTTGCGCAACTTCTCTACGCCCAATGCCTTCGTGAATATGTCAGCTACCTGATCCTCTATGCTGACATAAACTAGATCAATAAGACCTAGTAAAACCCTCTCTCGCACATAGTGATAATGCACCTCAATGTGCTTTGTTCTAGCATGATAGACTGGGTTATTTGCCAAGTGTATACTACTCATGTTGTCACAATAAATGACAACTGGCCCATCTGTAGACTGATTCATATCATAAAGTAGCTTATGCAACCAAGCTACCTCACATGCAGCCATTGCTGCACCCCTGTACTCAGCCTCTGTGCTCGATAAGTATTATTCTTTTTCTTGACTAACAGTACAGGTGCACCAAATGTAGAACTGCTAGGTCGAATCAAACCTCTATTTAGTAATTCCTCAACTTGACTCTAGATTTCTTTTTGCTCTATCTGGTTATGCCTATATGGTGCTTTGCAAGGTGGTTGTGTGCGAGGGATCAAATCTATCTTATGGTCTTCTGGACGTGAAGGAGGTAAACCTAGTGGTAAGTCTTCTGCAAAACAGTCCTTAAAATATGCAAGAAATTCCTTATGCCTAGGATGCATATGATTTTCTTTTACTTGTAATTCATTCACCCAAATGAGATAAGATTTACTACTCTTGCGTAATGCACATTTAGCTTGAGTATGCGAAAGCAGTGGAAAGACATTAGATGCATGCATACCATATAATATAATAGGTTTTCCTTGAAAATTAATATTCATTGTGTGTGTGGAATAATCTATATCTGGGTTATGTTGGTGTCGCCAAGGCATACCTAAAATAATGTCACTCGACTGTAATGGAATAACTAAGAAATTTCTTCTTTCAGTGTATGAACCAATTTGAATCTCTAAGTCTTGCACTTCCTATGTACCATTATACCTAGTGCCTAAAAATGCAGCTTTGATGCGATAATGCGTAGGTACAGTTTGTAATGTCAATTCTTTTACCAATTTTGCTGAAATAAAATCATGAGTACTACCGTCATCATGCAAAATAGTCTTTTCCTTTCCATGCACCAAACATTTCATAGTCAATAATGAATGTGGAGTAGGCATACCTGGTAAAGTATCGGAAGTAGTAGTAGTGTCGTCCTCATCTTCAGTGAAGTTAGGCATATCTTCATGTTCATCTTCGTCCATGGCTCCAAGGTAGTTGATATGAGTTGGTGGCTTCTTTGAATGACAATTTGCTGCTAATGTCCAGGCTGGTGGCATTTACAGCATACTATTGGCTTGGCTTTGGTTACATTGTTTGCAATGGCGGGAAGTCTAGGTACATTTGGATTTGGCTGTGGAATAGGCTTAGAATTTTGATTGACATTGGATGGTAATGCAGGTGGTTTTGCCCAATTCTTGCGGAAAGATGATGAAGAGAAACGACCTGGATTAAATCTTCTAAAATTGGAATTGAATTGTTTAGATCCATAATTACCATTGGCTTGGAATTGCTGTGGTCGTCTGTCTCTACCACGTAGTGAGCTAGTGAAATGGCGTCTTCAAGGGTAGCAGGCTTGAACATGTTAACTTCAGCGTAGTAATGCCCAAGGAGTCCAGACATATACTTGCGCTTATGTGTCGCCTCTGGTACATCTTCAAGCATGCGTAGCTGGAGGAGTGCATTCCAAAAACGCTCTGATACTGAGGTATAGGCTCACGATCTCGTTGCTGGAGAAGATCCCATTTCTTGATAGCTTTCTCATGAAATTGTGGTGGAAGGAAATTCTGCATGAACTTCTTCTTGAAATCTTCCCAAGTAGCAGGACATTCTATGCTCTTGCGTACTACAGTCCACCAAAGTGATGCTATGTCTACCAAATGTTTAGTAACACACTTGATTTTATCTTTTTCTGCATAGGTTTCCTCATGGAAATAGTCCTCAAACTGACTAATGAATGTTAGAACACTTTTTCCTTCTCGTATGCCATTGAAAGTACGGAATTTGAAACTTCGTTTACTTATATTTGATTCCTTGCGAATGGTTTGAGCTTCAAGAGTGGCGTCGATGGTACGTCGAATCAGATCTTCAGCTTGAGGTTCTTCTTTGTCGGTAGACGCTCTTTGTAATTTTGCCAGTTGCGCTTGCAATGCTTGCCTAGCCCTTCGTTCTTCTTCCAATTGCATCATGATTAAGTCCAGCTTTTGCTCCATCGTAGGCTCAGGTAGGTCGCCTTCAGCTACATAAGATCATCCATATGTGGTTCTGTCATCCTGTAAAACTCAAAAGACCTTTCTCACTCAAAATCAAGTTAGCGGGATGAGCGTAGCTCAAGTTCGGGGATACAAGGCTTATGTGTTTTTGGGTATATTTTTCTCAATCTTCAGAAAATCTGCGATTTTTCCTTCTTCGTATATTGTAAATGCTTCAGCAAACTTGCGTATGGGTAGAGTACCTTCCAATGAACAACTTTGCAGTTCGGAGTTTCTGCGCACGAATAGTCCTTCTAGGAGTTTTGAGCACAAGTCAGTTCTGACTCCAGTTGACTAGTCTGACTTGCAGACTTGCAGACTTGCAGAACTTAGCCGACTTAAGGAACTTGCAGAACTTGATCAGAATTTACTTGCAAAACTTGACTTCTGTGGTGTGTGGCCTGGAGTTGTTGACTTGTAGGGTTTGAGACTTGCTTAGAAGACTAAGCTTAATGGATTAAGCTTAGAGGGGGGGGGGGGGGGGGCTTATAGAAAAAACAACGCAAATTCGTGGGGGGGGGGGGCTGTTTTGATCCGTCGCGAAAAAAACAGCGATATTCTGAGACCTCGCGGATTGATTTCGTGAAGCTTCTAAGCTTCTAACCAAGCTTATAAGCTTATTATTAAGCTTTTTGAAAGAATGAGCTATGAAAATAATAAAGCTTATCTCTCTGTTTGATGACTTGATGAAGGAGATGAAGGAGTGGTCCTCCGCCTGTATAGCCCGGTCCTTCGCGATCTAATGACAGAAACATGGGTTCTTGATCGCTAGAAGTCTGCCTGTATCGACGGTTCGCGACGAGATTGACCGTAGAGCCCGATCATTCTAGGAGCTCCACCTTCGCACGAGATGGGTAGCGATTGGAAGCTCTTGATCTCAGCTCCGCTCTGATACCACTGGTGCACAGATCGGTCACTGTATGCTCACGTAGTGAATCCTGGAAGGTCCCCAAGAACAATGAACTCTACTTTTTGCACAAGTTACAAGGTAAAAAGCATGAACGACAAGAGCAAGAGACCAATTGGGTGCAATCTCCCCCCATGCCTTGTGTGAGCGCTTCACAAAGCATGCATTTTATGTATATTTCTTCTTCATGCTCAATAATAACCCAATTTACAAAAATATATCAAGCTTTTAACTTTTGAGTTTGCTTTTACAAAAATAGAAATAAAGCTAATGGACGGTGCCCAAAGAGTCTGGCACGCCCAATACAATGTCCAAATAGAAATAACGTATCCATGCGCATGGACGCATACAAAATAATAATAAATAATCGATGCCTCAATAGACATGACAAAATATAGGCATGGTGCCTATCAAAATATACTCCATAGATCGAATACTCGCTAGACTCCAATGCTTTCCTCCGCCACTGCTGCTATCTCTACACATCAATTGAAGCATTCACAATCGTTAGTAAAATAATACAATTAAACCGACAAAAGTGAATACCTAGCAGTCTTCAGCTATATAAATAAATCAACTGGTTAGAAATAAATCCTAACCTTAATTTATTACGAGTGCGCACTCTAAACTCATAAACGTTTATTAATTTAATATGCATTTTGCGGAATCACCCGCTATGGAATCACCCATGTACACACTAAATTAATGAAACGCCTGAAAAGGACAGGCGTCCCCATCAACTTCTCGCACAAAGAATCCACTTTGTGTATGAGCCCCGATCATCAAAGTTTACGGAATCCACAGTAAAATCTCACGGAATCCACTGTGGCACGGAATCCACCGTGAAATATGCCTCCTGGCATCAATATGCACGTATGCACTCCATCATCCAGCCCGTAGAAAACGTATCTGCTGCGGCTGGTACCAGAAACTCCTCATGCAAGGATGCTACTATGTAGTCCTTGCTCCCCTCCGGTATATTTTTCCAATGATCCAAGACATTGTGCCGAAAAACTTGTTGGTACAACTCTCTCATGCGAGCTATCACCCTTCTCCCCTCATCATTCATGATGATGGCTCCTGACCTATCATCTACAAGGTAGGCATACCCCTCTGGGGTATGCCTAAGATGGATCCTCTCCTACCTACGACCATGCCCCTAGGCATATCCAAGAGACCCCTGTACATCTGGTGTACCGATCGGGGTAGTATCTATCGCAGTAGCACCCATAGGGGTGCCACCTGTGGATAGCTGAGCAAAAGCTAGAGTGACTGGAGTAGACGTCCCCA
Organism: Lygodium microphyllum; assembly: GCF_053477565.2. Lineage (NCBI taxonomy): Eukaryota > Viridiplantae > Streptophyta > Polypodiopsida > Schizaeales > Lygodiaceae > Lygodium > Lygodium microphyllum. The sequence goes on from NC_141156.1 coordinate 121,688,043, forward strand.
TAGGTGTGATAAATCTCAAAGGTGACACAACTCCAACAGAATGACAAGATGGAGACACCGCGTTCGTGCCTCCACATTAATCACCTGAGCCATGCTCTCTGGAACCACCACGAGAGTGAGGAGTAGCACTTGTATCCCAAGCCGACCGCAAGCTCACTGCATCCGGATCTCTTCAGCATCCCCCTGAAGCACTCCCTCCATCTGGCCCAAGTTTGGAGCATCGACCTCGTCTGCTCGAAACTGAAGCATCAGATTGCACCAAAGTAGATCTAATAGAGCGGCCTAACGATGTCTGAGAGAGCTCTTGGTCTGCCACGTCTCTGAATCTCGCCATCTGATCCGGAGACATGCGCGTGAAGATCTCTTGTAACTTCTCATCGCTCATCTCTCAACTCATTCTAATGATCTAAGTATCCATAAAGGTCACCTGCACAGACAAAAAATGATGTTAGCATAATCAATTTAAATCATATAAAGCATGTTAATATAAATCTTTAAAAAATGATCTTGCTTAAAGTGCATATCTTATGTATCCTTATAAGTGATTCGTCAACGAATTGAGTAGGTGGATGCTCAAAGTATGAAGTATCCTATGGTCCCATGTCAATCTCCTGACACAACTCGGCATAAACTGGAAGGTCGATAGACATGTCACCACAAAAGAATGAGTCCATCTCATTCTCAAAAAATTCTTGGACTCATGTATTTCCATCATTGTTACCCAATGCTGGCTCCTCTACATGCTCCAAGCTTTTGGTGGAGTCCACCCCTTGCAATATCGACCCCTCTATTTGCATATTGTCCTCATCTATACTCGGAACATCGCTTTGATCATATACTCTCGCACTTCGGGGAGCTGAAGCTATAACATACCACCATTGAGGTTGTCGGGGGTTTGGATAGAAGATTACCTGTTCACAAACACGTACAAGAGAGATTTAACTATTGTGATATGTACCATGTCGTAATACAATTAAAAAACAAATGAGTTCATGAACTTGTACACAATGGGCCGGCAACACAAAGGTGTCGTGCAAATCCATCCATTTTTTTTCGGAATCTATTTTGAGAAATCCAGATGGACCTCGTTGAACTGTTTCTCCAGCTCCTTCAAGTACCACTTTGAACCACTGCACATCGAATAGTATCATGGAGAAACTATAGTAATCCACCATAACAATACTTTGCAGGTTCCCAAAATACTCCATCTCATCTATAAACGTGTTTAGATTCGTTGCTCGTCGTCGGCTCTCTTGCTCGAATCTTGCCATGATACCACAGTTTGTTGTGGAGCGCATTTTGTCAATACGACCCACGCGAAAATGCCGTCTGCGCGACCATGATACACTATATATTTTGTACTGTACATTGAAACACTCAATTAGTTTTCATATATAATGTATAGATATGACAAACCCTAAACATGTCATCACCTTTGGACTACATTCCCTCGAGAATTCCCACTCCTCGGTTGAGACCTCCGCTCCTTCGCGAGACGCTGTGGTCAAAGGTCCATGCAATCATCGCATTGACATAAACCACGGTGTCTCCTCCATGTCCTTGGGATATCAAATCGGTCGATGGCGCATACTACATTGAAATTCAGATTGTGCTTCCTCTCGATCTTGCCTAGCTTGCTGGTACCTAACGAGCCATGTCTCCATAGAGGCATGGTGCAACATACAAAAACGATTCACTTTCTCCTCCATTACAGCATCCATTCTTTTTTCTACCCCATTTTCAACCACCACATCTCCGGTCATTCTATCATCATCCTTCAGCGACCATAGCATACTGTTGTCTGGATCCACTGTTGGTAGCCATTGTGAAATATGCACTAGTGCCTTAGACACCAACCAACCTTCAACCATGCTACCTTCTAGCCGAGCTCGTTGTCGCACAAAGCCTTTCAGGGTTTTCATGAAGCGCTCCAAGAAGAACATCCATCGTGTATGGACAGGTCCAGTAATCTCCACTTCATCTATAAGTTTATCTACAAGATGCATAAGAAGGTGGATTTGTATCGTGAGCATGCTGGTAGGTAGGTATTTCTCAAAGAGACAGACTGTCTCCATTGCTCCCCGCCTCGCGGATTCAATAGAGGATGTCTTAATCTCCTTCAATGAGATCCATTGCACTAAAGTCGACAACCTGTAAATTGCCCTGCATATTTTTGGAGTAAGGCATCCTACGATTGCGATCGGTAGTACAAACTCTCACAAATGAGAAAGCATTATGAACAATGACTACACTCCAAATAGCAAAATACGTAGGCCACTTACAATCCATTTGTAGTACAAACTTGACATATCTTATGCCAATCACGGGATTTTAGCCCTGATAATTGGTCGTCTTTAGAAAACGCAGATCTAAGAGAACGCATCATACCTGTCAGAGTTCGGATAGACTTGACTATTTGCTTCACAATGCACTCTTCTTTAGTGGACAAAACCCAAGGAGCGTGAGGTAGTTGCAAGCGACCAAGCACTCGACTGCGCCCAAAGTACCTCCATCTTGCCTACCTCCTTCAAATCCATTCATGCCTCTATAGTGTCTCTCTTTCCTGTGATGTGGTCCCATAGCAAGCTACCCACGTTCTTGAAAATATGCATGGGATCCAACAAGTAGTTGATTTGTAAGTGGATCCAATATGGCAACTCGTAGAAAACTGAGAACCGTCGCATTCCATTTGGATGTGACTCCGTGTGGACCATTTTCAGTTCGTACCAGCTTTGGAAATTCATACGTATTGGAGGTTGTCCAAGAAAACCTTCATTGAGTTCATGACCCTTTGGTAAGAAAGCGACATATCCTTGATATACCATCTTCTTCATGGTTCGTGACTTTTGGGAGTCCACACAATGGACATGCATGATAACGTGAGGTAACCAGACCTGTCCCAACACCTCTATCCAGTGAATACAAACTTGAACGAGCTATGATGGATACCAACCAACGAGAATGGAAGCCTACTTACCTGTGCACTCTTTGAATCACGGAAAGTCATGCATCGTCCACATGAGAATGGCTCGAATATTGGTGGACCGTCGATCATTATGCTTGCTCATATCTTGCACGGTGACCCCCTCCTCCCACAAAATCTTAAGCTCATCAACTAATGGATAGAGATACAAGTCCATATTTTTGACTTTGTAGCAACCGAGGACGAGTAAGCTAAGGATGAGATGTCCTTTCTTTGTAGAAAGCCATGGAGGGATATTGTAGTTGACAAGGACTATAGGCCACACACTGTAAGAAGTTGAGCGCAAACCGAATGGGTTCACGCCATCCATTGCAAGACAGAGCCGGATATTCCTTGGCTCTCTAGCAAAGCCTGGGAAGGTAGACTCAATGTGGCTCCATGCATGTGAATCCGCAGATATTCGTTGAACCCCATCTATGGATCTATTCTGCGCATGCCACGTTGTCAAGCTCACCATGCCGGACATACGAAACATGTGGTTTATGCGGCAGATAAGTGGAAAGTGTCTAAGAACTTTTTGAGGGATGGTTTGCCCTTACAAGTCCTGTCGATACCTGTGAGAACCACACTTTGGACATGTCTCCATAGTCTCGTATTCTCCTCAAAACAGTATGCAATCATTGATACATGCATGGATGCTATTGTAGTAGTCCATGCCAAGCTTTTGTAAAACATGTCGTGCATCATCACGAGACTCAGGCATAGTATTTGCAAGTGGTAATGTATGATACTTCAGTAACTTGAAAAAAAATCATAAAACACCTTGAAAAAGCACAAATGTTTTTAATGATAGTGCCGAAAAGAAATCAATGAAGTGTATGTACAAGGTACTTGATCAACTCGGTCACACTTGCATCGCTCCACCCGTATTTTGCTTGCATACTTAGGAGTGCAAGCAACGTCTTCAGGAGAGATACTCAACACCCATCATATAATGGTATGGATGCTTCCTCTCTAATCGGATCAGAAGTCTCGACATCCATGGGAATCAATGTATCGATCATTGCCTCCATCTCAGGCTCCAAGATTGTAGGTAAGTCTCAAAGGCTGTTTGTCTTCTCTGGTATTGATGGTATAGATCGGGTAGTACCTTCCAAGTGGTGGATTGGCTTGGGCACTCCATCCATCGCACACCCACGAACTCTTCTAATTGGTCGCAAAGGGTGCACTCCTCCTTCGGACAAGATGTCACCTCCCTAGATAGAAAATTTGCGAGCCACACCCAATCTTTTTGTATATGGTATTCAATTAGCTTGCGAGTACAATGCATGATTGATATTAACTTTTCTTACTGTTTTTTCAAAATCCAAAATCGCCTGACCAATGATCTCAGATTAAAACTCGCCAAAGCATCGTACGTGTTCTATAGACAATCGACATTTTTGTCTAATTGCCAACTTACATTGAGAGCAAGGACATGGGACACACTGATTAAGATATGCCTCGTGATCTTGAATATCAAGTCCTTCATCGTTTTTCATTTTTTCTACGTTATGACAAACAATTTGTTTTTGTTATCATTCTTTTTTTCTTTCTTAAATTGTTTGAGAAGGGATTTCTTCTCTTGTAACTCAGCAAAAATTAACGTATGTAAAGTCTCCACCCACCCACAAATTAACGTATGTTGGAGTGTTTCCCGTCTCGTGATATTGCACCAGACCTCGCCACCACTCTCTCTTTGTTTTTTATCCATTCATTATCTCCTCTCATTCCATCTCTCTCTCTCTCTCTCTTTCTTTATTATGATGTATGTTTATTCCCTCTCTCTCGTTCCTTCTTCCTTTTTCTCTTCCTCCCTTTCTCTCATTTCCTTTAACAAAACATATATCTCTCTCTACTACAACAACAACAACAACAACAACAACAACTACTGCTACTGCTACTGCTACTGCTACTGCTACTGCTACTGCTACTGCTACTGCTACTGCTACTGCTACTAAGAAAAGAAGAAATTTCTCTTCCTCCCTTTCTCTCATTTCCTTTAACAAAACATATATCTCTCTGTCTACTACTACTACTACTACTACTACTACTACTACTACTACTACTACTACTACTACTACTACTACTACTACTACTACTACTACTACTACTACTACTACTACTACTACTACTACTACTACTACTACTACTACTACTACTACTACTACTACTACTACTACTACTACTACTACTACTACTACTACTACTACTACTACTACTACTACTACTACTACTACTACTACTACTACTACTACTACTACTACTACTACTACTACTACTATTTTTGAACCATCAATACTATAGACACTAACACTAATGACTAATATCCAAAAGATAAAAAATAGACTAAAATTATCCAAAAATCTAGTATTTTTGAACCATCAATACTATAGACACTAACACTAATGACTAATATGGCATGGCCTCTCTAGATCAATAAGAAAGCCATATGATAATGCACTCTAGAGTTTTTCACATTGTGTCCGCATAGCGGTAAGACAACGTGTGAAAATTTCAAAGCTTACTCAGAGTTGTAGAGATATAGTTGAGCTTAAGGGGGAGTATTGTGATGGCAAGCTCAACTTGTGCAAACATTGATGATGGACTGCTTGGTTAGATGGATCCACATGTCTACACTTAGTACACCAATGGTCATTCTGATCCTCCCATGGCCACTGACTAATCATTTATTAAATTTGGTTTGTTGCACCAACTTACAATCGGTGTAGTTATAGTGCCAATTGATTAGTATAGTCAGTTATATGGTACTTGACTTAATAGGCCACTTTCATTTATGTTATATCTTATATATACTTTGTATGCATTGTATTGTATATAAAAGAAGAAGAAGGAACAAGTAATAAAATGTTTTGGCTTCCATCTCTTTTCATGTGTTCTTGAGTGAGATTTCTCTTGTGTATATGGTGTGTGTTTGGTGCAATAGCTAAAGAAAGTTCCCTCACCATACGATTCGTGACATATTAATAATGATATTAATCATTGAGATCATCAATGAGACAAAATCCATATGCATAAATCATCAACAATTTGCATTATAGTGTAGTTTGCATATTCTCTACAATGTAGTCTGCATATTCTCCTCAAGACATCAAGCATTAGTATAGCATGTTATTCCATCCATGATGGGTAACAACAACATTGTAGAGAGTTAGTCAAGTGTAGGTATTAACAAAAAAGAAGAGATGATTGATGCATGAACAAAGGCAAGAAATCTTGCTTATCAATCACCATGGCTTCCCTCTGGCAAATCCACTACTCACTTGATAGCATTGAAGTAATCAATGAAAGGCTCCAAAGAGGTAATGCTCTAGTCCTAGGATCACCACTACAAGATATAGGCCTTATACCGATGTTAAAAGCGACATAAATGTTAATAAGGAAATTTGCCCCCGTCATCGCAAAAAGCGTCGTTATTGGCAACGCCATAGAACAGTCGGTATTTGTGTCATTATCAGCGTCGCTATTTGCGTCGGTATCAGTGTCGACGCTGATATACCGACGCTGATAATGATGCTTTGCAATGCTAATAACGATGCTAAAAAACAAAGTGTGCAGTAAATTTGCAACGTTAATAGTGATGGTGACACCAGGGAAAAAAAATTTGTGGCAGGGCAGCCACATATAGCACTATGTGCTTTATTTGGGCCATACAAAATAGTTTCTGCATTGTGTACAATGCTCATGTAAATAAAGACAAAGTCTACTTAAATCATAACACTAATACATGAAATAAATACATGGTCGCATAAAGAAAGCGACTGGTACAATCATGGCAAGATATCACTACTACATAGAAAATGCCTACACAGATCACGTGACCAAAAAAGAAGGGTGTGTGAGCTCCAGGGATCCAAGACCGAGCTATAGATCATCGCCATCCGAAAGCTCGTCCCGCCACAAAGGAGCATCGAACGGACTCTTCCAAATAAGAAACAACTAGTCGTCAGTCCACTATACAATAATGCATTCTAATTAAACATGGTAACTATGGACAAGAAAGATGAGAGACTTACAGGGCCGTCACGTCCATACAATTGGTCGATCAATGCAGTAAGACCTTGCCTCTTTGCATATCGAGTCTCAAGGCCCGTCGGATCGCGATTTGTAATGGAGTGCTACAAAGAAAATAAAATACTAACTGTTAGAAACACGATTGTCAGTACAAAGGATACTGCAAGAAAATAAGCAAGGAAAGTAAAAGGAAAACTTACAAAGTCCTCCAGTTATATCCTGTGGGTGCCACTCCCAAGATGATGGACCACTCCGGCCACTAGTCATGCCCTCGCTTCCTCGCGCTGCTGTCTCCAACGTCTTGGATAATCAGTAGCCTCCTCCTTGAGTTGGCGCCAGTCATCTGCATCTAGCCATTTGGGCTTTGCAGCCCCACTCTTGAGTGCCTTGCGTGCGTCCGATCGTCTGTGTAACATATATGTGGTACGCAGATCGGTCGCTGTATGCTCATGTAGTGAATCCCGGAAGGTCCCCAAGAACAATGAACTCTACTTTTTGCACAAGTTACAAGGTAAAAAGCATGAACGACAAGAGCAAGAGACCAATTGGGTGCAATCTCCCCCCATACCTTGTGTGAGCGCTTCACAAAGCATGTATTTTATGTATATTTCTTCTTCATGCTCAATAATAGCCCAAATTACAAAAATATATCAAGCTTTTAGCTTTTGAGTTTGCTTTTACAAAAATAGAAATAAAGCTAATGGACGGTGCCCAAAGAGTCTGGCACACCCAATACAATGTCCAAATAGAAATAACGTATCCATGCGCATGGGCGCAAACAAAATAATAATAAATAATTGATGCCTCAATAGACATGACAAAATATAGGCGTGGCGCCTATCAAAATATAATCCATAGATCGAATACTCGCTAGACTCCAATGCTTTCCTCCGCCACTGCTGCTATCTCTACACATCAACTGAAGCATTCACAATTGTTAGTAAAATAATACAATTAAACCGACAAAAGTGAATACCTAGCAGTCTTCAGCTACATAAATAAATCAACTGGTTAGAAATAAATCCTAACCTTAATTTATTACGAGTGCACACTCTAAACTCATAAACATTTATTAATTTAATATGCATTTTGCGGAATCACCCACTATGGAATCACCCATGTACACACTAAATTAATGAAACGCCCGAAAAGGACAGGCATCCCCATCAACTTCTCGCACAAAGAATCCACTTTGTGTATGAGCCCCGGTCATCAAAGTTTACGGAATCCACCGTAAAACCTCACGGAATCCACCGTGAAATATGCCTCTTGGCATCATACCCCCGGGGTGGGATAGCAATTGACGTCAATTGCTATTAGCTCAATGTGGAGCTAACAGAGTGGGGAAAGCATTTAAGTCTCTAGCGTGCATCCATTGTGCTTCCTCTACAGGATGGTTCTTAAATTTAACTAAATATCTAGAATACCTTCGGCCAGTTCTAGTGGTCATAAAGTCAGTGTCTATAATAGCTTTTGGTTCAAGTATTTCAGTCTCTTCCTCTAATAAAGGTGGGTTTTCATAAACAGGGTGTACAGGTAATTGGCCTCTAAATGGTCTCAATAAACTAATGTGAAATGTGTTGTGAATTTTCCAATGAGGTGGTAATTCTAACTTGAATGCATTGTTATTAATTTTATGAATGATTCTAAATGGTCCATAGAATCTGGGGGCTAATTTCACAATTGGATGTCTATCTACACTTTGTAGTCTATGTTTTCCTATTCTCAGCCAAACATAATCATCAACTTTGAAATTCATGGCTTGTCTTTTCTTGTTGGCTTGTTTGGTATATGATTGCTCGGCTTTAGCAATCATATCTTTAACCTCATCAAAAATACTATTATGCATATTAGCAATATCATCAGCTCTTTGAATTCTATTAGGCAAAGATACAATAGGTGTAGATAATCTATATCCATAAATGACTTTAAACGGTGCTTTCTTTGTAGATGTGTGTGGTGTATTGTTATATGCAAACTATAATAAATGCAAATGAGTGTCCCATGTTTGAGGTTTAGAGATAGTATATGCACGTAAAAGATCTAGAATGGTGTTGTTTGTGCCTTCTGTTTGTCCATTAGTTTCTGGATGAAATGCAGATGAGAAATCAATCTTTGTGCCTAGGTTAGCAAACAGAGTAATCCAAAAGTTGTTACAAAATCTAGAATCACGATCTGAAATAATAACTTTTGGCAATCCATGGTTAGTAAAAACAATTTTCAAAAACAATTGTGCTGCTTGTGATGCTGTTAAAGTTTTCTTACATGGAATGAAATATGCTTGTTTACTAAATCTATCTACAACTGTCCAAATCATATCATGATTAGATTTAGTATTAGGTAAACCAGTAATGAAATCCATAGAAATTTGTTCCCAAGGTTTAGATAGAATAGACAAAGGCATAAGTAATCCATACTGTTTACCATGATGTCTCTTAACTTTTTGATAAATCAAACATTCAGAAACAAAGTTAGATACATCAGCATCCATATGCGGCCAATAAAAATCTTCAGTTAATATACGTAAGGTAGATATGATACCTCTATGACCTTGATATGGGGGACAATGAATTTCATTCAAAACAAAAGATCGGAATGGAATTGTAACACACAATCTCTTTTCATAAAACATAAATCCATCATTATATGACAATGAATCAACATGAATGAAATTATTTTGAACTAATTTATTCCAATCAGAATGAAAAGTAATATCATGGTGATATGTATCTCTCGTAGCAATCAAAGAATGAAAAGATATGATAGAAATATTATGAATGGCAGGTCTTCTACTCAATGCATCAGCCACTACATTTTCTTTTTCGGGTTGGTATTGAATGATAGGATGAAAACTTTGAATAAAGGAAGCCCATTTGATATGATGGTCAGAGATTTGGGGTTGGCTAAGTAAATGTCTAATACTTTGCTGATCGGTCTTAATCATAAATTCTGAACCCATTAAGTAGTGTTTCCACTGTCTTAATGCTTGTACAACTGCTAATAGTTCTTTGTCAGATGTGGAATATTTCAGCTCAGAGGGTTTCAGCTTACAACTAGAATATGCTATAGGATGATTGTCTTGCATAAGTACGGCTCCTATTCGTGATCCACTAGCATCGGTCACTACTAGAAAGAATGGTCTATTAAAATCAAGCAACTATAGAACAGGGGCATTGGTTAATGCATGTTTCAGTAAGTCAAAGGATTTCTGTTGATTTTCGGTCCATTGATAAACAATTCCTTTCTTGAGAAGTTTGGTTAATGGTAAAGCAAGTAATGAAAAATTACGTACAAACTTCCTATAGAAACTAGCAAGACCAAGGAATGAGCGTAACTCATGCACGTTTTTAGGTACAGGCCAATTCAATATTGCATCAATTTTCTTAGGATCAACTTTAATTCCATCAGATGATACAATATGACCTAAATACTCAATTTCTGTTTTAAAGAATTCACTCTTTTCAGGATTTGCATACAGTTGATTTTCTTTCAATAACTGAAAAACCAATGACAAATGCTCATAATGTTCTTTCTCATTTTGACTAAACACCAAAATATCATCAAAGAAAACAATTACACAATATTGATATTTCAAAAAGATACGGCTCATAATTCTACTAAACGTAGCAGGTGCATTAGTCAATCCAAATGGCATGACTAAAAATTCGTAATGACCAAACTGTGTTCTAAATGCAGTCTTGAATATGTCAGACTTATCTAGTCTCACCTGATGATAACCAGACTTAAGGTCAATTTTACTAAATATAGCAGATCCTTGCAGTTTGTCCATAAGGTCATCAACTCTAGGAATAGGATACCTATTCTTTACAGTGATCTTATTTAAAGCTCGATAGTCAATGCACATTCGATAAGTATTATTCTTTTTCTTGACTAACAGTACAGGTGCACCAAATGGAGAACTGCTAGGTCGAATCAAACCTCTATTTAGTAATTCCTCAACTTGACTCTAGATTTCTTTTTGCTCTATCTGGTTATGCCTATATGGTGCTTTGCAAGGTGGTTGTGTGCGAGGGATCAAATCTATCTTATGGTCTTCTGGACGTGAAGGAGGTAAACCTAGTGGTAAGTCTTCTGCAAAACAGTCCTTAAAATATGCAAGAAATTCCTTATGCCTAGGATGCATATGATTTTCTTTTACTTGCAATTCATTCACCCAAATGAGATAAGATTTACTACTCTTGCGTAATGCACATTTAGCTTGAGTATGCGAAAGCAGTGGAAAGACATTAGATGCATGCATACCATATAATATAATAGGTTTTCCTTGAAAATTAATATTCATTGTGTGTGTGGAATAATCTATATCTGGGTTATGCTGGTGTCGCCAAGGCATACCTAAAATAATGTCACTCGACTGTAATGGAATAACTAAGAAATTTCTTCTTTCAGTGTATGAACCAATTTGAATCTCTAAGTCTTGCACTTCCTATGTACCATTATACCTAGTGCCTAAAAATGCAGCTTTGATGCGATAATGCGTAGGTACAGTTTGTAATGTCAATTCTTTTACCAATTTTGCTGAAATAAAATCATGAGTACTACCGTCATCATGCAAAATAGTCTTTTCCTTTCCATGCACCAAACATTTCATAGTCAATAATGAATGTGGAGTAGGCATACCTGGTAAAGTATCGGAAGTAGTAGTAGTGTCGTCCTCATCTTCAGTGAAGTTAGGCATATCTTCATGTTCATCTTCGTCCATGGCTCCAAGGTAGTTGATATGAGTTGGTGGCTTCTTTGAATGACAATTTGCTGCTAAATGTCCAGGCTGGTGGCATTTACAGCATACTATTGGCTTGGCCTTGGTTACATTGTTTGCAATGGCGGGAAGTCTAGGTACATTTGGATTTGGCTGTGGAATAGGCTTAGAATTTTGATTGACATTGGATGGTAATGCAGGTGGTTTTGCCCAATTCTTGCGGAAAGATGATGAAGAGAAACGACCTGGATTAAATCTTCTAAAATTGGAATTGAATTGTTTAGATCCATAATTACCATTGGCTTGGAATTGCTGTGGTCGTCTGTCTCTACCGCGTAGTGAGCTAGTGAAATGGCGTCTTCAAGGGTAGCAGGCTTGAACATGTTAACTTCAGCGTAGTAATGCCCAAGGAGTCCAGACATATACTTGCGCTTATGTGTCGCCTCTGGTACATCTTCAAGCATGCGTAGCTGGAGGAGTGCATTCCAAAAACGCTCTGATACTGAGGTATAGGCTCACGATCTCGTTGCTGGAGAAGATCCCATTTCTTGATAGCTTTCTCATGAAATTGTGGTGGAAGGAAATTCTGCATGAACTTCTTCTTGAAATCTTCCCAAGTAGCAGGACATTCTATACTCTTGCGTACTACAGTCCACCAAAGTGATGCTATGTCTACCAAATGTTTAGTAACACACTTGATTTTATCTTTTTCTGCATAGGTTTCCTCATGAAAATAGTCCTCAAACTGACTAATGAATGTTAGAACACTTTTTCCTTCTCGTATGCCATTGAAAGTACGGAATTTGAAACTTCGTTTACTTATATTTGATTCCTTGCGAATGGTTTGAGCTTCAAGAGTGGCGTTGATGGTACGTCGAATCAGATCTTCAGCTTGAGGTTCTTCTTTGTCGGTAGACGCTCTTTGTAATTTTGCCAGTTGCGCTTGCAATGCTTGCCTAGCCCTTCGTTCTTCTTCCAATTGCATCATGATTAAGTCCAGCTTTTGCTCCATCGTAGGCTCAGGTAGGTCGCCTTTAGCTACATAAGATCATCCATATGTGGTTCTGTCATCCTGTAAAACTCAAAAGACCTTTCTCACTCAAAATCAAGTTAGCGGGATGAGCGTAGCTCAAGTTCGGGGATACAAGGCTTATGTGTTTTTGGGTATATTTTTCTCAATCTTCAGAAAATCTACGATTTTTCCTTCTTCGTATGCTGAAAATGCTTCAGCAAACTTGCGTATGGGTAGAGTACCTTCCAATGAACAACTTTGCAGTTCGGAGTTTCTGCGCACGAATAGTCCTTCTAGGAGTTTTGAGCACAAGTCAGTTCTGACTCCAGTTGACTAGTCTGACTTGCAGACTTGCAGACTTGCAGAACTTAGCCGACTTAAGGAACTTGCAGAACTTGATCAGAATTTACTTGCAGAACTTGACTTCTGTGGTGTGTGGCCTGGAGTTGTTGACTTGTAGGGTTTGAGACTTGCTTAGAAGACTAAGCTTAATGGATTAAGTTTAGAGGGGGGGGGGGGGGGGGCTTATAGAAAAAACAGCGCAAATTCGTGGGGGGGAGGGCTGTTTTGATCCATCGCGAAAAAAATAGCGATATTCTGAGACCTCGCGGATTGATTTCGTGAAGCTTCTAAGCTTCTAACCAAGCTTATAAGCTTATTATTAAGCTTTTTGAAAGAATGAGCTATGAAAATTCTAGGAGCTCCACCTTCGCACGAGATGGGTAGCGATTGGAAGCTCTTGATCTCAGCTCCGCTCTTATACCACTGGTGCACAGATCAGTCACTGTATGCTCACGTAGTGAATCCTGGAAGGTCCCCAAGAACAATGAACTCTACTTTTTGCACAAGTTACAAGGTAAAAAGCATGAACGACAAGAGCAAGAGACCAATTGGGTGCAATCTCCCCCCATGCCTTGTGTGAACGCTTCACAAAGCATGCATTTTATGTATATTTCTTCTTCATGCTCAATAATAACCCAATTTACAAAAATATATCAAGCTTTTAACTTTTGAGTTTGCTTTTACAAAAATAGAAATAAAGCTAATGGACGGTGCCCAAAGAGTCTGGCACGCCCAATACAATGTCCAAATAGAAATAACGTATCCATGCGCATGGGCGCATACAAAATAATAATAAATAATCGATGCCTCAATAGACATGACAAAATATAGGCATGGCACCTATCAAAATATACTCCATAGATCGAATACTCGCTAGACTCCAATGCTTTCCTCCGCCACTGCTGCTATCTCTACACATCAATTGAAGCATTCACAATCGTTAGTAAAATAATACAATTAAACCGACAAAAGTGAATACCTAGCAGTCTTCAGCTATATAAATAAATCAACTGGTTAGAAATAAATCCTAACCTTAATTTATTACGAGTGCACACTCTAAACTCATAAACGTTTATTAATTTAATATGCATTTTGCGGAATCACTCGCTATGGAATCATCCATGTACACACTAAATTAATGAAACGCCTGAAAAGGACAGGCGTCCCCATCAACTTCTCGCACAAAGAATCCACTTTGTGTATGAGCCCCGGTCATCAAAGTTTACGGAATCCACCGTAAAATCTCACGGAATCCACTGTGGCACGGAATCCATCGTGAAATATGCCTCCTGGCATCAATATGCACGTATGCACTCCATCATCCAGCCCGTAGAAAACGTATCTGCTGCGGCTGGTACCAGAAACTCCTCATGCAAGGATGCTACTATGTAGTCCTTGCTCCCCTCCGGTATATTTTTCCAATGATCCAAGACATTGTGCCGAAAAACTTGTTGGTACAACTCTCTCATGCGAGCTATCACCCTTCTCCCCTCATCATTCATGATGATGGCTCCTGACCTATCATCTACAAGGTAGGCATACCCCTCTGGGGTATGCCTAAGATGGATCCTCTCCTACCTACGACCATGCCCCTAGGCATATCCAAGAGACCCCTGTACATTTGGTGTACCGATCGGGGTAGTATCTATCGCAGTAGCACCCATAGGGGTGCCACCTGTGGATAGCTGAGCAAAAGCTAGAGTGACTGGAGTAGACGTCCCCATAGGTGTGATAAATCTCAAAGGTGACACAACTCCAACATAATGACAAGATGGAGACACCGCGTTCGTGCCTCCACATCAATCACCTGAGCCATGCTCTCTGGAACCACCACGAGAGTGAGGAGTAGCACTTGTATCCCAAGCCGACCGCAAGCTCACTGCATCCGGATCTCTTCAGCATCCCCCTGAAGCACTCCCTCCATCTGGCCCAAGTTTGGAGCATCGACCTCGTCTGCTCGAAACTGAAGCATCAGATCGCACCAAAGTAGATCTAATAGAGCGGCCTAACGATGTCTGAGAGAGCTCTTGGTCTGCCACGTCTCTGAATCTCGCCATCTGATCCGGAGACATGCGCGTGAAGATCTCTTGTAACTTCTCATCGCTCATCTCTCAACTCATTCTAATGATCTAAGTATCCATAAAGGTCACCTGCACAGACAAAAAATGATGTTAGCATAATCAATTTAAATCATATAAAGCATGTTAATATAAATCTTTAAAAAATGATCTTACTTAAAGTGCATATCTTATGTATCCTTATAAGTGATTCGTCAACGAATTGAGTAGGTGGATGCTCAAAGTATGAAGTATCCTATGGTCCCATGTCAATCTCCTGACACAACTCGGCATAAACTGGAAGGTCGATAGACATGTCACCACAAAAGAATGAGTCCATCTCATTCTCAAAAAATTCTTGGACTCATGTATTTCCATCATTGTTACCCAATGCTGGCTCCTCTACATGCTCCAAGCTTTTGGTGGCGTCCACCCCTTGCAATATCGACCCCTCTATTTGCATATTGTCCTCATCTATACTCGGAACATCACTTTGATCATATACTCTCGCACTTCGGGGAGCTGAAGCTATAACATACCACCATTGAGATTGTCGAGGGTTTGGATAGAAGATTACCTGTTCACAAACACGTACAAGAGAGATTTAACTATTGTGATATGTACCATGTCGTAATACAATTAAAAAACAAATGAGTTCATGCACTTGTACACAATGGGCCGGCAACACAAAGGTGTCGTGCAAATCCATCCATTTTTTTTCGGAATCTATTTTGAGAAATCCAGATGGACCTCGTTGAACTGTTTCTCCAGCTCCTTCAAGTACCACTTTGAACCACTGCACATCGAATAGTATCATGGAGAAACTATAGTAATCCACCATAACAATGTCAAGATTGTGGGAGAGAAGGAAGGAGTCTCACTTGAAGCTTTCTTGCTTGCACAATGGGGGAATATACACAAGGGTGGAGGCTGAAAATAGTTTTCCTCTTCTTAGTTGTGTAAGCCAAAAGAATTCTCATACAAAGAAATAGAAGAACCCTATATATGGGTCTCAAACCAAACTCAACTAACTAAGGTGGCATGCTAACTGAGCCACGAACTAGAGTAGATAAGGATAGCTATCATGTAGCTATTATTCATGGGCGGTGTACCAACCGCATCTGCAACTAACACATCGGTGACATAAATGCACAACGGTCACCCTGGCGTATCACGAGTGGAGCTCGATATCTCAACACTCCCCCTCGAGCTCAATCCCAATTCCTGCACACCAAGCAGGTCTCTGAACTTACGCAACTTCTCTACGCCCAATGCCTTCGTGAATATGTCAGCTACCTGATCCTCTGTGCTGACATAAACTAGATCAATAAGACCTAGTAAAACCCTCTCTCGCACATAGTGATAATGCACCTCAATGTGCTTTGTTCTAGCATGATAGACTGGGTTATTTGCCAAGTGTATACTACTCATGTTGTCACAATAAATGACAACTGGCCCATCTGTAGACTGATTCATATCATAAAGTAGCTTATGCAACCAAGCTACCTCACATGCAGCCATTGCTGCACCCCTGTACTCAGCCTCTGTGCTCGACAAGGCAACTGTAGGCTGTTTCTTGCTGCTCCAAGTGACTGCAGCACTCCCAAAAGAGAACACATATCCACTGGTAGATCGTCTATCAGAAATGCTACCAGCCCAATCAGCATCAGTGTATCCATGCAACTGTATCTGAACCCCAGTCTCATAAAATAGTCCATACTGCAATGTGGACTTCACATACCTGAGTATGCGTCTAGCCGCATCCAAATGCGGTTTCCTTGGAGCCTGCATAAATTGACTTACCAATCCAACAGCATAGCTCAAATTTGGCCTGGTAATAGTCATATAAATCAAACTTCCTACTATGCGTCTGTACATAGTAGGGTCTTCCAGAAGCTCACCTGCATCTGCGCTCAGCTTCACATTCTGCTCCAAAGGAACTGAAATAGGCTTACAGCCTGTCATCCCATATTTGGACAGCATGTCCAATCCATACTGCCTCTGCAAGAACTGTATCCCACTTGGTGATCTAATCACCTCAATGCCCAAGAAATAACGCAGCTCTCCCAAATCCTTCATCTCAAACTTCTGCTTCAATAGCATTTTCACATGAAGGATATCTTCATCACTGTCACCTGTCATAATCAAATCATCAACATAAATGACAAGTAGCATAATACCTTTCTCTGTTTTTCTCACATAAAGTGAGAAATCTGCCTTGGAAATCTGAAAGCCAATAGTGACAAGATACTGTCCTATCTTGTCAGACCATGCTCTAGGTGCTTGCTTCAAGCCATACAAGGCTTTCTTCAACCTGCAAACAAACTCAGGATGAACATCATGCACATAACCTGGTGGCTGCTCCATATAGACCTCTTCTTGCAAGTCACCATGCAAGAAGGCATTCTTTACATCCATCTGATGTAAAGACCATTCCTTTGATGCAGCCATAGCAATGACTGCTCTTACGGTTGCCATCCTTGCAACCGGACTGAATGTTTCTTCATAGTCAATGCCATATGTTTGTGCATACCCCTTGACTACTAATCTTGCCTTGTATATGTTCACAGAACCATCTGCATTGTGCTTCACCTTATAAACCCACTTACAGCCAATTGCATTCTTACCTTTAGGCAAAGGTACCAATTCCCATGTAGCATTTGCTTCCAAGGCATCCATTTCTTCATCCATGGCTTTCTCCCATTTTTCTTTTCCCATGGCTTGCTCAAAAGAAGTGGGTTCTGGTTCCTGTATCACCTTGACCATATATGCATAGTGAATGGCTGTAAATCCATCATATTTCAGCCTATCCACAGGATACCTAACTCTGGTAGACCCGCGCAAAGTGGGTTCACTCCCAGGTGCTCTCAAAACATCCCTGGTCTTCCTTACTCTAGGTGTAACAATAGAAGGAATACCCAACTCATCATCAATGCTCTGTTCTGAGCCACTGGATTCACCATCCACATAAGAGTGACCTGCATTCACATCAAACATGGGCTGATCTACCTTCTCTTTTCCTTTTCGTGATACCTGCATACCACTATTTGCGCTGCCTTCAGAAGATTCTCCTGATCTCAATCTACCTGTCCATGGCGAAGAATGTGAACCACTACTAGAGGACGCTCCAGGTCCACTAATATTTTGTGACTGCTGCTGTGAATTCTGTGCAGCATTACCATTTTGTGCATCTACATCATCAATCACATTTACTGGTTTATACCAGCTACTCATCTCATCAAAAACAACATCTCTGCTCACTGTAAACTTACGAGTAGAAGGGTTATAGCATCTATACCCTTTTTGCTGCAGAGAGTAACCAATAAAGATGCACTTCTCAGCTTTTGGATCCAACTTGAATCTCAACTCATCTGGCACATGTACATAGGCAATGCAACCGAAAATTTTCAAATGAGAAATATCTGGTTTCCTACCAGTATGCCTCTCCTCTGGAGTCATTCCATGTATTGCTGCAGTGGGAGTCCTGTTCATTATGTAGACTGCTGTAGCAACTGCTTCAGCCCAATAAAAATCTGGCAGGTCTTTTTCATTGAGCATGGCACGAGACACCTCTCCAATATGTCTGTTTTTTCTTTCTGCAATTCCATTTTGCTGTGGGGTATGACTGCATGAATATTGCTGCTTTATGCCATGCTCCTGCAAGAACCTTGCAAACTCATTTGAGATGTACTCTCCCCCTCCATCTGACCTTAGGCATTTTACTTGCAAGCCTGTTTCTTTTTCAACCATAGCTTTAAGAGTTTTAAAATGCCCAAAAACTTCACTTTTCTTTTTCATAAAATACACCCAAACTTTTCTGCTATAGTCATCAATAAAACTGACAAAATAATGACAGCCTCCAAGAGATGCAGCTTTAGTAGTCCACACATCAGAGTGGATTAATTCCAATGGCTTCTTACTCTCTTGAACATGTCTAGGAAATGGCTTCCTTGCCTGTTTTCCAAACTGACAGGCTTCACATACCTTATGCATTTCTGCAACCTTGAATTTAGGCAATCCTGCAACAATGTTTTGGGCCTGCATTGATTTAAGTCGCTGTACATTAACATGACCAATGCGTTTATGCCAGATATCAATATCTGCAACTACACCGGTCCCATGTGCAAACATTGCTGCACTCAATTTAGACATGTCTGCATCCAATGTAAACATTCTGCCCTTCTTCTTTCCTTTTGCTATCAAGCGACCTTTATTTTTCATATCCTCAACAAAGCATCCATGAGGATTAAATCTGACCTGCAAGCCCTGCTCAACCATTTGACCAACAGAAACCAGATTCTTGGTGATATTCGGGACATGAAATACATCGGACAGGTATTTCTTTTTCCCATCCTGCATAGACAAGGGAATTTTTCCAATCTGCACAATATGATGTGCAGTATCATCACCAGTCTCCATAAATCCTGGTTTTTCCATTTTCCTTGCATCCTCCATCCATTCTGCATGACCTGTCATGTGGTTTGATGCACCTGAGTCAACATACCATACATCGTTGCTTTCTTCTGCACTTGTCACAGAATTGTTCATGTGCTGCACCATGAACAAATGCTCATTTCTGTCATCACCCTGTCTACTAGAAGATGCATAATTCCCTTGTTGCAGTTTTCCATTCATGATGTCATTCTGCTTTTTATAGCAGTCTTTAGCCATATGACCCATTTTACCACAGTAGTAGCATTCAACATTACTGTTTGCATTTTGGCCTCTCTGCCATCCACCATGACCTCTTTGGCTCCCCCTGCCTCTAGAGTTACCACGTCCTCCTCCATAGGACTGGTTTTCTTGAGTTTGTTGCATATTCTGATTTCTACCACGGCCTCCAAATCGGCCTCCTCTACCTCTGCCTCTACCTCTTCCAGCATTTGAGTAGAAGACAGATTCTTTTGAAGTTCCTCCTGAAGAAGATGCACCACCATTTCTCTGCTCCTCAGAAATTAGAAGAGCAATCAACTCCTCAAAATCAGGAAATCTTTCACGAACTGAAATGGATGTCCGAAACTGCGCATAATCCTTTCCTAGACCATTCAAGGTCACAGAAACTAAATCATCATCTTCCACTGGCGACCCAATGGAAGCAAGTGCATCTGCAATCTTCTTCACCTTCATGTGGTAGTCATTGATGCTCATACTTTCTCTTTGCACATTATGCAACTCTTGCTTGAGCTGCATTTTCCTGGCTTGCGTATTTGTGCTATACATTTTTGACAAAGTATCCCATGCCTCCTTTGGCGTACTTGCATCCTGAATATGCACAATCATAGAGTCTGAAATACTGATAGACAGCCAGTACATAACTTTCCTGGCTCTCTCATGCCATGCTTTGAATGCTTGCATTTGCTGTTGATTGGGAACATCAGGAAGAACTGGTTCTTCTTCATTTCCTGCAACAAATTCCCAATATCCTTTTCCCATAAGGAAATTCGTCATTCTAAACTTCCATGCTTGGAAGTTGTTCTTGTCAAGCTTTTCAGTGACAATCTGTGAGAGAGAATCAGACGCCATTACAGAATACTGTAAAAAGTTCTGTCACTGCAAAGAACACAGCTTCAGCCTCACAAGGGCAAATCTGCAAGACTAGCGAAAGTGGTATTTGACCACACAGTTACTTCCTAGTGACGATTTTGCATAAACAGAAACCAAGGATGATTCTCTAACTCCCAATGTCTCTGCGCACAAGCATACGATGCAATTTCTGTGGTAACTTTTCACCGACCTGTAGAACAGTGGTCGCACAGCATAAAACAGGGCTTTTTCCCGAGTGCGTGCAGAAAACTTCCGCCTCCAAAACAGGCCCCGAAATGGCCTCAAATCAAAAAAACAGGGTCGCCAAAAGCTAAAGCTCTGTCCCGCAGCATATACTGCCCTCTTGCTTCAGCGCGAAGGGCGTCTCAACCTGAGACAATGCACTCCTGCAATTTCCGGCTGTGCTACCTGCAGAGATCTGCTCCCAAAACAGAAAATGAAAGCAACACTGCTCCTCTTACCAGAACACCGCGAGCTTGGCTTGCTTTCTTGAGCTCCTTACCACGAACAAGGCTCTGATACCATGTCAAGATTGTGGGAGAGAAGGAAGGAGTCTCACTTGAAGCTTTCTTGCTTGCACAATGGGGGAATACACACAAGGGTGGAGGCTGAAAACAGTTTTCCTCTTCTTAGTTGTGTAAGCCAAAAGAACTCTCATACAAAGAAATAGAAGAACCCTATATATGGGTCTCAAACCAAACTCAACTAACTAAGGTGGCATGCTAACTGAGCCACGAACTAGAGTAGATAAGGATAGCTATCATGTAGCTATTATTCATGGGCGGTGTACCAACCGCATCTGCAACTAACACGTCGGTGACATAAATGCACAACGGTCACCCTAGCGTATCACGAGTGGAGCTCGATATCTCAACAAACAATACTTTGCAGGTTCCCAAAATACTCCACCTCATCTATAAACGTGTTTGGATTCGTTGCTCGTCGTCGGCTCTCTTGCTCGAATCTTGCTATGATACCACAGTTTGTTGTGGAGCGCATTTTGTCAATACGACCCACGCGAAAATGCCGTCTGCGCGACCATGATACACTATATATTTTGTACTGTACATTGAAACACTCAATTAGTTTTCATATATAATGTATAGATATGACAAACCCTAAACACGTCATCACCTTTGGACTACATTCCCTCGAGAATTCCCACTCCTCGGTTGAGACCTCCGCTCCTTCGCGAGACGCTGTGGTCAAAGCTCCATGCAATCATCGCATTGACATAAACCACGGTGTCTCCTCCATGTCCTTGGGATATCAAATCGGTCGATGGCGCATACTACATTGAAATTCAGATCGTGCTTCCTCTCGATCTTGCCTAGCTTGCTGGTACCTAGCGAGCCATGTCTCCATAGAGGCATGGTGCAACATACAAAAACGATTCACTTTCTCCTCCATTACATCATCCATTCTTTTTTCTACCCCATTTTCAACCACCACATCTCCGGTCATTCTATCATCATCCTTCAGCGACCATAGCACACTGTTGTCTGGATCCACTGTTGGTAGCCATTGTGAAATATGCACTAGTGCCTTAGACACCAACCAACCTTCAACCATGCTACCTTCTAGCCGAGCTCGTTGTCGCACAAAGCCTTTCAGGGTTTTCATGAAGCGCTCCAAGAAGAACATCCATCGTGTATGGACAGGTCCAGTAATCTCCACTTCATCTATAAGTTTATCTACAAGATGCATAAGAAGGTGGATTTGTATCGTGAGCATGCTGGTAGGTAGGTATTTCTCAAAGAGACAGATTGTCTCCATTGCTCCCCGCCTCGCGGATTCAATAGAGGATGTCTTAATCTCCTTCAATGAGATCCATTGCACTAAAGTCGACAACCTGTAAATTGCCCTGCGTATTTTTGGAGTAAGGCATCCTACGATTGCGATCGGTAGTACAAACTCTCACAAATGAGAAAGCATTATGAACAATGACTACACTCCAAATAGCAAAATACGTAGGCCACTTACAATCCATTTGTAGTACAAACTTGACATATCTTATGCCAATCACGGGATTTTAGCCCTGATAATTGGTCGTCTTTAGAAAACGCAGATCTAAGAGAACGCATCATACCTGTCAGAGTTCGGATAGACTTGACTATTTGCTTCACAATGCACTCTTCTTTAGTGGACAAAACCCAAGGAGCGTGAGGTAGTTGCAAGCGACCAAGCACTCGACTATGCCCAAAGTACCTCCATCTTGCCTACCTCCTTCAAATCCATTCATGCCTCTATAGTGTCTCTCTTTCCTGTGATGTGGTCCCATAGCAAGCTACCCACGTTCTTGAAAATATGCATGGGATCCAACAAGTGGTTGATTTGTAAGTGGATCCAATATGGCAACTCGTAGAAAACTGAGAACCGTCGCATTCCATTTGGATGTGACTCCGTGTGGACCATTTTCAGTTCGTACCAGCTTTGGGAATTCATACGTATTGGAGGTTGTCCAAGAAAACCTTCATTGAGTTCATGACCCTTTGGCAAGAAAGCGACATATCCTTGATATACCATCTTCTTCATGGTTCGTGACTTTTGGGAGTCCACACAATGGACATGCATGATAACGTGAGGTAACCAGACCTGTCCCAACACCTCTATCCAGTGAATACAAACTTGAACGAGCTATGATGGATACCAACCAACGAGAATGGAAGCCTACTTACCTGTGCACTCTCTGAATCACGGAAAGTCATGCATCGTCCACATGAGAATGGCTCGAATATTGGTGGACCGTCGATCATTATGCTTGCTCATATTTTGCACGGTGACCCCCTCCTCCCACAAAATCTTAAGCTCATCAACTAATGGATAGAGATACAAGTCCATATTTTTGACTTTGTAGCAACCGAGGACGAGTAAGCTAAGGATGAGATGTCCTTTCTTTGTAGAAAGCCATGGAGGGATATTGTAGTTGACAAGGACTATAGGCCACACACTGTAAGAAGTTGAGCGCAAACCGAATGGGTTCACGCCATCCATTGCAAGACAGAGCCGAATATTCCTTGGCTCTCTAGCAAAGCCTGGGAAGGTAGACTCAATGTGGCTCCATGCATGTGAATCCGCAGATATTCGTTGAACCCCATCTATGGATCTATTCTGCGCATGCCACGTTGTCAAGCTCACCATGCCGGACATACGAAACATGTGGTTTATGCGGCAGATAAGTGGAAAGTGTCTAAGAACTTTTTGAGGGATGGTTTGCCCTTACAAGTCCTGTCGATACCTGTGAGAACCACACTTTGGACATGTCTTCATAGTCTCGTATTCTCCTCAAAACAGTATGCAATCATTGATACATGCATGGATGCTATTGTAGTAGTCCATGCCAAGCTTTTGTAAAACATGTCGTGCATCATCACGAGACTCAGGCATAGTATTTGCAAGTGGTAATATATGATACTTCAATAACTTGAAAAAAAATCATAAAACACCTTGAAAAAGCACAAATGTTTTTAATGATAGTGCCGAAAAGAAATCAATGAAGTGTACGTACAAGGTACTTGATCAACTCGGTCACACTTACATCGCTCCACCCGTATTTTGCTTGCATACGTAGGAGTGCAAGCAACGTCTTCAGGAGAGATACTCAACACCCATCATATAATGGTATGGATGCTTCCTCTCTAATCGGATCAGAAGTCTCGACATCCATGGGAATCAATGTATCGATCATTGCCTCCATCTCAGGCTCCAAGATTGTAGGTAAGTCTCAAAGGCTGTTTGTCTTCTCTGGTATTGATGGTATAGATCGGGTAGTACCTTCCAAGTGGTGGATTGGCTCGGGCACTCCATCCATCGCACACCCACGAACTCTTCTAATTGGTCGCAAAGGGTGCACTCCTCCTTCGGACAAGATGTCACCTCCCTAGATAGAAAATTTGCGAGCCACACCCAATCTTTTTGTATATGGTATTCAATTAGCTTGCGAGTACAATGCATGATTGATATTAACTTTTCTTACTGTTTTTTCAAAATCCAAAATCGCCTGACCAATGATCTCAGATTAAAACTCGCCAAAGCATCGTACGTGTTCTATAGACAATCGACATTTTTGTCTAATTGCCAACTTACATTGAGAGCAAGGACATGGGACACACTGATTAAGATATGCCTCGTGATCTTGAATATCAAGTCCTTCATCGTTTTTCATTTTTTCTACGTTATGACAAACAATTTGTTTTTGTTATCATTCTTTTTTTCTTTCTTAAATTGTTTGAGAAGGGATTTCTTCTCTTGTAACTCAGCAAAAATTAACGTATGTAAAGTCTCCACCCACCCACAAATTAATGTATGTTGGAGTGTTTCCCGTCTCGTGATATTGCACCAGACCTCGCCACCACTCTCTCTTTGTTTTTTATCCATTCATTATCTCCTCTCATTCCATCTCTCTCTCTCTTTCTCTTTCTTTATTATGATGTATGTTTATTCCCTCTCTCTCGTTCCTTCTTTCTTTTTCTCTTCCTCCCTTTCTCTCATTTCCTTTAACAAAACATATATCTCTCTCTACTACAACAACAACAACAACAACAACAACAACAACAACAACTACTGCTACTGCTACTGCTACTGCTACTGCTACTGCTACTGCTACTGCTACTGCTACTGCTACTGCTACTAAGAAAAGAAGAAATTTCTCTTCCTCCCTTTCTCTCATTTCCTTTAACAAAACATATATCTCTCTACTACTACCACTACCACTACCACCACCACGACTACCACCACTACTACCACCACTACTACCACCACTACTACCACCACTACTACCACCACTACTACTACTACTACTACTACACTACTACTACTACTACTACTACTACTACTACTACTACTACTACTACTACTACTACTACTACTACTACTACTACTACTACTACTACTACTACTACTACTACTACTACTACTACTACTACTACTACTACTACTACTACTACTACTACTACTACTACTACTACTACTAAGAAAAGAAGAAAAAACTATTACTACTACCACTACTACAACAACAACAACAAATAAGAAAACTAGACAACAATAAATAAGAAAACAAAAAAAAAACTATTACTAAAACAACAACAACAACAAACAAGAAAACCACTACTACCACTACCACTACCACTACCACTATAATAAACAAGAAAAGAAGAAAAAACTACTACTACTACTACTACTACTACTATTACTACTACTACTACTACTACTACTACTACTACTACTACTACTACTACTACTACTACTACTACAAACAAGAAAACTAAACAATAATAAATAAGAAAAGAAAAAAAAACTACTACTACTACAAGAAATAAGAAAACTACTATTACTACTACTAGTACTACTACTACAATCACGACTACGACGACTATGACTACGGCTATGACTACCACAACAACAACAAACTAGAAGAGAAGAAATTAAACAACAACTACCACTACCACTACCACTACTACCACTACCACTACTACTACTACCACTACCACAATAACAATAAATAAGAAAATAAGAAATTAAACAACAACTACCACTACCACTACCACTACCACTACTACTACTACTACTACTACTACTATGACAACAAAAAAAACAACAAACAAGAAAATAAGAAATTAATCTCCAACTACCGCTACCGCTACCGCTACCGCTACCGCTACCGCTACCGCTACTATGACTACCACAACAACAATAAACAATAAAAAAGAAAAGAAGAAATAAAATAACAACAACCTCTCCCTCCTTCTCTCTCTCCCTCCCTCTCCCTCTCCCTTTCTTTCTCTCTTTCCCTATTTTGTTTAATGTTTTCTTCCTCTTCTCTTCCTCTCTCATTTCCTTTTCTCTCTTCCTCTCCTTCTCTCATTTCCTCTCCCTCCCTCTCCCTCTCCCTCTCTTTCTCTCTTTTCCTATTATATTTAATGTTTTTTCCCTCTCTCTCTCGTTCTTTCTTTCCTTTTCTCTCTTCCTCTCCCTCCCTCACCTCACCCTCTCTTTCTCTCTTTCCCTATTATATTTAATGTTTTTTCCCTCTCTCTCTCTCTCTTGTTCCTCCTTTCCTTTTCTCTCTTCCTCTCCCTCTCTCATTTCCTCTCCCTCTCTCTCCCTCTCTTTCTCCCTTTCCCTATTATGTTCAAAAATTTTCCTTCTCTCTCTCGTTCCTTCTTTCCTTTTCTCTCTTCCTCTCCCTCTCTTATTTCCTTTTCTCTCTTTCTCTCCCTCTCTCATTCCCTCTCCCTCTCCCTCTCTTTCTCTCTTTCCCTATTATGTTTAATGTTTCCCTCTCTCTCCTCTCTCTCTCTCTCCCTCTCCCTCTCCCTCTCCCTCTACCTCTTTCTCTCTCATTTCCTCTCCCTCCCTCTCCCTCTTCCTCTCCCTCTCTTTCTCTCTCATTTCCTCTCCCTCTCTCAATACACATGAATTTTAACAAAAATAAGTAAAAGAGAAAGAGAAAACACAAAAACAAAGCAAGAAGGAACAATGCACTCACCGTAAAGGCTCGAGGATGGATTTGGCGGCTCCTCTTTACGACGACGGCTCCTTTTCGCCCTCCATACACTTCCTCTTCTTCTTCGTGAACGGCGACGGTGGCGGTGAGAAGCTTTCCTTCTCCCTCTTTCTCTCTTTCTCTCCCTCTCAAATGCAAGATGAAGTTCACTCTCCCTTTTGCTTTCTCTTTCGTGTATGCGTATAAAATAACGCGCTCAGGTTTTGGCCTGTGTTTTTTTGTCTAAGCACCGTCGCTATTTGCGGCACTAATAGCGTCGTAAATAGTGATGCTGCTATTTTGCGTCGAAAAGCGCCATCGCTGTACCTCCATATCCTTGTAGTGCATGTGTCATTCTTTAGCAAAATGCTCGCAGAGCATGACAATCAACACCCCTATGGCAATGCCCATCATGAAGCCTTGCTTGTGAAAGTAAAACAACGTGGGGCAACTAATCATGGGCCTCTAGCTCCTCAAGGATGGGTCCATATATATATGTATAGACTATGATTATCTAAATGTGACCACAATAAAGAATACGTATATACTTGAGCAATGGATTTTTTCCAGAAATCATGCTCAAAATTTGCCAAAAAATTCAAATTTCAAGGGAAAATAAGACTTTGTCGAAGGCAGGATAAGCAATCGAGTCGATTTTAAGCATCAAGTAGCCGATGGGCTCTAAAAATGCTTTAAAGACCCATCGAGCGACGGTTGGGGAATTTTCATAATTTTCCATGATATTGGATTGGATCCCAGGAGATGCCAGGCAGTGGGGGACTTTGAAACGGACGCGCATGATTTTTCGGAGTGCGAATTAGATGCTGGATGGGGCAAATGGCTAAATTCAGTGTGAAGGGGGCCCAAAATGAGAAACAAGAGGGTATGACCCTTGGGGCCCAAAATGAGAAGCAAGAGGGTGTGACCCTTAGGGCCCAAAAATTGATGATTGGGGGGGGGGGGGGGGGGGGGCAACTATTTTTTTCACGTGAAGAAAAAAAAACTCCATGGCGACTTGCAAGCGACAAATTTTGAGGGGGAGGGGCTATGGCACCTCCATACACCCATAGTATTTTGAGGGGGAGCGACAAATTTTGAGGGGGAGGGGCTATGGCACCTCCATACACCCATACTATCTGATTTCATTAGCCCGACGCATGACATTTTTGCTCTCTCTCACCATTCTCTGCCCGTCCAATGGCTGCCCAGATGGACATATCAGAAACTAGTATTTCTCTCTCCTCCCTCTCTCTCCCCTCTATGGGCTATTCATGTGCACTACCTTGAAGGCAGAATTGGGAAGGAGATTGAAGCAAATGATGATGGAGATTAATGGGGATGCTAAATCTTGATGTGCAGCATGGAATTGAGAGCAATGGAGACTCCGTTGATTGTTCACGTAGTTATTTAATGCGTCTTGGGTTTCGTAGAAACAAGGTATGACTATTTTTTATGAAAGAAATAAAGTTTTTTTAATATTTTATGATAAAAATGATGTTCTTATGTGATGAAAAATTGTTTCAATGCTGGTTGCATTATGTTTAATTTTTTTAAATAAAAAATTTTCTGATTTCATAATGATTTACATATGCTATTTAAATCCCGCAAAGCCCAAAACACGATTTTTAAGGGTGAGATGATGGTTTTGTCGTTTCGGGTGGGTGAAATGTGTTCCTATGGGAGAAAATAGAATATAAAATTAAATTTTAGTATGTGAAAATGATTAGTATAAGAAAAATAAAAAATAATAGTGATTATTGATAAATAAATACTAAAAACAAGAAAAAATAGGAGAAAATTAGAAATACACTTCATAAAAATAAGGAAAAATATAATGAGTTTGTGAATGTATGGTAGTGGCAGAGCATGAGGTTTAGCCTTAGTTTTCCCTATCTCTTTGTCAAAGTCTGTGATTTATCACTTTTCATACATCAAAACATGATAAAATAAACCCCTACATCTATGCAACGGAAGTAGTACCTAAAGTAGGGGGTGGGGTGTTTGAATGATGTGATTTGGGTGATGTTTGTTACTGATTTTTCTTATGCATATCATGATATAGGGTTCGTCATATTTCAATTAAAAGGATAGTAGCATGAGCATTGTTACGGTGCTATCCTTACATCATCGCAATGAGTTAGTAAATGAGCATTGGAAAGCTTGGTTGTGCACGACACGTTTTTGATTGAAAATTATGTTTGAGCACATTAAGATCATCCACTTTTGCATGTTCATATGAAAGAGTGGAGCTTGTATCGTGTGTATTTTATGTTGGAGCGACGTATCTTGGGGTCAATTCTTGAAGTGTATGAGAGTCACAATGGAGCTGCGGCAATCAGCCGAGAGGTGCTTCCCTATGTTTGTGCTACAAGGTATTATGCCTATATGTTATGGGATCTCCCTTTGAGGAGAAGGGATGGTAAACATTGGACTATGATCTAATACAAATATAAAATAGACATAGCATTTAGTGTAGAGTGAGTCTTAGACACTCCTGGCCGTGAGGCCATGTGGTGGGGTTGTTTGTTGTGTGCATGAGGTCCGGCTAGTGCCATAGCTAGTGTTGGCCCATTTTAGGTCCCATCAATGGTGTGTTTGTTGGGAGCTGCGAATAAGTGGTGGCTCAAAATCTAGGGTTTCTAGGGACCAAATAGTTGGTTTATGCCCTCTGACAAGAACCGTCAAGCCAAAATACAAAAAGAGAAATGTGTTGAGAGGGCTAGAAGGCAGTTGGAGATTCTAAGCTGCTATTCTCCTCAAAGGAGCAGGCCACTATGTATAAGCAGCTGTGGTTCTAATAACCTAAGTGTCATAAGCAACCCTTTGAGTGCAAGCAGAAGTCTTAGTACTTCCCTTCTTCCATTCAATCAACCCATTCAAGTGGGGGTGTAGTTTTACCTACACAAACTCCTGTTGTCAATCTGGTTGTAGCCATGGCACAACCCATCACAATTCCAGTAGGGGACACTAGATTTTCTAGTATTAAGAGCACCTTTTCCCCATCTTCCATGGGTTAGCAGAAGAAGATGGAGAACTCCATATTAAGGAGTTTCAAACACTCATGTTCAACTATCGAATCCAAGAAGAAGGACACTTATTGATATTCTTCAATATGACATTAAAAGGAAGGGTAGTAATATGGTATCACAGTCTAGAGGCCGGAACCATAACTAGCATTGACCTTCCGTAGAGAGTTTGCTCCTGAGAGGGGTGGAAAGTATTGGTTGCGTGTCTTGAATGTGACACGCCAAGAGCCAAATGAAAATGTCTAGGTCTATGCCAAGAAACTAAACCAAGTTCTTCACAAAATTAATGCTTATATCTCCATTCCATCGACTGCATAGTTGCAATATTTCCTACATGGATTAGATTTCAATATCCAGGTGCAGCTGAGTAGTATCGCTTTGGCCAACATTGACACTACTATTACCCAAGCAGAAGGAGTAGAGTCGTGCTTGCAAGTGGCTTATGCAACAAGGATAAATTGAAATGGTAATAATTTGGCATTGGCCAATGGCGATCAAGGGGACCCCATGTCAAATGCAAATGGCAGAGGGAGTATCATGCCAAATTTTCCTATTTTACCAGCTCCTCCTAGTCTGACTATACCTATGGCTAGTTAGATGGGCCCACTAAGTCAGCGAGCAATTCCTAATCAAGTGGCTAGGCCGATGGGACGACAAATAGATGATTGCAGCTATGAGTCGAGTGCCTCTAATGTCCTTGGTGAAGTTAAGGACATGATGAAGCAAATACCTGTGGATGTCAATTTCCTTAAGAAACAACAAAATCTGATATGGAGTTAATGCCCTGAAGAGGATGCCCCCTCAAGATTCATTTGTACGTGGTGTGGCGGCCAACATTTCCCTAAGAATTGTCCAAATGTTAAATGTGATATTTGTAGAAAGTCTGGCCACTTAGCTGCTACCTGTTGGAGTAAGATCAATTCTCTCCAACAAGGGAGTAAACTGCTAGGTCTAGTTAACCATCGCATACAAGGGAATAATCTCCATCAAGATGATGGACCAAGACAAATACTACAAAGAGGAAAGGCTATTGTAGAGGAGTTGCCTCATGGCAGTGGAGTCAGCCTTATTGAGGCCGTACATGTCAATGACACTAAAACTTCTAACCTACGAGCCATAACAAGAAGTCAAAAGACTAAAAAGGGTAACAAAGGAAATGTAAAACGTGTCAAGGGAAACCCTAAGCAAGATGCTAGGGGAAAGCAAGTTCTGAATCCTGATATGGAAGGTGGACCTCTAAGACCTGTTGATAGTAAAGTTGATCCCGAGAAGGATAAAAAATTGCCAAGAAAGAAGGCAAAAGTTAGAAAAGAGGCACCAAAGCCAGGCCAAAGACCAAAGGAGAGACTGGTTTGGCAAGAGAAGAGAACTTTGGCTAACTACCAGACTTTGATCTTGTAAGTTCTCTTTGCAAAGTGAAATCAAACGTGAATCTCTTGCAATTGATCAAACTATCTCCAGGAGTATGCAAGGAATTCAAGAAAATCTTGCGTATTGGGTATATTGTAGAGTCTTTGGGCATAACATGAGTGGGAGAAGATTGGTTTGATCATCTTGAAAAGCATTGTCCCAGGGTTCCAGTATACGTGGATGGAATATTAGTGGAGCACGCTATCGTGGACACTAGATTTTCTGTCAATATCATGAGTTCAGACTTGATAGAGAGGCTAGGTTTAGAAATCCAAACAGACAGATCTACACTTCTTAGGATGGCTAACGATAGTCTAAGGCAACTAGAAGGTTGCATTATTAAAGTCCACGTTATTGTTGCAAGCGTGGAATGCTATCTAGACTTTAGGGTGATAAGGTTTGCAGGGTGTCCTAGCTATCGAGTTTTGCTAGGTAGGCCATAGATTTTACAAACAGACTGTCAAGTCAATATACCTGCCAGTTGAGTGATTCTAGGTAGAGGTGCCAATCGTGTCATAGTGGATGCTTACCTTGAGTCTCCTCAGAGTGAGAGTACTCCTTTATCCTCTACTAAACTAGAAATAGTAGATGATCCATCTGATAGTGAGACGTCATCGAGTGATGGATCTAAAGAAGGGTCCACTATAGAGGACATTTATTAGATAACATTGAATGAGCTGATATCAAGATCGAATAAGAGATACGGACATTATTGAGTTGGACCTTGGTATGCCTAATGATTCGTAGCCAATCAAATTAGGTTCCATGCTCAGTTTGAAAGAGAGAGAGGACTATGTGTCCTTGATTCAAGAGTTCCGTGACATCTTTGCTTGGAGCTATGACAAACTTAGAGGCATTCCCCCCAGTTTGGTTGTGCATACTATTCTTGTAAAGGAAGGTACCCGTCCTGTATATCAGAAAATACGGTGCATGCCTTTTGAATTAAGGGACGGGCTGTTTGAGGAGCTACAGAAGTTGCAAAAAGCGGGTTTGATCTTCTTTATTTAGTATACTGAATGGCGTTCACCAGTTGTGATCAGAAAGAAGAAAAATAATCAAATCCGGCTTTGTGTGGATTTTAGAGAGCTAAATAAGAAAACATTTAATGACTACTATCCGTGGCCCTTTATTGACCAAATTTTGGGTTAATTAGTAGGTAGAAAAATATATTCGTTTATGGATTACTTTGCAGGGTATAACCAAATGGCGATTGTTGAGAAAGACAAGCTAAAAACGACATTTATTATTGTATTCGATACCTTTGTGTACCATGTGATGAAATTTGGTTTATGTAATGCACCTGGTTCGTGGCAAAGAATAGCCGACAAGACCTTTGGTGACATCTCCCTAGAGGAGTTGAAAGTTTCATTAACAATCTAGGGGCAGCCACCACATGAGAAAGGCAGTTGATTATTTTGCAGAAGTGTTTTGAGTGTTGCAGACAATTTTGCATAGCTCTTAACCCACGAAAGTGTGTCTTTGGGGTACCTTATGGGCTATTGTTAGGTCATGTGGTCAGTTCGGTAGGGATTGCGACAGACCCTGAAAATATCAAGGTCATAGTCACCATGAGTCCGCCACGTACTCCCAAGGAAGTGCATAGCTTTCTGTCTCGGTAGGGTATTATCAGAGGTTTATCAATGCCCTAGAAGAAATAATGTTGCCACTAATGAACCTATTGTCATTTAACTGTCAGTTTGCATGGAGTGATGCTTGCAAAGTATCTTTTGACGATGTGAAGCAGGAGCTTGCCAAAGCACTTGTTTTAAAAGCACCTAAAAGGGGTGAAATGTTTTATATATTTTCAGTAGCAACTATGTATAGCATCAACTACTATTTGGCCCAAATTTGGGAGGAAAAGTGGTACCATCTCATAGCTTTTGCTAGTTGGAAGTTGGGCATATAAAAAATTAACTATACCTATATGGAGAAGTTGTGCCTTGCGATGGTATTTGCAACTAAAAAGTTCAGGCACTACATTCTTTATGAGAAGGTGGTTTTTTACACAAAGGCGGAAGGGTTTCAATTGTTGCTGAACAAGTTACAGCTGCCTAATCGTTTAGCAAAGTGGTTAATCACTTTGCAGGAGTTTGATTATGAGATTAAGAGCAAACCATCAAGGCTACAAGGCATTGTAGAATGTCTTGTGGATTTTGGAGAGCCAAAAGAGGTCGTGGTTGAAGGAAGTGACATGGAAACATTGTTTAAGATTGATACGGTGTCTATCAAAATTCGAGAAGAGGAAAATTAAATAGCATGCATTGAAATTTTCCTTGATCGTAGGAACACTATATCGGTAGGGTGTTGACGATATCTATCACCGATGTGTTATGCCTGACGAGGTTCCATTCATCTTGCAAGAGTGCCACGACTTCGCTTGTGGGGGGCACTTTGCTGGGTGGTTGACGGCACAAAAAGCTTTAAGAGTTGGATATTGGTGGCCATCCTTCTTCCAAGATTCATTTGAGTATGTTAAGAGATGCGATACATATCAAAGACATGACAGTAGAGAGAATAGGAAGCACCCACGTACTCCGATTATGGCTACCCTTCCATTTGAGAAGTGGGGCATCGACTTTGTGGGTCCTATTACCTCGTCATCTACTACTCAGAAGAGATATATTATAGTATCCATTGATTACTTTACAAAGTGGTTAGAAGCACTAGTGACGAGGCAGGATAATGCAAAAGAGATTACTAGTTTCCTACTTGAGCAGATCATCTGCTGTTTTGGTCCGCCAAAGGAAATAGTATCGGATGCTGGAGCTCACTCCCTAAACAAGGTGATAAAAAGTCTGACTGAAGCATGGAAAATTAAGTATGAAAAGACGACCCCCTATAATCTGCAAGCAAATGGACAAGTTGAAAGTACCAATAAGCAGCTTGTGGGTATCCTATCCAAGATAGTCTTCGAAAAGAAAAGGGAGTGGGATACAAAATTCTATGTGGCAGTGTGGGCATATAACACGACGTTTAAACGAGCCACTAGCCACACCCCATTCAAATTAGTTTATGGGTAGGAGTGTGTCTTGCCCTTAGAAATTGAGTTGCCGACCATAAGATTCGCAATTAATCATTCTTTGGGTGATGAAGATGCCCTATTTGAGTGTTTTATGACTCTAGCCCACTTGGATGAGCTTAAATTGCAAAGTCTGTTGCACCAGGAAGTAGTTAAATGTCGAATGAAGTGGCTGCATGATCTAAAAGCAAAGAGATATACTTTTAAGAAAGGGTAGTTAGCTCTATACTATGATGCACATATGGAGCTATTTCCTGGGAAGCTAGAACCTAGATGGGATGGCCCTTATAAGGTAGTTAGGATAGGTAAAAATAATTCCACAGCTTTACTAGCTGATTTACAAGGAGTGGAATTTAAAAATAAGGTTAATCTTAATAAGATTAAATCTTATTATTTTTGAGTATGCTAACGTGCTAGATGCATTGCAGGTCCATGTTGGGCTGATTTGAGACCTGCAAGAGAGCTTAAATTGGTTGATGGGATGGTTAATCCCTTATTTAAAGAACCCATATCTAGAGCAAAGATATCATCAGGGGAAGATTATCTAGTGGAACAAAGGATATAAAGTGGTTGAGAAATAATACGGTACCTTTATGTGGGAAATCAAAGTTTTTTGCCATCATTGTTTACAAATTTTGACAAGCATCCATGTCGAGTTTAATGAAGGTGGGATGGAGCCATCAGTTCATCCTCTAAGTATGTTGAATTTTAACTATCATAATTACGAATAGGGGAGTTCTTGATTGTTGGCAGTGTAAACCCATTGTGACGTACACATTATACTTTGATGGAGCATCCAGGGGCCCTAATAAAAAAGGGAGTGTTGGAGTAGTTATGCGAGATCCCCGACATAGAGTCACAATGAAATTAGTTGTTTATCTCAGGGTAGGATTCACTAACAACATGGCGGAGTATAAAGCCCTAATTATGGGATTGAATATTGCCAAGAAAGGTGGTATTCGGCGGTTGTTAGTAAAAGGGGATTCCCAGTTGATCTTAAATCAACTAAATGAGACACACATAGTTCGGAATCCCCTATCATTCGCATGTATCATTGAATTGCTATAACCCTACTTGATGAATTTGAGAGCGTATCTCTTCAGCTAATTCCATGTTCTTGGAATTAGTTTGCGGATTTCCTAGCAAATTTTGCTTATGAAGAGGACCTCTTCTTCAACTGTGGTCCTAGTCCGGATGTTGTTATTGATAATGAGACACAACCTGGTTGTTTGTGTGGAATTTTATCATGCCACACATTATATGGCAGACGATAGTTGATATGGGTAATGTGAAGAGTGGCTGAGACCCATCTACCACTATTATCTTAGACCCATAGGTTGATCAGATGACATGTTATGCGTATCCCTCTTGCTATATATGCAGGAGGGATGGGTCACAACTTGATCCATTTAGTTTAAGGCTAAGAGCCCTATTTTTTCCCTTGGACTGGAGCGCATTTTCATTTATTTGCCTTATTCTAAGGAGGGATGTGTAGGTGCTATTCTGTTTGATTTCTTTAGGCCAAGAGGGCCAGTTTCTTTAAGGTTTTAATGTTTGATTTAATTAGGACAAGAGGGCCAATTAGTTTTGTAGTGTCATGATTGATTTCTTTAGGCCAAGAGGGCCCTATATCTGTTTGGTGTAGGTATGTTTGATGGTTTTTTGTGATTGCATCATACAGGTTGATGAAGTCACTGGAGGAAGCCTTTGTTGTGAAGGAGCTTCTTGTGGCCATTCCAGGTGGTTTCATTCCCTTCCCGAGTCTTTGCCTTTTTCCCTTTAGCAATTACTACTATATGTGTTTGCAAGGGGTACCTTCTTTTTGTTTGTTGGGGACCGGCACTCAAGGCATGAAGTCCCAGGTTTAGGTTAGGCATGTCTAGGGGAGGTTTGAGTAGACATTGCCGCCTGTATAGGCATTGTTAGACACTAAACGACTGGTTTTAGAAGGCAGTTCTAGTGACCCTATATCTGCTGACTTGCTAAGCGACCGTTCTAGGAGTTCCTGCTAGTGTGAGGCAGTTAGAAAAGCCTACCAAACAAAATGATGATACAAAGGAAAAAACCCTACTATCTGAAAGACAATATATGAATATCCAAAGGTGTGTAAAAAGGGGTTCTAACCCCTATAAAAATAGAAAAGGAAAGAAAGAAAAAATCCTTGAGCAGTTGTTTGTCGCCTTGTGAAGGCCTGGTAGGTTCTTGGGGATGAGATAAGACCCGGGGCCGATGCCTTGTCTTCCTAGGGGTGGCATCCAGCTAAAAGAATAAGAATAAGAGACGGTTGGAGTGAAAATAAAAGTGAGAGTCATAAAAGGATTGAGTGTCGCCTTGTGAGGGCTTGGTAGGTTCTTGGGTATTGACACAAGACCTAAGGCCAATACCCTGTTCTCCTTGGGGTGCTATGCTCAGTTCCCTCCTTTTTACACACCTGAGTATGAAAAATAAAGGCCTAAAAGGCCAATGTGCTAAAAGATAATATTTCTTGATCAGGCTATAGGAGTCCTCGCTTAGGAGGAGCTCCTAGTTGAGTTGTCCTTAGTTAGGAAGGTAGTTCAGACCACCACTTACAATGACCTCTTTGATATTTCTTTCCAGCTTGGTTGTGTTGGAACAGTTGGTTAGTGACTAGCTTTTGGCATTTCTGTCAGATTATGCTCTTAAATCCTCGTGGATTTCATGCCTTGCTTTTGATAGGGAATAGGGTGAGAGCTGTGATGTGTTTTAATGAGTCTTTTTTCTATCAGCTTGATGCTCTTTGTGGTTGTGCTTATGTACAGATTTTTTCATGGGATTCGACAGCGCTATATCGCCATATCCCATGGTTGCCAATGAGTGGTGGATTTTGCTTGGGGAACATGCTCAAAATTTGCCAAAAACTACGAATTTCAAGGGAAAAATAGATTTCATCGAAGGTGGCATAGGCAATCCAATCGATTTTAAGCAGGAAGTAGCTGATGAGCTCCAAAAGTGCTTTAAAGACCCACTGAGTGACGATTGCGAAATTTTCATAATTTTCCATTATGTCGGATTGGATCCCAAGAGATGCCAGGCATTGCGGGACTTTGAAACAGACACGCACAATTTTTCGAAGTGCAAATTGGACACAACCAAAGGTTGGCCAAATTCGGTGTGAAGGGGGCCCAAAATGAGAAGCAAGAGGGTGTGACCCTTGGGGCCCAAAATTTGACGATTTTGGGGGGGGGGAGGGGGCAGTTGTTTTTTTCATGTGAAGAAAAAAAAAACTACATGGTGACCTACAGGCAATGAATTTTGAGGGGGGGGGATTATGGCACCTCCATACACCCATACTATCTGATTTCATTAGCTTGATGCTTGAAATTTTCACTCTCTGTTGCCATTCTCTGCCTGCCCAATGGTTTCTCGGATGGACATATCAGAAACTAGTCTTTCTCGCTCCTCCCTCTCTCGGCCCCTCTATGGACTGTTCATGCGCACTACCTTGAAGGAAGAATCGGGAAGGAGATTGAAGCAAATGATGATGGAGATTAATGGGGATGCTAAAGCTTGATGTGCAGCATGGAATTGAGAAAAATGGAGGCTCCTTCGGCTAGTCATGCAGTCATTTAATGCGTCTCGGGTTTCATAGAAACATGGTATGACTATTTTTTATGAAGGAAATGAAGCTTTTTTGACATTTTATGATGGAAATGAAGTTCTTATGTGATGAAAATTTGTTTGAATGCTAGTTGCATTATGTTTAAATGCTATTTATCAGAAAAATCTGATTTCATAATGATTTATATGTGCTATTTAAATCCCACAAAGCCCAAAATGTGATGTTTAAGGGTAAAATGATAGTTTTGTCATTTCGAGTGGGTGAAATGTGTTCATATGGGGAAAAATGGAAAATTAAATTCGAATTTTAGTATGATGAAATGATTAGTTTAAGGATAATTAAAAAAAATAGTGGTTATTGATAAATAAATGCTAAAAAATAAGGAAAAATAGAGAAAAAATAGAAATACGCTTCATAAAAATAAGAAAAAATATGATGTGTTTGTGAATGCATGGTAGTGGCGAAGCATGAGGTTTAGCCTCAGTTTTCCCTATCCCTTTGTCAAAGTTTGTGATTTATCGCTTTTCATACATCAAAACATGACACAATGAACTTCTACA
This sequence comes from Lygodium microphyllum, assembly GCF_053477565.2. Classification (NCBI taxonomy): domain Eukaryota; kingdom Viridiplantae; phylum Streptophyta; class Polypodiopsida; order Schizaeales; family Lygodiaceae; genus Lygodium; species Lygodium microphyllum. The sequence continues at coordinate 121,726,794 of NC_141156.1, forward strand.
CCTATGCAACCTAAGCAATACCTAAAAGTAGGGTGTGGGTGTTTGAATGATGCAATTCAGGTGTTGTTTATTGCTAATTTTTCTGATGCATATCATGATATAGGGTTTGTCATATTTCAATTAAGAGGATAGTAGTATGAGCGTTGTCTTGGTGCTATCCTTACATTGCCGCAATGAGTTAGCAAATGAACATTGGAAAGCCTGCTTGTGCACTACACATTTCTGATTGAAACTTATGTTTGAGAGCATTAGGATCATCCACTTTTGCATGTGCATATCAACCATGGTATCGGAATATGAAGAACTGGATGCATAACACCTATTTTTTGTTATGATGACCTATACTTGAGTGTGTGGGACAACCTAATCTGTAGACTAGTAGATCATTTTTTGGGAATATTTTGGTAAGGATACATGGTATCTCTTGGAATAATACGTTCAAAATGAAAGAATGGAGCTTGTATCATGTGTATTTTATGTTGGAGCGACACATCTTGGGGTCAATTCCCAAGGTGTAGGAGAGTCGCAGTGGAGCTGTGGCAATCAATCGAGAGGTGCTTCCCTATGTTTGTACTACGAGGTATTATGCCTATATGTTATGGGATCTCCCTTTGAGGAGAAGGGATGGTAAACATTGGACTATGATCATATAAACACAGAATTGAGATTAGCATTTAGTGTAGAGTGAGTCCTAGACGCATCTTGTCGTGAGGCCATGTGGTGGGGTTGTTTGTTGTGTGCATGAGGTCTGGCTAGTGCCATAGACAGTGTCGGTCCATTTTAGGTCTTGTCACTAGTTTCTCATATTAATGACTTGTTTGATCAACTTAAATGAGTGCAATACTTCACCAAGATTGACTTGAATTTAGGGTAGCATCAAGTTTGAATACACATAGAGGATGTGCTTAAAATGGCCTTTCAAACACATTTGGCCATTATGAATCACACTTATGAATAATGTCTTCTATCCATATCTCAAAAATTTGTTTCTTTTCTCAATGATATCCTTATTTATAGTCATTTTTAAGAAGAATATTGGAAACATCTTTGCTTAGTCTTTGAGTTGCAAAAGAAGTATAACTCTATACGAAGGAAAGTGAATGTGAAAATTTTGAAACAAAAAGGTCACTACCTTGGCTACATAATATCCAAAGAAGGTACTAGGATGGATCTAGCGAAGGTCCAAACTATCTTATAATGGCCTCATCTTACAAATTTGGATGATTAGAATGCTCCCTTGTTTGACAAGATTCTTGAGGGGGATGTCATACACACACACACACACACACACACAATAGGAGTTTCTCGCTCTGACCACCAAGACCCACAGACCGCTTATTGTTTCAATCGTTTCAAACCAAGTGCAAAGGCTACCTCTCACATAGTCATATGTGCTCTCACACCTATGAGTGCAATGAGCTTACCTCCATACTTGATTGAGTTACCTCCTCCCTCGAGCACACTGGTAGCTCCATGATCCTCAATCCTTAAGCTCCAAGCTCCATGCTCCATTGCCACACTGCATGAGACAAGAGAAGAGAAGAGGAAGAGAGGAGAAGATGGAGAGCTTCTCCACCACGGTCCCTCACCATCACATACTCACTCCCTCACACTCCCTCTCTCTAGCACAAGCTCAAGCAAGCAAGCAAGCAAGCAAGAAGAAGAAGAAGAAGAAGAAGAAGAAGAGCTAGTTTTGGCCGCACACAAGAATGAGCTTCTTCATTCACTTTTTGCCTTTCTATACATAAACCTAATCCCCTTTGGGTACCCATCCCTTTTTTACATGCCCGACCATTTTAGCCTAGGTCATATTTTTCTCTTTCCTTCCTATTTGCATTGTGCCTTCACCCATGCCCGTCTACATTTACAAATTGCACAAGAGGGAGCCTGGTGCTCTCTCACAAAATTTAGGGTGCGCCTTTGTATTTAAAATGCGCCCTTCCTCTTTTGCGTTCGTCCTAAACTTTTAATATTGTCCTTGTGGTTTTGGCCTTTTTTCCTTCTATTTCTTCAGCCATCGAGCTACCTTCTTCCACTTTGCCTTACGTCTTTTTAATTTTCTTTTTTTCTTTCTTTGCACTGGGGTTAACGTTACCCCCCTCATAGCGGAGTGCTAGTCCCATGGCACTTGCGGGCACTTGTTGATGAGGGCTCGAGTGGTTGAAGGGTTGCCATGTGGGTTGGTGATGGGGCTTTGTGGAGATTGGATGGGGAGAAGAAGCATCACAAAATTAGATGTAAGAGTGTGGAGGTTGAGGATATATTTGAGTGGGTAATGGGGACCTTTGATGTCAGTGGTTGATCGCAATTATTGAGTGTACAAGCACCATCCATCTTCCTTTTGTGAAATCTTCGCAGGCTCCACCATTAGGCAACATCATGCTCCTCTTCTCAAATCCGACAGGCTTCCATGGCAAGATTGAAGATCCGCACATGCTATTCCGCACAATCCGCAAGCTTGGCTTTGAACCTGTACCATCTTCATTCTCTGGCTTGTCACCCAACCAATACAGCAACAACAATGACCAAGCATCAACATTTCCTCTCCTTGTTTGAACTCATGCTTCCGCCTTGAAATTCCAAACCCTTCTCTGCTTCCTTGCTTGAGTCCATGCCCCTTGGCTTTTCTTTCTTGCAACGCTCATGGTTTAGCTGCTCCCGGAAAACACACCAATGAATAATCCCTTCCAAGCACCCACAAAACCTAGCTTCCAACAAGCAAAGTATATGCCTTGGGCTTTGCACGTAGCCATAAAATATTGCAAGAACCTTGCCTAAGTTCTGACATGCAAAAGGAATACACAAAAGACATCCCCATCTTCATCCTCACCCTCACTCTCCATTGATCTTGCAGTAGAGCACAAAGAGCAGAGAATAAGAATCAAGAAAGAAGTTGTGCCAAGTAAGAGAGAGAGAAAAAAGACCGTATGCATGGGTTGATAAAGGAAGAGAGAAGTTACAACTTCCTCAACCACCCACAATCACACGACTATTCTTTCCTCCTTTCTTTTCTTTATTCAAAATGAGAATATTTACATGATTTTTGAACCTTAGACTTAGGCTTTCAATTTTATGTATACATGGCAAAGGAAGAGAGGTTTTGTATGCATTGGCATTAAAATGTGCGGACTCACTAATGAGCCAATCGCATTTGCAAAATGGTTAAAAATGTGGAGACAAATCATATAGCAACAAGGATACAAACATAGGTAAAAATGATCAAGTGTAATTTAAAAAACCGCTTCTAGCCTTTTTGGTGTCGAAATTGGTGGCTATCAATTCCAAGTACCGAACAACAAGCAAGAGCTCCATGAAATCTTAGAGCACCTGAATGAAAAGTTAGCTGGTAACCCATTAGCAAACCTTAAACCACTCGAATATCTCTTGAACAAACCTAAGCAGTGATGGACCAAAGTGCACGACTTAAACTTGATGTACAATTGGGCTTTAGTCACCAATGAGAAGGATGAGACATATCAAGACTTAGGAGATAACACAAGTAGAATCAACAACCCTAAGTCTCAATAAGAGCCGTGAATCAGAAGCAAAACAGTGGACCTCTTGGATCAACCCAACCAGTGTATGCAGTAATTACAAAAGCTTCCCAAAACCCTACTACAAATACTCCCAGATGTGAAAATATGAAGGACTACGTATCCAATTCAGTGGCTAGTATCAAGAAAGAGCTTATGGATGTGATCATAGAGCAGCTACAAACGCTGAAGGTGAATACCGTCAATATATCCACTCCTGCGGGAGGTGGAAGATATGTGATGCATTCTAACACATGGTGCAAAAAGTGCCATCAAGTGGCACATTTAGCCACTGAATGTACCTGAAAATCAACCATTCCTAGAGCCTTCTATTCATACTATTTGAGGAAGAACCATACAAAGGATATCTGCTCTCTAAAAAAGATGCACGAACGAAGAAAGAAAGATGAAGATAAAAGATTCAACTTGTTGGAATCCAAAATGAAAACACAGGACATTGGACCAAAGCCTAGGGAGGTTTCCCTCTTAGAGTTATAGAGGGCGACAGTCTGGCGGTGGTCAGAGATCAAAGGTGGAGTGCTAGAGATGTGGAGAAAAGGGCCATATCTCACCAAATTGTCCAAACCCTAGAAGATTTGTGGATTACAAGCCCTTATGCAGTCGATGCAAAGGAGAAGGCCACACTGCAAAAGATTGTCCAATTGCAACCCCTGTGAAATCTGCTTCTGATACCCAACAAAAGACCCAAGAACCCGCTTCCAATTTGGTGGAATTAGAAGTGGCTGCAATAATGTAGGCAAAGAAAGGAGAATCCATAGTTCTAAAAGAAAATGTTCCTTCTGCCAAGACTGTGAAGTTCAATCTTTCTTGGGAAAAGAAGAATAATGTAGTCCAGAACAATGAAGTATAGAGCACTACAGAGCCATAGAGAGCTATAGAGATAGTTGCAGAGATAGGACCAAAAGTCCATGAAATAGAGGATGTAAAAGTACATCCTCATGAAGAAGAAGCGCAGATGTTGCTGCTCCTAGAAGAAAAAGGGAAGATAAAAGTGGATGTGGCCCCATTTCCTAGTCGATGGGAAAAGCTTGTGGATCCTATCAAAGAATATGATCTGGTCAAAGACCTAGACACCTTTAAACCAAACCTAACATTTCGACAATTGTTGATGCTGTCTCCTAGTTGCTGAAAAAGATTCAAAAGCATCTTGACAAGAAGATGCGGCCTAAGGATTGCTCCCCCAACAACAACAAAGTTCGACAAAGCTTCAAAGTATGTAAAGGAAGTGGATGTGTCTAATGCATTCCTAGGCCCCAGTATCCCAAAGACCAGCATGTGGATGGAAGGATACTTTATTGCAAATGCATTGATTGATGGAGGCTCATTAGTGAACATAATGATGGATGTGACAATAAAGGATCTAGGCCTCCAAGGTATGCAACAAGCTCAATGGCTCATCCGATTGGCAAATCAGAGTAGAATCAAGCCTTTGGACATTATCCCATATGTGAAGACTATAGTGGTTGGAAAAGATTACTCGCTCATGTACCTAGTAGTAAAGGCAAACTCTTACAATACATGCTACCCTCTGCTAGGAAGACCATGGTTGTTTGAAGCCAGAGCAAGGACATATTGGTTCAAAGAAACCCTAACCCTAGGTAGAGGACCCAACAAAGTGATGTTGAAGTTGTATGGCTCCCAAAAAGGTAATGGATCCACGTCCATCGAAGTCATAACCGACTCCTCCAATGAAGTAATAGATGGTACATTAGGAGATGAAGAGGCTGTCAAACAGATCTTTCCCAAGAAAATAGAGGCACAGTCCCTAATAGTGGGCACTATAAGCCAACTCCCAAAAGATGCGAAGTCCTTGTCAATGGGTGAATACTTCTTACCTGAGCCAGGAACTAATTCTGAAATCACTACTGATAGTGAGATAGAAGCATGGATGCATTTCTCTCCCTATTACATGGCCATAGTAGAGCCAGAGATAGAGACAAGAGTAGAGACAGAGACAAAAGTAGAAATAGAGGCAGAAGACAGAACATAGAGCTTGTTTTTCTCTTATAGAGCACCCACAGATGTAAAAATAGAATTTAAAGAGGATGAAGGTGATAATGTAGAAGAAGATTATGAAAGAGAGCTAGAAGGATCTATCCTACTCACAGAAGGTAGAGATGAGGAAGAAGTTCCTGAAGTTCCTAAAGCCTCAAAAGTAAAAGATTCATTTCTGTTCGATAGAATGATTATGATGAAGGTGATAATGCAAAAGAAGATTATGAAAGCGATCTAGAAGGAACTATCCTACTCACAGAACGCAGAGATGAGGAAGAAGTTCCTAAAGCCTCAGAAGCAAAAGATCCCTTTCTTTTCGACAAAATGATTATGGTACCCTTTGGACTGATTAATGAGTCATGTCATGAGAAAAGCCTTTATAAGAAATGGATTAAGAAGGATAGGCCTTCCTTTAGCCCTTCCTTAAAGAAGATGATGGTGATGCACCTTGCCAACAACCCCCAGCCCTGCAGCTCAAACATAATGCAAAAAGTTCCTATTATGTGATGTTCTTGGATGCATCTTTAGAAGACAAATCCTCGAGCCAAGAAGTAATTCATCCCCAACCCAAACCCGAAACCTCAATGATATCCTTTTAGCCTCCCAAAGAGTGAACTAGGTCTCCATTAAAAGAGGACATCAGTTCCAATGCATCATTAGAAGATGAGACCACTCCCTTGAAGGAGTGGACTGGATCTTTACCCAGAAGCAGTATGTGGGATCTTCATTTGTGAAGTGGAAGGTGAAAGGCAATTAACCTTTGTGGATCCAGATGGCACTGAAGCCACTTGAAGGTGGGTAGCAGCTTGTTAGAAGGGGAGTTGTCGATCTTGTATAACTTATTGAAAGTGAATTTAGACGTGTTTGCATGGTCCTATAAAGACCTAAAAGGGATTAATCCAATAATACATCACATTGACTTGGAGCCTGATGCTAAGCCAGTATGACAATGACAAAGGCGTAAGAATCCGAATTACTCCACCTTAGTGAAAGCAGAGCTATTGAAGCTTTTGGAAGTCAAGTTCATCTATCCAATGGCTAATAGTGAATGGGTTTCACCCATCGTGGTCATACCCAAGAAGAATGGAAAGCTTCACATATGTGTGAATTTCTGCAAATTGAATTCCAAAACCAAGAAGGATCACTTTCCTATCCCTTTTATAGACCAACTGTTAGACACAATTGTAGGATATGAGCTTTACTCCTTGTTAGATGGCTTCATTGGATAAAACCAAGTGCATATAGTAGAATAGATCAGTCCAAAACAATCTTCACCATAGAATGGGGGACCTATGCTTATAGGGTGATGCCATTTGGGCTTTGCAATGCCCCTTCTACCTTCTAGAGAGTCATGATGGCTGCATTCCAAAATCATTTGCACAACTTTATCGAGGTATATATGGATGAAATCTGTGTTTACAATTTGATCCTTGAACATTGGGGACATTTGGAGCAATGCTTTGATCAATGCCGGGAGTATGGGATCTCCCTCAACCCTGACAAGTGCATATTTGGAGTCTCTTCTAGAATTTTGTTGGGCCACATTATCTATGCACAAGGGATATCAACAGACCCTACAAAGATTGAGAAGATTGTAGCCTTAACATCACCAACCAACCTTAAGCAATTAAGGGGATTCCTTGGCCATATGGGCTATTACAGAAGATTCATTGCACACTTTGCGACGAAGGGAGCCCCTTTGCATAAACTCCTGAGGAAAGATGCCGAGTTCACATGGACTAATGACTGTGACGAAGCTTTCAACACCCTGAAGCAGTGTCTGATTGAGGCACCCATCCTGCAACCGCTTGATTGGACGAAGGAATTCCATGTGCACATTGATGCATCAATTGTAGACTTAGGTGTAGTCCTATGCTAGAAGGGATCCTCAAAGCTAGATCAACCCATTTATTATGTAAGCAGAAAGATCATTGACAGAGAGAGAAACTACATAGTGACGAAGCTTGAGTGTCTAGCAATGGTGTTTGCTTTGGAGAAGTTCCGACATTATCTATTATTGACACATTTCAAATTCTACGTGGACCATGAAGCCCTATCCTTCCTGATGAACAAGGATGATGTGAAGGGAAGAATGATGAGATGGCTCCTTCTGTTTCAAGATTTTGACTTTGAAGTGGTTACTAAACCCGGTCGCGCTCATGTTCTAGCTGATCATCTATTGTGTATCCTGCAGAATGAAGATGAGGCGCAAGATGATCCAAACCTCCCCGATGCTTTCTTGTTTGTAGTTAATAATGCCACCCCCTAGCATGTAGACATTGACAACCTATTGGCAACCCAACAATCTCCTCATGGCATCTCTAGTTGGGAAAGGAAGAAGCTTTTGTTAGAATTGCCCCCCTACACCCTTTTAGGCAGTGCACTAGACAAGAAATGCAAATATGAAGTGCTCAAAAGCTGTGTTGCAAGAGACAAGATTGGGATTGTTTTGAAGGCTTGCCATGACGAGCCATGTGGAGGCCACTTTGCAGGAGAAACAACAACTAGAAAGGCTCTCTTAGTAGGATACTGGTGACCGACCCTCCATAAGGATGCCTATGACTACTGTAAGTGATGTGATGCATGTCAATGGATGGGGGAACCCACCAAGACCAGTGCCATGCCACTGCAACTTATCCTTCCCTTGAAGCCATTCGAGAAGTGGGGGATCGACTTCATAGGTCCAATCAATCCCCCCACTAGACGGAAGCAAAACAGATACATCTTGGTATGTATAGATGATGTCACCAAGTGGTGTGAAGCTAAAGCTCTAAATCAGGATGATGGAAATAGTGTAGCCTTGTTCCTGTACGAGAATATCATCACCCATTTTGGTAGTCCCCTAGAGGTGGTAAGTGACAAAGGCACTCATTTCATTAATAAGGTCATGGAAGAACTAATAGAGCTGTATAAGATTTGCCAGCGCAAGTCCACCCCCTATTATCCCAGAGCCAACGACCAAGTTGAAGCCACCAATTGCATCCTTTGCTCTGGGATGATTGCCACACATCATCATCATTGGGATGATTAACTTATAAAGGCTCTATGAGCATACAGAACCTCCCATAAGGCAGCTACAGGACAAACTCCTTCCAGTTGGTGTATGGAACCGAAGCCATCTTTCCTGTGGAACTAGAGTTGCCCTCCTTGTGAGTGGCTATCATGGAGCACTTGGGAGATGACGAATCCTTGCAATGCCATCTCTTGCACTTGGAGTGTCTTGATGAGATCCGCAGGATGGCCCTAGATTGCATGAAAGCCACACAAGCTCGTAGAAAGGTCTATCATGACACCTTCTTTAAGCAGAAAGAGTTCAAGGAAGGTGACTTAGTCCTCACTTATGATTCTCGATTTGGCAAGTTTCTAGGCAAGCTTCAACAATGATGGATGGGTCCTTATAAGATACTTGCCGTCAATCTGAATGGATCAATAGTCCAAGTCTAGTTAGTTGATGCTTTGGATGATCCCTTGCTTATTAGTGGCTATCACCTCAAGAAGTATTACCCCCCTTGTGGATCTTGACAATCACCTTAGATAGCTTCCTCATTCCTTGTATGAAGGTCAATATGCCTTTACCTAATATTCCTGATAAACCTCTTGCTGATCCTAATGATATGGTTTCGTCCTGATAGCCCCTCATAGCCACCTTCTCCTCCTCCTTGGCTTCCCTTCCATCTAATGCAACAGAGGTGGCAAGGATGGTTTTGATATATGGAATCTTTGCTATTCACTGCTTCAAAGATAATAAGAAAAAGAAAAAGAAATAAAATAAAAATATATCAATCATGGGAGAAAAGGACTTTAGTCCCTGTCATGCCAACCTATTCTTTGAGAAAGGGTGGAAACACCCTTGGGAGTAGAAAATAAGAAAATAAATAAATAAAATAATAAAATAATTAAAAAAACAAACTATTATGGGAGAAAAGGAAGCACTTCATGTCGTAGCAGACCTCATTTCGAGAAAAGGTGGAAATACCCTTGGACATGAAGCTGGCTGTAAAAAAGGTAGTAACACCCCGTAGTCTAGGCTAGCAAAATCATCAATAGACACTTTTTCTGAAGAAATTCCAAAGCCACCTCGCTTGGTGTGTTATCTCTATACTCCATGCAGAACATGTGATTCCCTAACACAGATGACATGATCTCCAAAAAATCTACAGGACCAGATATATGGGCTACCTCCCTGGGTATGCCTCGTCATCAACTCTCTCATGCTAGAAATAGATGAAGCAAACTTCATCGACAAAAATTTGAGTGATGCAAGCTTTCATCCTAATAGGATGGGTTGTGAGTATGGGCTGCCCTCTGTATTTATCAACAACACATGAGACAAAGGGTGGGGTGAGTGACCAGTCTTTTCCCTTCAATTCAAATGAGAGGTGAGCTGTGTGGAATGGAGGGTTGCATGCACGGGTTGGACCTCTCAATGCACAACGCATGATCTGTTCCTGTGCACTACATTATAAGGCTCCCTGGCCTTCCTTCTCGAGATAGGGCGGGATACACTACTGTGACATCAAATGCACACAAGACATACAACTCTTGCACAAGCGATTGTGAGGATAACAATAATGGATGTAAGGATCAGGTTGCCCTCCTGTATTCTCAAACAGAGTGTCAGTCAGAGGGGGATTGAGTGTGACTGATGTGTCCTCAAAATAATCATCGAGAGGTGAGATTGAGGGATGTTACGACACTTGGTGCAAGGTATGTTTTCCTTTTCATATGCACCCACGGGATGGGTCTCTGCCATCATCACAGGACATGTCACCGTGTTCTGTGCATTGCACCATAAGGCTCCATAGCCTTCCTGCTTGCACCTATACCAAACATGGTTGGACACACTTATGCACTATCAACTGTGCACCCTGACATACTCCTTCTATCCCATTTCCCTTGTCGATTTCTAAATCGGGTGTACGTTATGGGGTTCTTTGCGAGATTCATCAAGTGATGTGCATAAAAGCTTGGATAAGATAAGGACAAGTCAGTATGTGAACAAAAGGATCTCATAGATATACACTTTGTAAATATCTTAGATATTTAGAGATGGAGCTCACCTATCTCATTTAATGTACCATGTATATATACAACTACTAGCAATGAAATGTTTAAATGTAGTTCACTCCTTACTCTATATTGTCTCTATCTATATCTCTTATTGTGAAACTGCTAGCAATGAAATGTTCAACTGTAGTTCACTCCTTACTCTATATTGTCTCTATCTCTATCTCTTATTGTGCACATTATCCTCTTATCTTCAAGCTCCTGGTTTTATTTGCATGGTATCAGAGCACCAAGTCCTATCTTTCTAGCTTATCGTATTATCCTCAACTTCACAAACTACTCATCCTCCTTTACTCTCATTCTTCCAATGGCTCTTGTTAATGCCACCGCCTCCTACAATCGACACATCAACATTGACAAACTCAATGGCATCAACTATCAAGTGTGGAAGCTAAGGATGGAACTTTACCTATCTGAAGAAAATCTATGGAATATTATCAATGGCAAGGAAAACTGCCATGAACAAGAAGGAGCAAACAAGGAATACTGGATACAAAGAGACACAGTTGCGAGAATGGAAATACTTGTCCATTGTGGAGATCGACAAGTACAACTAGTGAGAACAATACCCACTACAAAAGGTATTTGGGAATTCTTCAATAATACATATGAACACACAGATATTGTTTATCGAATGACCATGTTTAGAAAGCTATCTACTGCCACTATACATGAAGATCAGTCTGGCACTAATTTCTTAGAACAATGGCAATCTTTGCTAGATGAAACCATAATATTTGGTTTGGTCATCTCAGAGGAATGACAAGCCATGTTTCTAATCTCTTCCTTGCCTCTGTCTTGGAGAGACTTTATTACTACTCAAACCACCGCTGATAATCTCAAGCTTCAGTCGTGCCGATAAATAGAATCAAGGAAGAGCAAGTCATGAGAGATATTCTTTCTACTTCTTCAAATCAAGAATCCAAGGCTCTAGCTATAACTGCTTACAACAAACATCTTCACAAAAGAGCTCAACACTTTCAACAAAAGCCCAAGTTTTCTTCTCGGTCTAACTTCAAAGGGATTCTTGGTAATCCTCAACATAAGCCCAACTCTTACCAGTCTTCTCAATCCCTATCCTTAACAAGAAACCCTCATTATCATCTCATATGTAATGCTTGCAAAAGACAAGGTCATATTGAAAATGATTGTCATTAAAAAAATAGACGCAACAAATATCAATCAAAAGGTCAGGCTCACTTTGTTAGCATCGACAATTATGACATAGAAGAGGAACTAGAAACAATCATCAGCCTAGCCATAAGTGTTTGGGCACCTTCATCAAACTCCAAAGAAGAATATACATGGTTTCTAGATTTTGGAGCTACTCATCATATGACTATTCACAAGGAATGGCTAGTCGACTTCAAAGAGATCTCTACTCCACTACGTGTTGCCATGGGGTACAACAACATTTAAGAAGCTCAAGGCTATGGCACAATTCAAGTGGAGCTTTCCTCCAATTACATAATCAAGGTACATAAAGTCTATTATGTTTCCAATCTAAAAAAAAATCCATTAAGTATCAGTGAGCTTACTTCTCAATCCTCTCTCACTGCTCACTTCTATAAAGACCACTATATCTTACAGCTACTCTCACCTTCTCTCAAACTTACCTGTCCCAAAGTAGATCGGCTTTATACACTTGGGTATTCACTAATACAACCTCCTTCAAATGCTTCAACTAACTCCACTTCACTCACAAGTCTACCACAGAATGCACTCCTATGGCACTCTAGGCTTGGTCATGCCTCTCAAAATGTTCCCCAACAACTCATTCACACGAAGCTTGTCCGCGACATTCCACCTTCTCTCTCTCAAATTCCATTTTGTCAAGCTTGTGCTCTCAGTAAATCCACAAATCTTCCTTATCCCAAATCTTACTCCATTACGACTCAGCCACTTCAATTAGTACGCTCCGACATTTGTGGTCCAATAAATCCAGTATCTCTCACTGATGCAAAATACTTTATGGTGCTTATTGATGATTATTCAAGATATACTATTGTATATTTTCTCAAGAGGAAGTCACAATTCTTCTCCAAGTTCCAAGAATATAAGGAAGCAGTTGAAAACAAGCACGAGTTATGACTCAAAGCTCTTCGTATAGACAATAGAAAAGAATATACTTCAAATGAATTCAAAGATTATTGCAAGGCCTTTGGCATTCAACATGAGCTTACCATACCACATCATCCACAACAAAATGGATTTTTTGAAAGAAATAATCGTACACTACTCAATGCTGCAAGAGCTATGCTATCACTAGCTCATCTAGGAAAAGACTATTGGGAGGAAGCAATTGCTACAGCAACATATCTTCAAAACAGGTTGTACTCCAACTCCCTACAAAATAATACTCCTTAAAGATTGTGGTTTGGTCACCCTCTTGACTTATCACATCTTAAAATATTTGGATGCACTGCATTTCTTATCAATCAAGATCATAAATCCAAGTTTTCTCCTAGAGCCACATGGTCACAAGGCCTATCGCTTCTATGATCCAACTGACAAGGTCTTTATTTATGGCCGAAGTGCCATATTTTATGAAGATAATCTTCTTCCATCCAACATAGCACAATGTCCATCTCTCACACTTTTTCCCGTCAATGAATCTTTGACATTAGACATGCCTCATACAAGGCCCAACATATCTTCGACAAAATCCTCTCCTTCTAGTTCTAGCCACACGAGCTCTTCACCTTTATCATCATCCTTATCTCATTTTAAAGGTTCAAAGTTCGTTAGGTCATGTGAACAACCCTCATCTCCAAAATCTTCAAACCTTAATGAATATCAAACCTTATTAAAATCTTCAAAAGCTATTAAAGCTCCAGCTCGTTGAATAGCAAAAATCACCCATGGTGTCCATCCAAACGACATTGAACGTCGGGTAGAAACTTGCATATTCAATGCCACACATCAGCAACCATCTCCTTCACAAGACAACACACATCATATGGACTCTTCAAACAGTCCAAAATCGCCAGCTGCTCCACTCCATGCCAAGTACAGGTGACTTCAATGACTACAAAACAACAGCAAACCATAGCAGCTCTATCCAAACAACTAGCCTGCCACCATTTGTAATAAACAAATTCACACTCCGCCCAATACTCTCTTATCTCCAAAACTTCAAAGCTCCCAATATGAAGGAGAAAATCTATATAATCAACAGGTTTCCTATCTCCCATAAGCTTCATTTCATCATGAAAACTCGATTCCTCTCCATGCCTCTACTCCATAATTAGCTCCATCCACTAATGAGCACAAAACTCGAAGGTTTGCTCGCATAGTAGCAATGTCTTCAACATCAAGCAATAATTCTCCTACGGCTCTCATTGTTACGACTCTACGGCCTCCATCTCCAACTTCTCCATCAATTCCCATTACCCTATTTAGTACTTCCGACTCCAACACTGAAGAGGTACAATCACAATCAACTCCTTGCTTCAAAAACTTACATGATCTTCATCTTCAAGCCAACATTGCCCTTGTCCAAGCTCGGGATTCACCTCCAATCACTATTCTCAAAGCTCCGATTCGCCCTACTGTTACTCAAGCAATTCAAAGTACTGAAGCCTCTCAATGGTAAACCACAATGCTTGATGAATACAAAGCTCTACTTCACAATAACACTTGGAAATTGGTACCCCTTCCTCTTGGAGAATCTGCAATAAGTTGCAAATGGGTACTTCGCAAAAAGCTCAAATCAGATGGCTCCATCGACAAGTACAAAGCTCAACTTGTGGCTCGTGGTTTCGAAGAAATTGAAGGCCTCCATTACGGAAGTACATTCTCTCCTATATTTTCTTTGTCCTCTTTACAGGTATTACTCTCCATGGTAGCTCATTTTAAATTGACTCCACCACATTGATGTCAAAACTGCCTTCTTGCATGGTCACTTAGAAGAAAAAAATTATATGTCTCAACCACCAAACTTTGTTGATCCAAAATTTCCTACACATGTTTGCCTATTGCATAAAGCTCTTTATGGACTAAAATGCCACCAAGGCAGTGGTACACTCATATTCATTCTCACTTACTACACCGTGGCTTTCAGAGGCTAGAAATAGATCACAACTTTTATACTCTTCTTTAGGGCAAGAGTGTCATTATCTTAGGTCTCTATGTTGATGACATTCCTATTCTTGCCAACTCTCCTCACGCAATGTCCAAAGCCAAATCTATCATATCTTCACAGTTTGCTATAACAAACTATGGTCCTATGCATTACTATCTTGGCATTGAAATTGAATAGTCACCCACATCCATCAAAATGCATCAACATACCTAAATTATGTCAATTATCTCCCATTAATCCATGCTAAAATGTAATCCCATGTTCACTTCACTTGCCCAAAATCTCCAATTCAATCCATTGTCATCCCAGTCTCTTTCAACTGATCAGGCTCGTGAAATGGAGACTATTCCTTATATGGAAGCACTTGGATATCTTCGATATGTAATTAGTTGTATCCATCCTGATTTATTTTATATAGGAAATATTCTCTCCAAAGCCCCATGCATCAACCCACTTATGAACATTGGAAGCAGCTCAAACGGGTCTTACGATATCTAAAGGAAACATCAAATGTGGGAGTTTCTTTTACAAAAAACAGCAATGATTTTCTTTTGCAAGCCTATTCCCATGTAGATTGGATTGGTGACCTTGCTACCCAAATATCTCTCATTGGTTTTATCATTACTCTAGTAGGAGGTCCCATCTCTTGGAGCACCAAACAACAACACTCTATAGCACTCTCTACTACTGAAGCCGAATATGTGGCATGCAGCATGGTCACCCAAGAAATAATTTATCTGAAGAAACTCTTGGAAGACATCAGTTTTGGGTATCAGCCTCAGCAAATTCCAATCTTCACCAACAATAAAGCATCAATCTCTGTCATTCAAGGCACAAAATTAAGTATTAAACTTCGCCATATTGATATAAGATATCATTTTGTACAAGAATTAGTTGAAAATTCCCATATCATCCTTCAATATGTACCATCATGTGATAATGTTGTTGATTTCCTCACCAAATCAGTTCCTCACTTGAAACACAAAATTGCCATGCAAATCCTTTGCATGATATGATGGGGAGGGAAAAATATCTAGATCTATTGAATGTAATCTTTTATTTCTTTACAGATACCTATGGAATCCTTTTGAGGGGGAATGTTAAGATAAAGTTGTGGATAAAGATAAAAGCTTGGATAAGATAAGAACAAGTCAATATGTGGACAAAAGGATCTCATAGATATCCACTTTGTAAATATCTCAGATATTTAGAGATGGCCCTCACCTACCTCACTTAATGTACCATGTATATATATAACTACTGGCAATGAAATGTTCAATTGCAGTTCACTCCTTTCTCTATATTGTCTCTATCTCTATCTCTTATTGTGCACATTATCCTCTTATTTTCAAGCTCCTAGTTTTCACTACATTCATAAGCAAAGCTGCCTCCATGGGTGCTGCCACGTGGTCCCTACCGTGCTAGATGTATGCTGTGAAGACATCTTGGTACCTCCTGCAGCCGATTGTGACACAAGACGCGACGTCAATAGTCAATTGCAATGCTCGGCAAACTGGGCCAAGTTTTTCTAACCCTACACCTTTTGTTTGAAAGTGACGGTCATGTTTTAATTGTGGGGACATTAATGTACAATCTAGTGACACGTCTTGTGTTCATGTGGAGTCATTTCACCCTACCCAGTAAGGTTTTAAGTGTGGGGATGCATCCTTGCGTGTCTGCCATGCACACATCTTGCATTGTCATTCACAAAATCTATGTATATCCCATGTCTTCACTTTACCTTAATGGGTCCCTTGCCCACGCACCCGCCCTCATCTCCCTTCCCTATGAGGTCATTCCTATTGTTATTTTTCTTTACATGGTGTTTTGGTCATTTTTTCATGTGCACACACCCTAAGTGTATAAAAACCCAAATCACACCTTACAGCCATGTGTATCCCTTTAAATAGTCTCTTTTTCCTTTTCATTGCCCCTTGTTCCAAGCAATGGATTGATGTGATAGCCCTATCCTACACCTTCCATATGCCATTTTTCCTTTTTATGGCCAATCATTCCGACGTACGGTTTGTCCGTTATTAAATTGTGTGGGTTTTCGTGCCTTTTTCGTACGTATTTTCATCCTTTTTCCATGTGAACCTGCACTATTGTCCTCAAAATTCAATTTTGCATGGATAGGCTTGACCGCCCCCTTCTTGCCAATTTCTCCTTTTTCCACCGCCCTGTTCCGACTTACAAATTTTTCGTTATCAAAATTTAGAGGTGTTTTAAAGCTTTATTTTATTATTTTTTCCATGTGAATGCCTCCTACCCCATTAGAACTGAGTTCTAATGTGTAAGCCTTGAAGATCATCTGTGTCCTGGCATTTCTCATTTTGACTGTTGTCCATTCTGGTGGGCCGAATCATTAACTATTAATTTTTGAATCTCTTTCCGGGTACGGTTGTTGGATTTTTCCCATGTGAACACATCTTATCTTGATCGAAATTGTGTTCTAATGTGATAAAATTGTCACGCACATTCTTAGAAACATTTCTCATTCTTTTTACACTTTGTTCCGATGAACAGATTCCCTAATATTAATTCTTGTTTGCATTTTTGGGCTCGATTTTTACATTTTTTCCATGTGAACGCCATACATTCTCCCCGGACCCCATGTTGCATTTATCCACTATCTTCCCCTTGCCTTCTAGCACATTTTCCATTTTTACGGCATTTCATTCCGATGCATGATTTGGGTTTTATTAAAATTTTCGTGTTTTTATGTGTGTACGCGCCTCTCGTGTTGCGCGTGAACATCTGTCAAATTTTTTTGCCCCCACCCCATGTCTGTGCGTGGGATGGTGGGGGCTACCTTTGCTTTTCTTTTTTCCCAAAAACAATCACATCCTAATTGTTTTTTCTTATTTATTTATTTATTTAACAAATCTAAAAAATCCTAATCCCTCCCCCCCCGGACAGTTCCCTCCTCCCCCTTCCTTCCCTCCTCTCTCCTCTCTCCTTCCTTTTTTCCTCTAAAATCTTTCTTTCTTTCTCTTACCTCCCCCCTCTCTGCGTATCCTACCCTCTCCCCCATTGCCCCTCTCTCCTCTCTCTCTCTTCTTCTTCTTCTTCTTTCCTCCTCCTCTCCTCCTCTTCTTCTTCTCCCCACTCCCTCCATCTCCTCCTTCTCCCTCCTCCTCTTCTTCTTCTTCTTCTTCTTCTTCTTCTTCTTCTTCTTCTTCTTCTTCTTCTTTGTTTTCTCTTCCTCCCACTGCTGCCTCTCCTCTGCGCTGCTGTCGTCACTGCGCCGCTGCCCACTTCCTTCTCCTGCCTCCCCACCCACACCCACACACACACCCCATTCCCCCAAAACACCCCCCCCTCCCCCTCCCCCTCCCCCACTCCCCTTTCCCTCCCTCTCCCCTCCCTTAGCCCCCTTTCCCCCCCTCTTTGATGGCCCCCTTTCCCACCATTCCCGCCACCCCTCGGTCACTGACGCCCCCCCTTTACCCCCTCCACTTACACTTCACCCTAATGCGCTTGCGGATGCTTACGGGTCTTCGTGCCATGTTCGTGGGTGTTCCTGCAAGCGTGGGCGTCCTGGATTGTGTCCATGATTGGCTCATGTGTTGTTTTCCGAGCGTTTATGTGCAAGGATGCATGTCCGATCTTGTTTGTGCGGTGGTGCTGACGTTAGCAGTCGTTCACGTGCTGTAGCCATTCCACGCAGTTCATATGCGCTAGTAGTTGTTTCCATGTACTTTTCAAACCCGAATCCATTAAAGAAATCCATAAAAAACACAAAAAACCATAAAACAATAAAAAAGGAAAGAAAATGTAAAAAATCTATAAAATTTGTGAAAAATCACAAAAAATAATTGAAAATTTCTTAATCAAGTGTTGATTTTTGGAATCATTATTCTTTGTTGAACACACATGAATAAATGACAGAAAATATTATAAAAAATTCAAACTCCTTTCACAATTCATAAAATTCAAAAAAACTCAATAAAAATCTGAAAAAAATTCAAAAAATATTTAAAATTTTCCATACACTCTTTCACACGTTTTTCAATATTCCATGAGCTTACATTGCCTATATAAATACCGAACTCATTTAAAGAAAAAAACAAACCAACAAAACATCCATAAACAAACAAACAAAACAAAAACCCTGAATCCAATACCTAATTCATTCATACTCATTTTGAACTTTCACACATCACTTGAAAAACAAAACGATCCAAACACAAACCTCTAATGCCTCCAAACATAAATTAAAAAAAAAAGAGAGAACAAACAATAAATAAACACATAACACCCACAAACACACAATCTCAAAATCAATCTTATCTACATTTTTGACCCTTCCACCACCCATCTCCACAATTAAAAAAAAACAAAACAAAACATAAACACCAATCTCAAACAAAACCGAACACACAACTTTAATGTTAAATTAAACACTCCACCCAAAATCCTATTAAATGGCCGATAAATCTTAAAACAGACCCATATAAAATTTTACAATCCCCCTTCCCTAATGATGTGATCATCCACATTGCATAAGTCCCCCATGTTTTTCTTTGGTGCATCATGGTATTCATCTTTTAGTTTGTATTTGATAGGAGGCAGACAGTTCCCTAGTTGCCTTGTTGTTACCACTTGTGGATTTGTTTTCTCTTTTGTATGGATTCTTTGGACGCGGAGTATATTTTAGACCTTGCGAATGTCCACCCACTGCTAGGTTCCTTTCCTTTTTCCCTCTCTCATGTGCACCATAACGCATCATTAATTGTAATTTAAAATCTATCAACCATTGCACCCACCAAATGAACACACTCCATATCATAAATTGTAATTAAAATGAACCCGACCGTTAATTATAAAAGGAACCATGCCGTTGCACGAGCACTGTTGCATCATAACCCACGTAATTTGTAAATTAAAATCTATTCACAGTGCAGACGCACACATACTACAAACACATTTAAATTGTAATTAAAAATAAATCCCCCGAAGTCATGCATGCATGCGCTTTGCGCCAAACATCATATAATTGTAAAAATGAACTGCATTTTTAGAGACCCCTAGCGGTCCAGTCAATTAGTTATTTTGTCATAGTGGGGCTGGGTTTTGAAATCGGTCCACCATGCATTAAGGGTTTAATTAAAAATGAATTGCAAAATAATTTTTCATTGATTAAAATGAATGCAATAGTGATCACCTGCTCACTTCACTGCACTTTAGGTGTACGCTTAATGATTACGGGGATTAGAATTCCTTAGTCCAAAGGTCGATCATATTTGTCCATGATTGGCCAAGGCGGTCATTTTGTTTTTAGTCTGGACTTTGGTGTGCTGGAACATATATATTTCTTTTTTGGATGTTTGATTACGAGGATCAGGGTACTTGATTATCATGCATATCACAAAGCTTTTGGTTGCATGTGTGCATAGGCCATGTTGAATTTTTTCCTAGGCTGTGGTTTGTTTGGGGAAGTTTGGTCCAATCTTGTTTTTTTTTTCTATTGTGACTTTTTCATGATATCCTTCTTAGCTGTGGTTTTATTTGGGGTTTTGTAGGAATTTTTCCTATTTTTCATTGGTTGTGTGTATGTGTGGACATCTTGTGTAGTTTGAATGGCATCGTCTTCCTCTACTCCCCCACTTGTGATCTAGCATGTGCCATTACTAGTACATGATTATTCTGTCACTAAATTCATTGATTATTATGCATTCTCTATTTAATAAATTCATGACTCACTTTTCTTTACAGTGTTGATGATGATCTAGCATGGCCATCAGACCATTTAGAGACCAATATTCCTAGTGCATCACTTAATGGGGTGATCAAAGCACTGTGATGGGGATATTTGGTACAGGTAGTACAAGTTATGAAGGGGGAAAGAAGTGTCTGCCAAGTGTAAGAGTGTACACAAGAACCAAGGAGTTACACATAAATGAAGATGGATTAAGTTCTAAGAAGAGGAAGTGCATTAGCATTGTGTATATATATTTATGTGTGCGTGCGAGGATGCCTGGGAACGTTTACTTGTGTGTAATGAGCATTGCATTCATTTTGGGTCTTACAAGTCAAGGTTTAAGGTCTTTTCTTTCATTAAGAAAGACAAGAGAGGTAATTCTCTCACTAAGAAAGACAAGAGACATGATTGTCTGGAAGTGAGGAGAGTAGTGATTTTCTCTTTCTAAGGTCTAAAAAGACACAAGCTTTTGTGTGGAAGTCAATCTTAAGGTTGAGGCCCAAGGCAATTTAATCAACTCTCCTTAAGGTGGTTGCATGGACCATAAGTTAAGAGTACAGTTTGAGAAGCTGTTCTTTTTAAAAAAGACATGGTGAATCCATTTTTAAAATATCTCATGATAGAAAGAGGGTCTCTAAAAATGGGATGCGCGGGTTATCAAAAACAGCGAGATCTACAACTTTTGTGTTGGACATTTTTTCATCCGAACAATGCACAGAGGAATATCTTGAAAATTAGTGCTCCAGAGTAGGACCTATAAAAACCACATCTTGCATGAAGATCAACTCAAGTCTCTCTCCAAGAAGAGAAGCTCTTGAACGCCTATAAAGGAGGAGACTCTCCTTGGGTGTGAGAGAGGTAAAGGAAGCATCACTTTGCATGCATCCAAGAGGAGAAGAGAAGGCGCAAGTGCTGCGGAAACTTTGCTGAAATCAAGCGCCAAGAGGAGAGCTCTACGCATATTGTGTAGGAGAGAAGGAGACTCGAGAAGGATCAAAAGGTGCCAACTTCCAAGTTGTATAACTATTAGCGGTTATATACCGTTCAAGGAACCGTGATCTTGTTTCTAAGATCTACAAGTAAGAATTGGCTTATATGTAACGAAGGAGCTTGCTCCTTGTCAATAATATAACTCCACAAGGGGAGGGGGACTAGCCCATCTTCCAGTCCCTAGTGTGTTGCCAATTTCTCTACCTCTCTCTCTCTCTCTCTACATCTTTCTTTTCTCTCATCTATTCTCCCTCTATGCCAACATAATATTTGTTATACATATTTTAAGTATGTAAGAAATTCGAGCGTGTATCTCAGATCTTATAATAATTCTCTCCTTTTGGAGGTAGATTTTATTCGTCGTGTTGGTCTTCGTCCTTTTGTGGCCTTGAAGTTTCCTCCAATACAACACGATCTGCTACTTCTTCCTGGCGTCATACAAGAACCAGTCTGGCTTGGTTTATAATTGACACTTCTGCTTATCCACAGCCAACATCAGTGATGTGTTGTGTTTGCCCCTTTTAGCTTCTTTTGTCCCTAGTGGAAACCAATTATTGACAGCTGAAGAGATCCTTTTCCTTCTTTAGAAGGAGACGTCTACCCCTCTGGTGTCCAACAAGGTTATTACCAATTCAAGGGTTTTTGTTGCTCCTATTACCTCCTTGATATGGAAGTAACTTTGCCAGTTTCTGCAAGATAGATTTATGTCGGGCAAGCCTACATCTAAATGTCTCTCCAAGGAGCTTTTCATTGCTTATGTTTGGATCTTGGAAGGGGCTAAATTTAATTGGTCAGCCTTCATGTTAGCCAAGATGGAACAACATTTCCAAAGAGTTAGAAAAGGTCAGGGCAATAACATATCTTATGGTGCTTTCCTTAATAAAATTATTACTCTTGCCTCTCCTCCTAGTGGTGTGCCAGTGGTCAATCCTGCTCCTCTTCCAAAGCAGCCACCACCTTGTGTTCCATCCCCTTTTCCATTACAAGAAAACTCGGATTCAAAGGATGAGCCCCCTCCAAGATTTTCCTGAACTAAACGTCGACGTACTAAAGGGCCACCTAGTCCCTCTGTAGTATCATCTACAAATCCTCTGGTCAAGGATACTACTTCTTTTGTTTCTAGCAATTCCCTTTATGTGTTTCTCTCATGTCCTAAACTATTTGCAGCTCAGAGGGATGAATAGCTAGATCAACAAATTCCTGCTTTCTTACAGACATTGATAGCTAGACCGTTGCTCTTTTAGATAGTTTCTAGTGTCCAGTCTATGTTGGAGACCTCCCTTACATATTATCTTTAGTCTATTTACATATAAGAGTATACTTCCTTGCAAGACAAGGTGGATTCATTGACCAGCTAGTTGAGTAAAGCCTTGGAGGATTTGGCATAGAAAAAGCTACCGTGAGTGACATCGATAAGCAAATGGCTGAGGCAACTGTGTTGATGGATAACTAGAAAGCCAAAATTCAAGAGTTGGAAGACTTTAGCTTCATGAGAAGTTGAGAATCTATCCTTAATGACTGAAAAGAATGCAGCTCTTGAGGACATGTTAGAGTTAGCTAGTAAATTGGGAACTTGTGAAGGTCAACTCCAGCATTCCCAAGAAACTGTTGAGGCCCAAAAGAAGCTTATTGAGGAGCTTAATCAGAAAGTTGTCACTCTTTCTATTTCTCCTCTAGCCCCTATAGTTTCTTTAGTCGTATTTTCTAGATAAGAGCTTGACCAATTGCAGCATAAGGCTAAGCTATGTGATGGATTTGCTACTAAAGTAGAATGCCTCCAATAGTGCATGAATTGTGTGCAGGAAGATTTTATTTGCTATATTGAGTTAGTGTCACCACCTCTTCCTTTTGGGTTAAATATCATCAGCACAGGTTTGCCTTATATATTTCTTTAAGCAATGTGGATTTGGAACCTCCAGAGAATGGATGGTCAAATCTCTGGACTGCAAATTTGTTGAGAGTTGTTTTTGATAGATTCATGGATGAGCTAGTTTTCCATGAAGTTCAGTTATTATCTTTTATATATCTTACATGACATTTGCAGATCCTTGATGAGGAAGATCTAAATGCTTATGTGGGAGATGTGATCTTACAAGCTATTATATAGGTGCACTCAATGGAGCTTTTGCTAGTAGAGAGTTTGAAGACTTATCATGAGCAGGCATTTTGGTGTAAAGGACATGCCTGGCTTCCACCTTTGGAGATTGCTACTTTGGAACCTCGTCTCTCAAGAGTGTATTCCATAAATATGATATCCAGCCTTTACCATCTTAGTTATTGAGCTATATTGCTGATCATCCATTATTTACTAATTCCTTTTTCCAAAATTTTCATTTTCATTATTCTTTCTATCCATTGGATCATGTAGATCTTTTGTCTTATTCCCTCATCTCTTATCGTTTTCCTTTATATGTTTCTCTTCTTTTGTCTAAATCTGATACCATTCCTCTTTTATCTTTTACCTCTTTTGGGTCACCTCACATTCCTATGTTTAATTTGTCATTTTTGCTGATCCCACGATATCTCCTACCTCTTTTGAACCTCTTCCTACCATTCCTATTCCTTTTGCTTTTTCAACAGATTCCCTTCTAACTTTTTTGATGCATTCTCCATCTTTTCCACCTTCCTTATCGCTTCATTTACCCTCATTCTATGACTTATCTTATCCTCTATTACAATCTTCTCCTCTTATTCCATTTTCCTCTCCATCTGATTACATTAACCTTCCTCCCTAGACAGTGCTGGATACACCTAGCTATGATCATGATATTCTTCGTCAACGACAATGGATGCTGCATGATTTTGTGACAGGATCGGTGTTTAACTGGCCTTTTATTCCAGGGTCTTGGGATATGTCTGTGGCATGTTCGAATTCTTATCTTCATTTTGCCAGAGTACATATTACTTCTGAGGATACCACTATTTGTCTTGCAGCTCATTTTGGCTGGTATCTTGCCTTGATGCATCATCAATCTCATTTGAATACTTGGAAGAGTATCTCCCAGCTGATCATAGATCCAAATGTGGATGTAGTTGTTGCTCAAATGGATGTACTGTATTACTTTGCATAGGCCTTCCCCACCAGGTTTATCATCTTATTAGAAATGATGTGTTGTCTTCAATTCCTCCAAAATGTACCTCAGTATTTGAAAGGGAAATGGAACCCAAGAGAAAGAAGCTTGGCAGTGAGAGCTATGACGAATGGAGAGCAAGAGCAAGAGAGAGAGTGAATAACTCAAAGTGGGAACTTCAACAACCACAATGTGTGACCAGGCCTTCCTTTATTCAAATTGTCACTAAAAGAATAAAGAATAAGTGACTATGACGGGCGTCCGCCACCTGCATTGTATAGTGGCGCGTAATGTTAGTGTAGTAAATTGTAGTAATACACGGGCGGCTAGGCAGAGGCACCTTTACCCCAACAACCTCCCACTTAAATGCTAATATTTCCTAGTGAGAGAAAAAGGAAATACAATACAACATGTACACATATACAACAGGATGAGGAAAAAGACGTCATCTCATCCAACGCCCATCAATCTCTTGAGGAAGGAAAAGCGCTCTATAGTGAGGCTCTTCGTGAGCAAGTTTGTAGGATTCTGCTCAGTCGGTATCTTGACAAGGTCAACAAACCTGTCCTCAACGACGTCGCGAATGAAGTGATACCTTACCTCAATATGTTCTGTCTTTGCATGGAAGACCAGATTCTTTGCCAACTAAATGGCACTCATAGAATCCGAATGTAGTGTAGGCATAGCATCTGTCATACCAAGGTCTGCAATCAAACGGCCTAACTAGATAGCCTCCTTGCAAGCCCCTGTGGCTACAATATACTCAGCCTCTGTAGTAGAAAGGGCCGTACACTTCTGTGCCCTAGACATCCAAGAGATAGCCCCTCTAGTATAAGTGACACATAGCCAGAAGTGGACTTCCTACTATCTACATGTCTTGCATAATCAGAGTCAGTGTACCCCATGACTCTTGTATCCTGGCTACCATAGCAAATACACATATCTGATGTGCCCTTTAGGTACCTCATGATACCCTTCATGGCATCCCAATGTTTCTTGCCATGTGTAGCCATATAACATACCATAGCCCCAATTGCAAAAGTTATATCTGGACGGGCGGCTATAATGGCATATATAAGACTGCCCATGGCTGATGCATAGGAAATCTTGGCCATCTCGGCCCTCTGCTCATATGTCTATGGACAAATGGCCTATGAAACCTTCACATGAGAAGGTAATGGATAGCCATTAGGCTTAACATCCTACATACGGAAGAGCTCAAGGACTTTATGAATGTACTCCCTCTATGACAGATAGAGGAGTCCTTGATATCTATCATGTGTAATGCGCATACCAAGTATATGAGAGGCCTGTCCTAGATCTTTCATCTCAAAGCTCTTCTTGAGCTAAGCCTTAAGAGCATCTAGCTCCACATGAGCTATCCCTACTAAAAGTGTGTCATCCTCATAGAGTACCAAAATTAGTAAAGAACCATCATAGGCTTTCTTTGTGTACAAGGACAGATCCATAGCATTGTAGCTATAGCCCTGTGATTGCATGAATGCATCAAACTTATGGTACCATTCCCTAGATGCTTGCTTCAAGCCATATAGACTCTTCTTTAGCTTTCACACTAGGTGTTCCTTGCTAGGCCAGGACTAAGCGTAGGGTGGTCATCTTGATCACAGAAGAAAAAACTTCATCAAAGTCAACACCATGCTCCTGCTTAAAACCCTTAGCAACCAATCGAGCCTTGTATGCCAGCTTGGGGTATCCAGGGGTACTTTTCAGCTTGTACACCCACTTGCATGGCAAAGCCTTCTTACCTTGAGGCAAGGAAACCAAATCCCAAGTCTGATTCTTATGCAATGAGTCAAGCTTAGACTGCATAGCCCTCTTCCAAGAGTGACAATCACCCCTGTGCATAGCCTCATCATAAGTGAGAGGCTCTCCTGCATTTGTAACCAGTACATAATCCATAGAGGGTGTAAAACATCTATCTCTAGTAGAATGCCTCAACCCAAGCTCTACTGCCTGACTGACATCCTGTCTAACATCAACATGTCTAACATATGGGCCATGAGCATCAGGTGATGCTACACATTGTTTAGCTAGCCGTGGAGTGGGATGAATGGGAGCAGGTGGCTCCTCCTGAAATATAACTCTGCGTACCTCAACCACTTTCTCAGGTTGCATATGCATTTTTTCATCGTGAAAGATAACATCATGGCTGCGGATCACTTTCCATGCCTACGGATCCCATAGACGGTAACCCATCTCTCCTGCATATCCATAGACAATGAAAATGCATTTGACACTTTTAGGATCTAGCTTATTGCGTTTGTCCTTGGGCACATGGCAGAATGCCTCACATCCAAAGACACGCAAATGATCATAAGAGGGGGGCTTGCCTGCCCATACCTCTTCTGCAACCTGAAAGTCAATGCCACCACTAGGCAACTTGTTAATGAGATGCACTACAATAGTAACTGCCTCATCCCAAAAGTGTTGTGGTAAGCCAACCTGGCTAAGCATTCTACAGACCCTTTCTTGAATGGTCCTATTCATGCCTTCAGCCATACCATTCTGGGGAGGGGTGTAAGGGGTGGTCAACTGATGCTTAATACCTCGCCCATCACAAAACTGCTCAAAAGCACATGATACATACTCAACCCCATTATCTGACCTTAGGCATTTTAGCCTTTTCCTAGACTGGTTCTCTGCCAATGCAAGTCAACGCTAAAAAGTGTCTAAGACAAGGATTTTCTCTTCATGGGATAAGCCCAAAGCTTACGTGAGTAATCATCTATGAAAGTAACAAATTACTTTGCCCCATCGAGTGACTGACAGGGCATGGGCCCACATACATCTGAGTGCACAAGAGCCAAGGGCACACCCATGCGTTTCTTACCAAACTTGTTATGTGTATTTCTAGTTTTTTAAGGGACATATGCCCCAAACGAGCATGCCAAAGGGATACATGGGGGATAGAACCCAGAGACAAAACATGATCCAAGGTATCTCTAGATACAAGTAAGGGATAGAGCTGCCAGACTTGACACCTCTTGCAAGCACAAGCCTGCCACTAGTAATTCTCCATGCAAAGTCTCCAAAAGACACAAAAGACACTGCATCATCAAGCTGTTCAATTGACATAAGGTTGTGAGTCAATGTAGGTACATGGCATACATCAGGCAAAACAAAGGAATTGCCTGAAGGAAACTGCAGCCTAACATCTCCAATGCCCACAATATCAAGAGACATGTCATCACCAAGACACACAGAACCAGAGATGGTATGATAGGTATGAAACCAATCTCTACATGGTGTCACATGAAATAACGCACCTGAATCTAAGAGCCAGCACTGCGCATACATAGAATGAATCTTGAAAGCCTGTAAGGTATCACATGAAGAAACTGCAAGTATGTAATCATCATTTGAATCAGTGGCCTGCATGACATTAACCTCTTCTATCTTCACACTGGACTTTGTAGGTACAATGCTGTGCTCAGAATACTTTTTTTGCACTTTCTCTTTTCCCTTTGCCTTGCACTTATCATCGAGCATTTTATGGCAATGTGGCCTAATATGTCCTGCTTTCCCACAATAATGACAGGTAAGATTAGACTTCCATTCCACGGGACTTACTGCGACCACGTGACTTGGACTTGGACTTCTGAGGGTCCCTGCCCTTATGATCATTATCATGCCTGCCATGTCTACCACCTCTAACAGTCAATGCATGTGAAGAGCAGGAAGCATCATTGTTTCTCCTGTTGATTTCCTTAGTCAATAAAGCACTCTCAACATATTTGATTTTCAGCCCATCAAGCTTGTTCATGCATATGGCAGTACGGAAGACATCCCATGATTCAGGCAAGGTGCCAAGTAGAAACAATGGGTGCAAGTTGTCTTTGAACTCAATACTCTATGACAATAGACTCTTCATGATAGCATGAAACTAACTGAAATGAGATGATAGGGAGGTCTTCTCCTTCATGCGAAGGTCCATTAACTGCTTTAGCCAATACATCTGTGACGCAAGACTCTTTGCGCATAGAGCTCCTGAATCTTTTCCCATAAATCCCATGCACTCTGATTCTCATATTCAACAACATTATGATGGACCTCTTCTAAGAGTGATAAGATAATGGTAGACTTGCATAGCTCATCAACTTCCATCCAAACATCATCATCCATATCCTTGGGTGTAACACCCTTGAAATGCAAGGGTTTAATATGCAATTTTTGCACCAAAACTTGCCATATCTGGGACTTCCAATACCCATAGTTGGTACCATCCAACTTGGCAATGTTAAAGAGAAGTGTGTCTTTCATATGACCAGCCATACTGTCCCAAATCAATGCAAAAATGAAAAATTTCATGTTGCCGTAATTAGGAATAAATGCACTAAAACCACTACTAAAACTAGTTGAAAGAGCGGATATCATGAAGAGAAGCACTTGTCCACCAAATATGACCAAGATACATCAAATAGTAAGCATTACTCTCATAGAAGTGCTTAAAATCTGCAGATTTTAGCTTGTTGTAATAAATGACATCAGTATGTAAAACTGTCCCAAAATGAAGCAACCACTGATACATATGTCACTACAACTGCCAGGTATCAAGATACATCCAACGGTGAGTGTCAAGGGGCAAGAAGGTACCAAGAACTATCAAACTAATAACCTGTTTGGCAAGAGACATCTCATAGGTCTAGAAGTCATGCATGTAATAGGTCTCGGGGTAAGAGAAGAGAGCAAGCACAAACACAACTAATAGAGCAAGAAGCTCAATGCATAACCATCCAATATGCATATAAAACTGACAGTTCTGTGAGAGATAGGCACTTGCCCCAATAGGCGTATCAAATCAGCCCACTATAGACTAACTGCAGACATAAAGCTCTCAAGAGAGCAAATGCATGTAACTATCCCACAAGCTCAAGCTCAAGTGTAAATAAGATTATGTGTACATCCGAATATACCAAGAGACTCCCACTAGAAGTAAATTCAGATGCAAAGAGAGCAAGCAATGCTCTAATACACCGAATACATAGCATCAGACATGCCAAATCCCAGTAGGGTACATCCGGAGCATAAATCCCAAGCTATCTCAGACCCGTAAAGCATAAGCCTAAAAGCATTAAAAGAGCATGTAACTGACAGCCAAATGTAATGCCCAATAGGTCCAAAATGCTCAAATACATTTGAAGACGAAGCTCCAAGTAACTGTCAAGTATGGGCAAACAAAGTGGCATCCATATTTCACCAAAGCATAAATGTAAGAAGCCTAAATGTCAAACAGTGACAACAGGCATAAATCGGTCCAAAGCATGCCAACTAAAGCCAAATGCTAGTGAAGGATGACCAAGTTAGAGCCTAATCCAAGCTCAAAATCATTCCAGAACTAAAAGGAAGCATTTGACAATCTCCAAATACATTGGTATGATCATTCAAACCTCCAGTAAGCACCACGTATCCAAGAACCAATGCATACACCAAGTAAATGAGCTTCGGCCCACTGTATTACAGTATCATATTTACTATTAAATGAAGCTCAAATGTTGCCCAAATCTGCTCCAAATCAGTCCCAAAGCATAGACATAGCATCCCATAACATCCGAGCATCATCGGGCACCAAAATAGGCATCAAACAGGCAATGCCAAGAAGCATCAAAGAGTAAATGTCAAGTGCTGCCCTGTTTTGACAGTCCTGGGACTATGTATACAACAAGGGCTGAATGGAGAAGCACTTAAATCGATCATCGGGAGCCAAGCACTAATGCCGGGGAGTCCAACAATGATCAGGAAGGTTGCAAAGAGTGTCGAAAAGCTGGGGAAGAGACGAGAAATGCCAGGAGCAGGTCAGTCCAGCCCCCTAAAAATGCATCGCATTTTACGCTGGCTCTCCCTAGGGGGACTGGGAGGTCTTCAACTGTGCTCGGGAGCACTTGGCAATGTCGAGGGGGCTCTGATGCAGCCCTGGAAGATGCCAAGGTAGGTTTGGAAGCTCGGGGAGAAGGTGGGAGATCAAAACATACCTGCAAATGAAGGTGCCATGGCTGCCATTGAAGCTCGCATTGAAGCTCTTCAAATCCGGGATGAAGAGAATGCCGAGCAAGCTCCAATGCCTTTGCTTTGATACTAGTTGAAAGGGAAGTGGAACCTAGGAGGAAGAAACTTGGTGGTGAGAGCTATGGCAGATGGAGAGCAAGAGCAAGAGTGAGAGTGAAAACTCAAAGTGGGAACTCCAACAACCACAATGTGTGGCCGGGCCTTCCTTTATTGAAATTGTCACTAAAAGAATAAAGAATAAGTGATTGTGACGGGTGCTCGCCACCTACACTGTGCACTGGCGGGTGTACTGTCAGTGTAGTAAAGTGTAGTAATACACGGGCGGCTAGGCGGATGCGCCTTTACCTCCAATAGTACTTTGTAGATGAGAACAAAGCCTTGGAATGTCTTAAAATGAGTATGCAATTTAAGAAGAAACATCTTCATCCTGCTTAGCATAAGAGGGTTTTCATGATTGTATCATCTTTTTTTCTTAATGAAAATATTTTCATTTGCTCTCCATTTTTGGGAACATATGCCATTTAGACTACCTGGTTTTGTGTCGTCAGTGTATGCGTATGCATTATTTTTTTCTCAAGTGGAGTTGAAGATGAAGACGGACCTGATTGAGAAGTTGATTGATGGATGGATAGACATAATAAATTTCTTATATCCTTTACCTTTTTAAAAAAAATTTAAGAAGTGTTAATAGATAAAGGGTTTTCCTTTTGTTATATTCTTTCTTAAATATAGGTTATAAGTTGGGATTGTGGTTGGGTGGTTTATTGAAGATACTGAAGAAGATCGATTTGAGCTCTTTAATGAACTTGTATTCCCTTTTTCTTAGGTCATGCGGACGCTTCCCTTTTTAAGTGTGGGGATATGTTGAATACTGAATTGACTAGGTTTTTTTTTGTTGATTTTTGTTGTTTTT
The DNA here is from genome assembly GCF_053477565.2 of Lygodium microphyllum. Classification (NCBI taxonomy): domain Eukaryota; kingdom Viridiplantae; phylum Streptophyta; class Polypodiopsida; order Schizaeales; family Lygodiaceae; genus Lygodium; species Lygodium microphyllum. The sequence continues at coordinate 121,758,196 of NC_141156.1, forward strand.
GAGGCCTGAATGGTTGATTTTTTATGGATTTTCAGTGGATGACTAGTTGTTTGGAAGTATTTGAAAGTGTTTTGGATGATATTGATTATGTTTTGGAAGCTCATGATGATTTTCAGTAGAAATATGAGGCTCTATGATGTTCTAATAGGTTCTGATTGGTTTTGTTTAGCTTCTATTTTGTTCTGTTTTTCTTCTGTATGAAGCATGGATTAATGATTGATGGAAGTTGAGGTCTTTTGAAAGATCATTGAATGTTTTTTGATAGTTTGGATTGGTTTTAGTATGACTTATGTGGTTTTGATGCTTTTAGCTGACCTTCTATAAACCCTCTGTTGAGCTTTTATAGACCCTTTGTTCCTGCTCTGTTTTTGTTCTGTTTTGTTATGTAGATCTTCTATAAGTGTTATGTGGAATGTATGTGTGACTTTGGGAAAGTTTTCTAGCCTTGGAAGAAAGAGGTGAATAAAATTTCAAAAGAGCTCAAGGAAGTGGAAAAAGTAGCTATTGAAGACTCAAGAGAAGACTGGAGTGAAGTGATAGTGATGAGTTGTGAGGAGTTACTGTAGTGGCTCTAGTGACCTTTCATATTGGACACACCTTTTGGAAGGGGCATCCACTACCAAAGAGGGATTATTAAGAGTGATTATTGAGCATTGTAGTGAGAAGGTGATGTACTATTGATTGAGAGAGAAAGAGAGAGTCAGATATAGTCAATTCTGTGTCAAACAATGTATCTATCTATAAGAGATTGTGAGAGAAAACTATGAAGATAATGAAGATGAATCATATGTGATATTTTTCCATTCAAAGTGTTTTCTTTTGTGTTCTCTTTGTTGGTTGATGAATTCTATGAAGAATATGAAGAGCAATATCAATTTGTTGAAGAATGGGAGTTTATTTCTATGATGTTACGTGAATATTCCTTGCTAGCGGTGTTCTTTTCCTTGCCGAGGTTCTCTAAGGAATGAAAAAAAATCTTGTTGATGTTACAAGATGGATTTTCTTGCAGTAGAAACCCCTTTTCCTTGGTGTATCTCTTGGGGCTCCACTTGTCAAACCAGCTCTTGGGTTGTGCCTTCTCACATATTAGCGCATGGGTGGCTAGAAGCTAGGTTTTCGATAAGCATTTGAGTTCAATCAAGCATTCTGTCCATGACTTCTTCCCATCCCATTGTTCTTGAAGGGCTAACCTGAGGCTTCGTATGAAGAATTCCAAGGGCAGAATCACCTCAGTACCATATGTCAATCGAAAGGGTGTCTATCCTATCGCTGTCTTGTAGGCCGTGCGGTAGGCCCACAATGCTACCAACAGCTTGTTATCCCAATCACTATGTGAAGTAGAGATGACTTTCGTCATGACATTGACTAAGATTTTATTTGTGGATTCAGCTTGATCGTTTGCCAGGGGGTAATAAGGTGACGATTTCCAATGGATGATTAGGAAGGACGACAGGAGGTAAGCTATCACTTTGTTGATGAAGTGTGTGCCTTGGTCACTAACTAGTTCGATGGGACAGCCAAATTGTGAGATCACTTGCTTCCATAGGAACTTAGCAATGGTCCGAGCATCATTCTTTCTCATAGCTTGCGCTTCTCTTCATTTTGTCAAATAATCGGTAGCCACAATGATGTATTTGGCTTGTGAATACTGTGCCACAAAACTAATGGGTCCGATTAAGTCAATCCCCCATTTCTCAAAGGGTTGCCGTGTGATAATTGGGGTTAGCTCCATGTGATCCTTACAAATTAGAACTTTAGTCCTTTGGTACTCATCATAGTGCTTCACAAATCGTGCTGCATCTCAGAAGAGGGTGGGCCACCATAGCTGGGATTGCAACACCTTACAGTGTGTCACGTCTCTACTGAAATGTCCTCCTATAATTTTGCCATGTGCCTTTGTCAGTACGTTATGCATCTCATGCTCACACATGCATCTGCGCAGAAACCCATCTTGCCCCATCCTGTAAAGTTGGCTAGCTATCAACTAATAGGGTTGGATTTTCAGGATGAGCTGTCTGAGTCGGGCCTTTTCTATCAGTCATTCCGATAGTTCTTGTTCAAGCATTTGAACTATTGTAGATGCGATCAACCACCAAGACCCACAGACTGCTTATTGTTTCAAGCATTCCAAGCCAAGCACTAATGGCTACCTCTCACATAGCCGACGCGCTATCCATCTCTACAAGTGTAGTGAGCTTACCTCCATGCCAGATTGAGTTGCCTCCTCTCCTGAGAACTTGGTAGCTCCACGATCCAAGTGCAAGCTTCAAGCAAGCTCCATCCTCAAGCTTCACGCTCTAAGCTCCAATGCCGTGAGCAAGACAAGAGAAGAGAAGAGAAAAGAAGAAGAGAGGAGAAGATGGAGAGCTTCTCCACCACGGTCCCTCACCCTCACACACTCACTCCCTCACACTCTCACACTCCCTCTCTCAAGTACAAGCTCAAGTAAGCAAGAAGAAGAAGAAGAAGAAGAAGAAGAAGAAGAAGAAGAAGAAGAAGAAGAGAGCTACTTTTATCCACACACAAAAATGAGCTTCTCATTCACTTTTCAACTTTATATACAAAACCCCAAATCCATTTTGGGCAGTCATCCCCTTATCCCCTTTTTTACATGGCCGACTGTGGCCTAGGCCATTTTTCTCATTGTTCTCCTATCTTTCTAGCTTCCTTCCTACCGCCCATCTACCTTTACAATTTGCACAGGTGAGAGCTCGATGCTCTTAAAATAAATTATGGTGCGCATTGCGTTCTTTTACAAAAGTATTGACTTGCGTTTTTTCTTGTGCATCTTTCTTCTTGATTTAAGATTTTTCTGCACTTCTTGTGTTTCCATATTTTTCTCAACGCGCCTTCATCTTCCGTTTCACTTTTGCCTTGGCATTGTCTTCTGATTTAGATTTTCTGGATTCTCCACCTTATTTGTCTAAGGGTTAACATTAACCCCCTCCTAGACGAGTGCCAGTCCCATGACACTCACCATTGTAGATAGCAGGCTTTGGCATGCACCGAAGACGTGGATGGAAGGAACTGTTGTGGTTTCAACTTTGGAATTTTGGAGGTGGTGCGAATGAAGGTGGTTGGTGGCACTTTGTTGACTAATTGGTTGGTGATAGGGTTGTTGAAGTTGGTGATAGGACCAGTTTTTGTTGGCAATTGCACTCATGGGTTGGCACAAGTGTTCATGTTCTGGGGATTCTGGGGTGGGCAACGATTCTTTGGTGGGTTTGCATGATGATAAATGATAAGAATTCAGAGTTGAGTATTGATGATTGAGTATTGATGAAGAGCTGATGGTACTTTCGTTGGAGTCTGCAATACCTTCAATTGAAAACCTTTATATGTGGTCTCTCCCTAGGGGTAGTGCTAGCCTTTTTATCGTGCACAAGACGTAGTTTGATTAGTTTGGGAGATAGGTCAAAATTTAAGCAAACTTTAAGCAAGCTGAGAGTATTGTCATGCACTTGAGGACCCAAATTGTGTATATATTGCGGTGCAAATATTATGTGAGTGCACGTGCATACTTAGATATTACGTAGTTAGAAGACCACTGGTCTGGTTCCTCGTAGCAATGGCCATGCTCAAATGCACTGTGTGCTTTCTGCATGGTTGATTTTCTCTTCCAACAAGCATGGCTTCCGTCATGGCTCTTTGTTCTTAGTATTTTTGTTGCTTTCTCCATAATGGTTCTTTGTTTGGTGATCTTGGGGTGAATTGGACATTGAATGCTTTTGTACAAAGACCTGTATCATCCTACATTCACTTGGAAACTTGCAAGAATACATGCAAGTCATATGCTTCAACCATAATGAAGGGGTGCAACTCAAAGAGACATCACTTACCTGAATCCCATGGTGTTGACTTCAATGCATATCACTTGTGCTTGATTATCATTGCTTGTGTATGTGCTGGCTTTTTTTTCATGTGTTATCTATATACATTCACAAAACACATTGTTTATTTATATACATGTTTATAAATCCATGTCACTTCCTGAGGATAAAAACCAATTATAGAACACAAGATTGTAGTGGAGTGTGGTACACACATCTAGTACTCAGGGTATCCTACTCAATAACAATAGATATTTTGCAACATTGAGTAGCATGGTACCTTGTCCGAGTCTGGTTGCAACATGTAGCTCCTCCTCAATGAGAATTTTATCAAGCAAAGAGTTTTCTTGGCTAGTTCTGGCTAAGTCCATACCCCAATGTCTCTCTTCGAAAGGAAGTTGGTGCCATATAGATCGGGTCTCTTTGAGACCACCATTTGGCCAATCACTCCTCTGAGACTTGGGCTCCAGGTTCGGACATTGTGGCACGGTTTTCAAACCAATGTTTTTCAAATTGACTTTGACCCTTTGATTGTCACTTTAGTTGCTCTATCTTTAAGATATTTGGTTGGCAAAGCACTTCGTTGAATGTCATAGTTAAGTGTAGCTCGTCGGCTTCCTCGTCAGATATGAGTTGCACGCCTTCATGTAGGAGCTTGTCATAGTGCTCGTTAAGATATTCTTGCTCTTCCTAGGATAGTGGATATGGCAAGTATTCCTCAAGCTGCTCCCTATGGAGTGTGCCCATGTCTACAACGACATAGATACGTGTGAATAATTTGAGTTTAGCATCCAAATCAATCAAGCACTCTGTGATATTTCTATGTTCAATGAGGGCTTGTTCGGTTGCGATCTCATGCAAGGTTTTGGGAGTTTTCCTAGGCTTTAGCATAGCTAGGGATTTAGGGGACTAGATGAGCAAGATTGGTCAATGCTAGGATTGCTTATGTCCTCGGGGTTTTCATGTTTCTCCTCCTGAGGCTTTGGTGCTATTGTGCCATGGTTTCCCTCGGATGTGACCGGTATAGTTCTGTCAACCTATTGTGACAGTGTTGTATCCACTCTTGATTGGTCAATGTAAGTTCTACTGCTAGTAGTGGATTGAGTGTTGCAAGTAACCATTGATGGTAATGGTTGCTTTGATTTATTAGAACACACGGATGTGTTTGAGTTTTCACTGTTGTTAGGAGAGATGGCAATGGGTTCCTTGGTGGGTGGACTCGATGCTTTATTCCTTAGCTCTTCTGCAGTCTTCGTCTCAATCTTCTTGGTGTCTACAACCACTTGCAACTGCCGTTGTTGTTTTCATTCTTTTCTCCTCTTTTTCTTAGGCAATCGAGGTGTATCCCTTGAAGACTCAGGACTCTGAACTAGGTCAGTTATTGATGTGCTTGGTTGGGCCTCAACATTCTCTTTCTCTAGTGTGTCCTCATGGAACATAGCTGTGGCTTGCTGAACAGCCTCGCAAGGTTTTGAGGGTACAATTGCCTCTCTTTTTGGAGAGTCTAGCTCAGGAGGTTTGGGTGACTCTAGTGTAGAACCAAGAGACAGTTTAGGGTTTTTATCATGTAGACTTGGATGGAACCAACTGAAGAAGTCAGAGTTGTATTGATGGGAAGTATAGAGATCCAAAATTGTAGGGTTTGGAGTGAGGTAGAAGACATATGCGCTAACATCAAGAACCATTCTCCCTACTCCTAGCCTACTAGCCATGTTTAGATCTTCTTTTAGAAGAAATTTATCATACAAGGGATGTTTTTGGACAGTGGTAGAAATCTGAACCTCATGGACCACTGCCAACACTCGTAATGAGGTTGGGACAACATACGTGGAATCATGTATTGATGTCTAAATGGCTTTCCTTTGCTCAGCGAGTGTCATTAGTCGGTGGCCAATTTTGGCTGCCAAAATTTGATTGGAGTACCATTTTTGCACAAAGTTGCCTTGTTCTTTCCATTTTTGCTTAATTTCTTCGAGCATTTCCTTGTTTGTCTCACATTGGGTAGTATAGAGTGAGGGTATCAAACGCAATTCTCTAGCTGTGGCCTTTGGGATGTCCTTTATGACTTCCTTAGCAATAGCTTCATAGTGGGATCAAACATATTTTTGCTCATCCCAAGTCAGGGGTTCAGCTATGAGCTTCATGTGCTCTAGTGTTGGCCTTCCCATGTCCACATGGACATACGCATGTGTGATGACTACCAGCTTGTGATCGAGCTTCATCAGGCACTTCATCTTTGGCTCATTGGCCAGATGTGCCATCTCCTTGGCCAAATATTTGAGATATTTCTCCTCAAGCCTAGGCTTTAGGTGCTTCAGTAGTGTTGGAGGTGTCAAGGATGTTGGTTGTGAAACCCCTTCCACAAGTGAATTGCTAAGGACACGTTCCACAAGAGGCATCGTCATCAGAAAAAGGCTGTAACTGTTGTGATTCCTGATTCAAAGTAGATGCTAGTTCAGTGAACTGGCCACTATTGGTAGACTACGGTGTCAAGTCCTTAAGTAGATCAGAAGTGGCTGTGTATTTTGTTACCCTTTGCACATTCACTTATGTAGATTGAAGCTAGTCACGATGGATTGCACAGGCATATCCTTAGGCTAAGAGTTAAGAGTGGTGTCATGTCCCACCTCTTAGACATTTGGAAGCTTAGCTGGAGATAGAGATTGGGATTGAGCAGCTACACTTGACGACTATTATTCTGCTTTCTATGTCTGTTTAGGGAAAGAGGGTGTAGGAGGTTTGGGACTCCTAGGTGGACTTGACATTGGTTGGAAGATTTGCTTGTGGTTGTTAGATGATTTTGTCATTTGCTTTGTTGAGCAATCAACCTTACCATGAGCAATGTTGCACCCATGATACTTGTCATCTTCTTGGGAAATCAAAGGCTCCTTGGACACTAGTGGCTTTTGTGCACCCTCAATGATTACATCTGATATCTGCTTGTTAAGCACAGTAAGCTGAGGATCTACATTTCGAATAGTACTTGTTTGGCTTTTTGATTTCAATCATGAGGGGCTCAGTCACTCTAACCTTGTTGAGTGAAGACTTGGATTTCATTTAGATTTACTCTTGCACTTCTTTGCTTTTGATGTGATTTGGCCTTCAGTTGACAGAGGTGGTTTAGTAGGGGGCTTTGGTACCCAAATCCATCGATTACTTGTGTAATATCCTTGAGCACGTAGCAACTCTTTGGATATCCATTGCGGCATTGTGTTGGCTCTCCATCAATACCTTTGTCTATAAGGCTTGGTCTTCTTTTGTGGTCATCTACGATATTTGTAAGTCCAAAGCTTATCCTTGGCATTGTCTCCTGACCTTCTTGTTTCAAGCATGGCCTCGCTCACTGGTTCTCTCTGTTCAACATGCACTTGTATCAACTCTTTCAACAAGTCCTTGCTCTCATCACTAGATTTGCTTGGTATGTCACAATGTTTCTTGTCCTTCCCTCGAGGCTTGATGAGGTCACCCTTGCTAAAGGTTGTGATTATCCTTACATCCAGTAGTGTCAAGTGTATCCTTTGTGCTAACTAATCAGCTTCACACTTTGTTGCCCTTTTGAAGGGTCTTCCTAGGAGGGTTTCCTTTCCACTATTAGCACTATTTGGGGGAACATGGAATAGGATAGGCAAGCTTTTTGTTTCAATAGTTACAAGGATTTTTCATTTCCCTATAAGGAAGAAAATCTTCTAGATTATGATGGCATGCAAAAAGCAAGTTGCTTTTTTAGTTAGTTATGAGATTTTTCATAAAAAAGACAGATTGACGAAATCATACGTGCCGCGATCGCTATAAACAGGCTGAAAACTGCAAATTGAATTGAAAGAAGAAGGAGTGATTTGGGAGATCCGTGACTACATGTCCTGGGGTTTTACCCCCCTTTCGGAGCCAATGGATCCATCAGATTTGGGTTCCAACAGCAGAGAAGGAGCTCTAATTTTGATGCACGTTTTGCTCTACGAAGAAGCTCCAAGAGATCTAATGCTTGGAGATTGCTTCTGAATAGTGCAAAGATTCCAGGTTCTTTCAATACATATTGATTCAATTCATTGTGCTTTGTCTTTGTATTGTTTACCACTTGGGTATTCTCTATCTTCTCTTCCATCTCCTATCTCTACTTCCTTCTACTTCTGATCACGGTGGATTTGACCTTTCGACAAAAATCCCTCCAACATTGGTGACCTTCTACTTTTGATCACAGTGGATTCGACCTTTCGACAAAAATCCCTCCAACATTGGTGAACTCGACGTGAAAGGTTGTCAAAACAAGGAAAGACAAGATGGGAGAATCTTTGAATACATTCTCCAGTGATTTTTTGCAACAGTTGGTGCAAAATATGGATATGCTTATGCAGGTACAACAACAACAATAGGTGATGCAAGCTTCAGCTCAAACAAAAAGTGTTGTGATGAATGCTTTGCAAGCAGTTGAGCATGAGGTGAAGTTATTCAATGGCAGGAATGTATCTGCATATGTACATACCTATGCTCAGAAGATGGAATTCTTTAGGGTGGCTCAACCTGCATGGAGCCGGTATTTTGTACGTGTTACTGTTCATGAATTGAAAGCATGGATTACTGAATTATACTTGCAAGATGCTAGCTGGATAGCCTTCAAGAAGACACTCAGGGAAGAATTTTACATTGAGGATACCATTTTGATTACGCGCAAGACTTTTCAAGAGTGGGTTTTACAACCCAATAAGGGTCTTGTGGCTACAAAATTGTTAAGAGAATTTGAAAGTCAATTTGAGTAGTTGGATCTTGCAAAACATCAAGCTCTTGCAAGTTAGAAAATTGAATTGTTTCTACAGGCAGCTGATCCTGAGCTTCAAGAGAAGCTTGATGATTTTCTGGAGGATCAGACTACAGAGACATGTTTGAAAATAGAGTGGAGACATGCCAAGGAAGTTGTTACTGCGCTTGTGAAGAAGCATAGAAGAAGAGAAAGATTGCATGTCTCTAGCCCTTCCAGTGTTACACGTGCAAGACAGTTGATGTATCCAGTAAGCCACCCACTTCTGTGGCTAACCCTATGGCTGTACCTGCTATTGTTCTCTCTATTAGGGAAGATGTCTTGGATGAATTGGTTAAAGGGATGTGGGATCTTCAATTTAAGGTTGCAAAATTGGATGAAAAAGGACAAGACGAAAGGGGAGAGCCAGCATCCCCTAAACTTGAAAAAGATGTAAGTGGTGTGACAATTTGCAGCATGAGAGAGAGGATTGTGTTGCCTATCAGGAGGCCTTGGTATGATAGCTCATCTTTTGGAAAGATGGCAAGATCCATGCATAAGAAACAAGATTGCCTCTTGCTTTGAATTTTGGAAAGGGAGGTATGCAGAAGTTGTTGGAAGACTTGGCTATCCGAAATACTTATGTGGCTGTACATGCTTCTACTTTTGGTCTACATTTGGATAGAATGCATGACCAAGTGATGATTGGTCCAAAGGCTGAAATATGGACACATGCTTTACATGTAGCTTAAAAGAGAAAGGTTATTGATAGTGAAATGTCTCATACAGGGCAAGACATTCGTGACATAACTGGTTGGGAATCACTGATAGATGCATATTCAGTGGATGCATATTTAGAAAAAGGGCAAAACATGGATGCACTTGTTGAAGAGAAACAAATGAGAGATGAAGATAATGCAAGGATATCTAAGGAAGTGACAAGAAGAAGTATGGATTTGTCTAAAGCTACAAATCAGTCACCTCCTGAGTATGTTATGGAAGAGATTGGGCAGGAGAAAAAAGAGGATAACAACAACCAAGAGGGCAAACAATTGGGATATAAGCTACATTCTAATATTGAAAGATGCGGATGCCTTGGAAAATCTTGTAGTGGAAGAGTTAGCCATTGCATCTATAGATTTTGTTGATGTATCTAAAGAGGTTTATGAAGATAATGTTTTACTTAATGTAGGGACTCAAACGGAGATTGGTGACTTGTTAGATGTACATGATTTGCAAGATAATATAGTTATTATTTCTAAAACAGTTCATGAGCTCGAGGATATACCTTTAGAGGATGTTAGATGTGAAGCTCTACAAATGGAAAATGTTTCGGATGCTTTATCAAAGGCCTTGATTGACAATTCTAAGATGCTTCAAGATATGGATTGTTTCACTATTTTTGGTGATGGTGACAATGTGTTGAATGCAAGTGAGACTCAGTTTATGTTGGATGAGGAGCAAAAAGGTTATCAGAAGAAGCAACTTCCCATGCGATGGACTTTGAAAGAGCAGGCATGTTGCTATGTATTTATTGATGGGTTCATTGATAGCATGTATATGGAGATTCAACAACCTCTAGTGTATGATATGCACCCAAGGCCTTATGACCCTAGAGGGGGTACTAGGTATGGCTCAAGAGTTGAACAAATGTCGAGTATTTTGATCTATGATCTAGGGGGATACTTTCTTATATGCATGATAAAACGACAAGTTGACATTATGGGTGTTTGATCCAGGTGGTGCATTGGTGGCACATACCGGAGAATGTGCAGGTTTAGAGGGGGTGGATGTCATGATGCTATGCGGACACAGTGTGAAAAAGCGTCATCCGACTTTCTTATTAATGTAAAGAGTCAATGTGATTTGAGCCATTAGTGCTAGTGTTCATGGCATGGATTATCCAAAAATACTTGGATAATCTTAGCATATTTTTTATATTATTTATCATAAAAATATGAAAAATTGAGAAAATATTCTAAATTAGGATGGCATGCAAAAAGCAAGTTGCTTTTTCAGCTAGTTATGAGATTTTTCATAAAAAAGATAGATTGACAAAATCGCGCAGGCCACGATCGTTGTAAATAGACTGAAAACAACAGATTGAACTGAAAGAAGAAGGAGTGATCTGGGAGATCCATTCCTAGGCATCCTGAGGTATTAACCCCCCTTTCGGAGCCAATGGAGGCATCAGATTTGGGTTCCGAGTAGCAAAGAAGGAGCTGTAATTTTGATGCATGTTTTGTTCTACGAAGAAGCTCCAGGTGATCTAATGCTTGGAGATTGCTTCTGAGTAGTACGAAGATTCCGAGTTCTTTCAATACATATTGATTCAATTCATTGTGCTTTGTCTTTGTAGTGTTTACCACTTTGGTATTCTCTATCTTCTCTTCCATCTCCTATATCCACTTCCTTCTATTTGATGGATTTGACCTTTTGACAAAAACCCCTCCGACAACGCAGTGATACTTTAGCTAGTTGTAGACTTGTGTTTTAGTGTCCAATCAGTAATTATTGTGCTCTTTCTTTGAGAATAGGAGTTGGCTTGCCATCTTGAGTTCCTATTATGGCACAACAGCTTACAATTAGCTCCTTTGAGAGTACTTTTTGTAAAAAAGGAAAAGTTTAAGATCGAACATTATGGAATGGTGCGATGTTCCAGTAAGGATTGGAAACTTTTTAAACCTCAAGCAATTCATGCATTCCAAGCATAAATTCCATAAAATAATTTCTTTAAGTACAAGTTTCCTTTATTCATCATTTTTTGTTTTTGAGCCTTTTTGCTTTTGAAATTTGGTTTGAAGTTCTAAAGTTCAAGTCATGTTTTCTTTTCCACCTTACCCCCTCATGATGAAAATCCTTCCTAGGATTGGAGAAGAAAGGGTTAAGGGCAGAAAGCACATGCGTGATATGCTTTACTTCATCATGAGCCAATCGTAGAAGTTTGGGTTGTACTCCAAGTGGACGTGACGGTCCATGTCGTGAGGTCAAAATTAGACTACATGTGTAATGTAGGTCAAGACATTAGTAAGATAGTGACTAGAGTTCATCCTGCTAGCGATATGCAATTCTTCCTTGGTCAATATTTGACCAAAATAGGGGTGGGCCATGACATGGTCTTCTAACAATCGATTAGGATGATCGATAGCCAACACTCTTAAAGAGGTAGGAGACACATAGGTAGGGTCATACTTAGCAGTTTTGATTGCGTGTCTTTGCTCAGTGACGTTGGTCATAATTTGGTAGCCCTCTTGTTCCCATTGGAGACACAAAGCATACAATTTTTGCAAAATGAAGAGTCACAAGCGACTAGCTTTGTCTTTAGCTCTTGGCTTGTTGCAAATACTTTTCTCTTGCTATTTGATGTGATCAGCCATCATTTGTGAGCATGCTCTCAAGAGATCTCATTGGCAATCAATTCCTCAAATACCTTGAGAATATTGACAAACACAAACTCATATTCCTTCCAAGTGCATGGCAAGGAGTGTACTTTCATTGCTAATGTCTCGTCAAAGAGGCCTAAGTCCAATCGTTCATAGCTCTTGGCTAGCATGGTGAATGTGGTGTCCAAGCATCTAATCTAGGTGACTAAGTCATCCCCCATGTTTGTCGAGAGGTCTGAGGCCAACATAAGGATGGATCTCTGCTTATAGGAGGGTCTAAAGCTTGCGGGAGGTTGGGGTTTGGCTAGATTGGATAACATAGGAAGTGATGCCTGCACCATGAATTGGTCAGTAGGGTGTTTAGTAGCCACTTGTGCAATGGGTTGTTCTTGGGCATTAGATAATGCATTGATTTTTTCTCGTGGAGTTGTTGGGATGCTGGGAGTGTCAAGTTGAGTTGGTCTAGGGGCAACTAGTTGCAGCTTTGGTCGATAGACTCATTGAGGTTCTATGGGTTTGGTGCTTTTTGAATCAATTGGTTTCTTAGTCCTGGTTGGCAATGTGATGGAGGGCTTGGATGGAGGGATATGTGTGCCACTTTTAGTCTTGGGCAACCAAATCTAGTTGTTGCCTTAACATAGTGGAGATGGTATCTAGGTCGATCGAAGTGGTCTTCTAAGTATTCATCTTGACTCTCATAGCCTTCAATCTATTGCCTAAGAATATGAGATCGTTGCCCTAATCTTCTATCACTCATGCATTTTGCATCCAGGGTTGGCCTAGCAAGATGCCATAGTCCACTCCCTTCATGACTATGAAGTTTATTGAGAACTAGACTCTCGCTATCTTCAAGGGCTAGTCTTTCAATATTCCAAATAGTCCGACCTTCATTCCATTAGCCAATGTGACATTAAACCTTGTGATTCCCATAGGTTTCTTTTTTTATGTCTTAGAAGTAGATGTCTCTACTTCTGCCTCCGTGACTTGCTTTCCCTTTGGTAACGTAGTGGCACTATTTATCTTAAGCATAATCTTCATGTCAACCCTCTTTTTCCTTCTTCCATGGCTTTTCTTTCCTATTGAAGCTACGCCAACGTTGCTAGGTCCAAGTAATGAAATATTGGCTTGCTTTGTGTGTGCTCGGGTCATGACATTTAGTGAAATTGGCGTGGCTTTGTCATCAAGTGTTTCAACTCCAAACAGTCCCAATGGTATGGATGGTACAATAGCTAAACTAGTGGAAGGTTTCCGCCTAGGGCACTTGACGTACAAGTGTGTGATCCCACACTCGAGGCATCTCAAATTGTCCTTCTCTTGATTGGCTTGCTCCCTTTTGGGGCATCGAGATGATATGTGTCCTAGGTGATCGCAAGTCCAAGATGCGATGGGTTCTTGGTTCTATCCTTCTCTAGACCTCTACCTCTACCTCTTCCCCTACCCAACACCATCATTGCCACTGGTCTAAAATCCATCAAGATGGAATTTCCCTCTTCATCATAAGGGATGTAAGGGTATATGTATGCTTCGTCCTCATTTGGCTCCTCTACATAATAAATAGGAGCATCGATTGTTAGTAGATGGGTCATAATGGGTCCAAGTGGTCTAGTTATCCCTATGGGGTTGATATCCATCCTAGGGACAACTGGCTTTCAATCATTGGGTGTTGGGAGAGCTAGTGGAGCTCCCCTTTCGTAATGTGGTGGTCTAATCCCCAAGTAATAAGGTTGATTTTATGGCTATGAGTATGGAAATCGCCTCGATGATCAGCAATGCATTGCATCATGGCCAAACCTACCGCAATTGGCACAGGGTCCGAATCTAGAATCCATGCACTCGACCGGAAGGTGGTTTCCTCCGCAAATGCATGTGAGGTTGTGTGAGCCTTTTTATAATCTCTTGGTTCTAGTTGACATATCCGCCAACTTTAGTTTCATGTCCGCCAACTCTTGGTTCTAGTTGACACTCTTTTCCTTGTCTTGGGTGCTTTGGTTAGGTCTTTCACTAACGGTCATATCTCTTTCTGAGGTTCTAGACACAATGTTGTATTGGGTTGTGGGTCTTGAGCTCCTCTCCTTGAGTAGGTCATCCACTCGTATGGCTTCTTTGAAGACCCTAGCTAGCACATCCCTTTGTAGGGTTGAGTTGCTTACCAAGGGCTTGTAAAGCTCTTCACTTTAGATCCTGCTTATAAACACAATGGAGATCGCTTGTTTGCTAGGTCACTTTGCGCGGCGACTGGGTTTCTCTTAAAGAGACTCTACATGTGGGTGATATAGTCTCAAATATCCTCCTTGTTCTTTTGATTGATGCTCATCAACCTGATGATGAGGTTATTTGAGTATCCCACCTCAGAAAATCTCTTGATGAAGAGACTCTTGAGGTTATTAAAGTCATTGTGTTTGACATTGTCTAGGCCAAAATTCGTCCTTTGTTTCCTAGGCAAAGTTCAAAAGCTTTTGTGCATTGAGCAAGGTCCGTGCACCTATTAGCATTGCATACTTACTCAAATTTCTCCATAAATCTATACGGGTCATTGTCGGGTTGATACTTGTTGAGCTGCTTAGCAACCACATGTATCTTGGTCTGGCTCCTAGAATTTAGGGTGATTCCTAGTCCTACTAGCAATGAAGTTGACATGGTTGCTCCGCTCTATTCTGCAGTTGTGTTGTCTAACAGTCACTTGGTGAGAAGCTCGCTCAGATTTGCTTCTAGTTCTCTCTCTCTCTCTCTGTGTTTGGTCCTATCCTATTTTGGTTGGCGAGCACTAAGACGTGTTGGACTTCATGAGTTTCTATGTCTTGTCTCAGCTTTTGAGCTCATTGCTCTTGGTGATAGGTGGTTATGCTTAACAATGCTTTCCTTGCCAACCTTCTCTCCTCCTCTAGATCAGTTATGATGTCCTCGGCAAGCCTACCATGATGATCCATTTTGATTTGCAAGTCATGCCGGGTCATCAATTTGCTAGATGTTGACTGGGAATTCTCCCAAGTCAAGCTCGTCATTTTTCGGTTGGTGTTGGTTCTTGACATGTTGCTAGTTTCTTGGGCAACTAGGGCATCGATTAGATTAATCAAGCCAACTATTTCCCTAATTGTGCCTATTGTTGTTGCTCCCTAAGTGGCTTGATGATTCAAGTCTCTCAGTATTCGGTGATTGGGATCCTTGGCCACTATATCCATCTGGATCTCTATTGGGATATGGTCAGTGATTGCAATCACTTTTGGACTATCGGGTCTCAACTCTTAAGTCAATCAACTCTATTTCCCCTGTTCACTCACCTGGGGATCTCCTAGGGTATCCTATACTTAAGTCTTGGCCTCTATAGGGTCTAGTGAGGTCAAAGTTTGTTGTCAAAATTTGATGTTCGATTTTCCCATCCGATTTGCAAGTTTTTGGTATGATTCCTAGAATCAGACATTCGATTCTGAGCTATTTGAGTCTGGACTATCTAAGTTCGATTCATTCAAATTGGACGGTCAAACTATCTAATTTTTGGGGCCCTTCGATTCTAGAGTGGTTAGGGTTTGTCCAATTGGATAATCTAATTGTGTCCAATTTTGAAAATTGGATGACTTTGAGGCAATCAGATGGTCTGATTGTGGGAATCAGATGGTTCGAATGCGATGGCAAAAAATGGGAGCAAACTCGATGAAAATCTGATGTATCACGCTCAATCATTCCTCCTAGTCTATGGCAGCTCCAGAATCAAAGAACAAGGGGTCAAAAATAAAAAAAACTCACTTGTAGCCTCCAAATGTGCTCGATTGCACAAATCAAAGCTCTCCTTACCTCATTACTGCCTTGCAACAAACCTATCCAGCTCTCTCTCTCTCTCCCTCTCAACTCCGAATGCAGAAATGAGCTCTCATTTTCTCTCACTACTTCTTAAACCACTTGTTCTTTAGTCTTCTAACCCCCCTTCTTCTCTCTTTCCTCTCTCAATCCATTGAAGCTTCTTTTTCTTCCTATTCTGCCCTGTTTACAGTAGTAACCCTATTGTTTGTTTCTCTGTTTTTCCTAACTTTTCCTTACCTAAATGCATCCAAATCACAAGTAACCACTTACACTAATCCAACCTACTTACCTAAATCCAAAAAACCAAAAAAACTTGCAAAGGAGATTGAATACCTCTTCAGCTCCCTCACTTCCTACCTATCTCAAGTACTAGTTTAGGGCGAACCCTACTTTAATGCTCGATTTGAAGCACACAAGCACTCAAAGCTTGAATCCATGGTCCTAGAAATGGAACCAAAATATGTGAGCTTCTTGCTTGACCACCAATATTCAAGCCAAGTGTAATGGATACCTCTCACATAGCCATACCCACTCTCATACCAACAAGTGTAGTGAGCTTACCTCCATGCTTGATCAAGTTGCCTCCTCCCTCAAGCACTCCAGTAGCTCCACGATTCAAGGTGCAAGCTCAAGCAAGCTCGATCCTCAAGCTCAAAGCTCCATGCTCCATTGCTGCACGTGAGACAAGAGAAGAGAAGAAGAAGAGAGGAGAAGATGGAGAGCTTCTCCACCACATTCCCTCACCCTCACACACTTACTCCCTCACACTCCCTCTCTCCAAAGAAAGCAAGAAGAAGAAGAAGAAGAAGAGGAGGAGAAGGAGAGCTAGTTTTGGCCACACACAAGAATGAGATTCTTCATTCACTTTTTCCCTTTTTATACATAACCCTTTAGACACCCATCCCTTTTTTACATGCATGGCCATTTTAGCCTAGGTCCTCTTTTTCTCTTTCCTTCCTATTTGCATTGTGCCTTCACCCATGCCCGTCTACATTTACGAATTGCACAAGAGGGAGCCTGGCACTCTTTTACAAAATTTAACGCCTTTGCATTTAAAATGTGCCTTTCCTCTTTTGTGCTCACCTTGAACTTTTAAGGTTGTCGTTATCCTTTTGGCCTATTTTTCTCCTATTTCTTCAATCGCAGGCTTCCTTTTTCCGCTTTGCCCTACGTCTTTTTAATTTTCTTTTTTGCTTTCTTTTCACTAGGGTTAACACACACACACACACACACACACACACACACACACACACACACACACACACACACACACACACACACACACACACACACACACACACACACACACACACACACACACACACACACACACACACACACACACACACACACACACACACACACACACACACACACACACACACACACACACATGCATATCACATCAAAGATTATGCTAAAATAGTTATCCCTATGACCAATTGATAGATCAAGGTTGCACTTTCTCTTGAGGTGAGGAATAGTAATGCAACTTTGATAAACTCAAATTTGAATATACAATGACTAATCTAACAGCCAACTAACCTCAAATGGATGGGAAAATTGAGAGGGTAAAACCAAGTTCTAGAAGATATGCTACAAGCATATATTTTAGAAAAAATTTTGGAACGACTATCTATCTATCTTAGATTTTGCATGCAATAGTGCTAACTACGTGACTACAAGGTTTGGATTTGTGCTTTTGTATGGATTTCAATCTCCATCACCAATTATGATGAGATTAGCCAATGAGAAAATTTAACATGTAAAGGGCCTTACTTAAGACAATTTTGATATGCTATAAGAAGCATGATCAAATATTAAGCAAGTGCATGAGTGCTATATAAGAACAGACCTTGGATTTTCATGAATATCATACATGTCATCATATTTAGAAACAAGTTCTAGTGAAGTGGAAGAATAAACCTAGAGAAGCTTCTATTTGGAAAAGCATTGGTGTATTCAAGAAGATATTTCCTACTTTTGTTTTTAAGAATGAAAACTCTTCCAAAAAGGGGAGAGTAATGTTAGAAAAAGGATCTTGATCAAATATAGTCCATAGGATAGCCCAACCATAGTGCTAATGCTAGGTAATGGGCTAGTATGATAAGACGCTTATACAAGATTAAGGGGTCAAGGGGTAGCCTATGTTAGGGCACAAAGGAATATGGATCAAAGGGTCAAAGGATGGGTGATCTATGTGAATTTACTAAGGCTATCTAAATGTAGAGTCCATGGATTTTTCTAAAGTTACCAATGTGGTGCCAAAACATGCTATCATTTTGAGTGCTTGGGAAGTTAGCTGAGCTTTTCTTAACATCTTTGCTCACCAAAGGCAAGGGATCTACATGTGCATGGCACATGTATACATGCACACACATAGAAAATGGACTACAAGCATATCAAGGAAAAGCAACATTACAAAACTTGTTTTAAAGAAAATCTATGGAGAAAATATTCAAGAAGGTGATGTTGAGAAACAAAACAAAAATAGTGCAAACTAAAAAGCTACTATGTAACTCTTTTTCTCAAAAAAGGAGAATTCTAGGTAAAAGATGGTCCTAAGCTATACATGTAACTCAGAAGACATGTGCAATCAATTAAAGTTAAATTGTATTCTACAATGAAAGAGAGTCCTATGTTTGATTGTGTGATAGTTTAGTTGTTCATGATGTTTCTCATGCACAATGTGGGTGAGATTTTAGCTTTAACTAGTAGCTCTTGAATTGGAAAATGGAAGCAAAAAAATAGTGGCTTAAAGCAAGCACAATTTTTTGCTATTAGTCAATCAAGTCTCTTCTCTTCAAAAAGTAGTATTTTTTATATCTTGTTGGGTGTCATGTATACTATAATACCCCATGGTTTTTGCACTCCTTTTAAGGATCATTGCCTATGCTAAGCTTCTCACCTTGCAAATGTCTTTCTTTATCTTTCAAGAAGGCCTTCTTTAATGTTGCTCTACTCTTCTTCAACGTTCATAGTGTGGCCTATGTAAATTTTGTTGTTCCTCTTGCATGTTATGCTATAGATGAAGTGTTTGTTCTTGAGTCCCTATATTACTCCTTTGCAATTGGCTCATGCATGTTGCTCAGGGGTTGATTGATGAAGTTGTACTTAAGGAGGTGCTAGTATTTGTATTGGATGAGGTGGATATTGTGGCACTTGTAGAGAAGTGGGTTTCTTGTGAGGTTGCCTCCATGCGAACTTCTATAAAGAACATTGGTGTTGTTAAAGCAATTGTTTATTTGTATTAAACGTTTTGAAGTTAATGAAAAAGCATGTTTAATCATTTTTGTATTCTCCATGAAATGCTACTAAATGGTTTTTTTTCTCGGAGTAGATTTTGTTGTTGATCTCCCTGTTAAATAAGGAAGTTATATTTTCTATGTTGAGGACAAGTTTTTAATGCTCGTGTGTGTGGTGGTTTCTTCCATGAGATCCTTTAGTTTGCACTAACTACTTTTTTTGTCCTATTCTAATTGTGAGTCAAGGGAGACATTGTATCCATTGTGCAACATCTTCATTGTGTATGTGGAGATTAGCTTGCTTTTTTTGTATAGCAAGACATGTGTCATGATTATCTTTAATGGAGACTCTACTATATCTTCATGATAATCGAGCTTATGTCAATTTTTCTCATTTACTAATGTATGGAAGTTTCAAAGTTTCAACTCATTGTAGTCACATATTAAAGCCTTCCACATATGCTGATGGTAGTTGCTAGCCATTAGTAATGTTTGTGATCCTCATTTAGCACATTGTCTAGTAATTGTGATGCTATATGCCTATTGACTCTTTCTTGGTCTAGCCTTGGGTGCTCTTGTGATTTGTTATGTACAATTGGAAGAGGTACATGCAAAGTTTGAGGTGGTTAAATTTGTTTATGTTATTGTAAATAAGCAAATATCACATATTGTTTCTATTATGCATGCCTTGTTCAAATTCATATTCTCCTTGTAGGTTTTGTTTGTCTACATAAAGGATGGAAAGAAATCAAGCTAGTATGATAAAAAGGAATATGACATTGGCAACAATCTTTGAAAGAGCAACAAATACATTAACTTTTTTGTTAAGAGCAAGCACAAAAGGGCTTCCCCCCCCCCCCCCCCCCCCTTATTGTACTTTATATACATTTATTTATATGGTAGTCTCTTGTTTGTGTGCATGAATGATGTTCTCATGAATGGCATAGGAATGAAGGTTGATGGATCTAGAAGATTCATTATCCACAAGTTTGTTCTTTCAGTCACTCAAGAGGGCATCATGTATACAAGTCCTAGAGTAAATACTTTGATTCTGGCAAAAGATCTTTGTAGGCAATCATAGTCCCCCTATGCTTTGTGACCCATGATTGCATATGTAAGGGTTAGTGAAAATGGTGTATTATGGAACCATTGGCTATTTGATACCTTATGTTGGTGTTTGCTCCATCATAGTGTTACCTATTCGTAGGTGGATCAAATCATGGCTTGGATTCCAATCAAAGGTTACTCCTATGTTCTTTCAATGCCATCAATCTTACATGTTTCACCATTCGTAGTGTCCACGATGAGGTCAACATTTTTCATTACCATTGTGGTTTGTTGTAATTACTAGCTCTTCTATTGCAATGCTCCTATCTCTTTTATTCCATTACCATTGTGGTCAGTATCTCTTCTGTCTTGTAGAAATTCCTCTCTCTAAGAAAATATTGGAATGCTAACACCTCACTTGCATTTTCTTGGACTTCAATCATGCGGATTTCTTGTTGGCTGTAGTGTTTGTGGAGAAGCTACTTGTTGTAGTTATATACTTCTTTATGTGTGCATATGATTGTGTCTTTTTGGTTCACAAATTCTAGGACATCCATCTTGTCAATGATTCATTCATGGGAATTCTCACATCCCTCTCTTCATTGAATATTAGGGCTAGCTAGTCACATACATGCCTCAATGATGTCCATGTGCCTAATATGCTGAGGGATATACTCCTCAAGCACCCTAATAAAGAGAAAAACATAGAGAATAAGGAGATATCTTAGTCTCAACCTCAATTTTACCTTTCTTCCCCCAAGCTATGCAAGAAGGGAAAGACAAGAACACAATGAGATATATATATATATATATATATGCTTTGCTCTCCAAGTTCCTTGCTCACTTCCTCACTCTCACACATTAGGGTGAAAAATGCTTCAAAAAAGGGCCCTTTCTTACTCCATTGATTAAGAAAAGTGCCAAAGAGAGTTTGCCACATGTACAAGAATATGCTATTCTTATCTCCATCACTTTGAAGATAGTAGAGTCCATTTTGTGATTCTCTCCTCTTTTTTAGTCAAAATTTCAAGTTTGACATGTTTTGGTGGTTTCAATGGTCCTATTCATCAATAAAGGCTATCAAAAGATATGATAGCTATAGGACTCAAAGTCAATACTAGATGCTTTGAAAATTGAGGGATTTGACTATATAACTTCTTTTTGGTGCCCATATTTCATGGATCCCTTCTCTATTTTAGTTAAAATCTCAAAAGACTAACATTTTTTGTGGTCCCAATGGTCTTATTCACTAACAAAGGCTATCAAAAGATATAACAAAGATTGGACTTAAAGTTATTAGACGTTTTGAAGAAACGGGGATTTGGCTACATAACTTCTTTTTAGTGCCCATTCATCTAAGCTCTCTCAATTCTCCTCCCTTACCTTTTTATCTAAGCTCTCTTAACGATCATTTGAGATAGTATAGTCTACTTAACAACAAGAAAAGTAGGGATTCTACTAGTTCTCCAATGGTAACACATTTTGGCTAATGTTCGCTCCTAATTGTCTATTATTCACTAACTTTATTCTATACTATTGTTTATCAATACAAAATTCATGTCAATTTTTATAATTTATCGTACAATGATTGGTTCCGATCCCCACCATTGGAGGGAATGCTCCTCATGGAAATTTTCCTTTGAGATATTATTGTTTGGACTCACCAGTCGAGTTACAAAGAAGCACCATAAGATGCTTGAAACCTAGTGGATATAGCTAAAAATTAATCTATTGAGATATAGTAGCAAATTTATTAGCTCTACAGCTTTAAAATATATTAAATAACAATGAGGATAACATGGATTTGACTTGATTTAGCTAGCACATCACTTGTGCAAGAGATCCTATCCTCAGGTCCCCTCATGCTGCCAACTTCATTATTCCTCCACTTTAGGGATATTGTAAATGAGCTCCACGCATTGTTCATACCTTTCTCCTTATGCTCTTCATCAATCTTGTAAGTTTGAGCACTCCTAGAGTCAGTGAATGGTGAGGCAAAAGATAACCAAAGATATAGAGTTTGGCCATTTAAAGGGGATATATTAGATGGTTATGGTGGCATAGCAAGAGTTGAGATAATCATAGGTTTTGGGTTTAGACAATGGCTAGGATTTATAAAGGTATCCTTAGATCAAGGTGAAGGCAATAATTTGGTGAAGATATCTAGGTTGCGAAGGAGGATTTTTAGGATAGAGATCTTTGATGACACTTCCAATTTAGAGATGAGGAATCTTGGAGGAGAGATCCATGTGTGTAAGAGGAAAGGGTGACTCTATGAATGTGGTGAAGCTATGGAAGGGGTAGACTGAGCGGGGGAGAACAATCCAACACGCCTAAGGGAGTTGTTTGAGCACTCTTCTTTGAGAATAGGCACAATATTCTTACACAATAACTCAATAATTTTCTTGAAGCATGCAAACTTCATCATAGTTTAGGGAATCTAGCTACCCCATAGTGGAATAAGATCCTTGTAAATCCCTAGGTAGCCCCTAGAAAAACCCTAGGTAGCCCTTAGGTACAACAAACTTTGGAAACCCATCAGCCAAGCCTCTAGAAAAACCTAGCTAGGTTTGAATGCAAACTTTCATAGCTTCAAAAAGACATAAAGCAATGTTAGCAATGAATTTTGCAAAAGTTGATCCTACCAAGTAAATAAGGGTCTTGTACTTCTCAACATTCTCTGGCCCAACCAAATCAAAATAGTACTTCTTATAGAACTTTTAGAGACCAAATTTACATTGCTAAATTGGGGCTAAATCCATACAATGCTCAAGCTTGATGGTTGTAATATTCCTCTAGAAGATGAGTAACAAACTCATAAGCATATCATTGTTACTCCAGGTGGTGTATAAAGAAATAAGAGGCTTAGAATGCTTGTTCACAAGAAGGAAAGGTAGGAAGTCAATGTCAAGAAGAGAGAGAACTCCAAATAGAAGAAACACACAACTATTTACTTGATGTTAACCCTCAGAAGAACAAGGTGGAAAAGTGAAAAATCCAGAAAATCTAAAGCAAAAGATAAGGCCAAGGAAAAACTGGAATGGAAGATGAAGGCGCGCCAGGAAAAAATTAAGAAACACAAGACGTGTGAAAAAATCCTAAATCAATGAGAGAGGTGCACAAAAAAAAGTGCAAGTCGATACTTTTTTAAACGAGTGCAAGGTGCACCATGATTTATTTCAAGAGCATTAGCTGTGCAAATTGTAAAGGTAGATGGCCGGTAGGAAGGAAGCTAGGAAGATAGGAGGACAATGGAAAAAAGAGCCTAGCCATGTAAAAAAGGGGATAAGGGGATGACCACCCAAAAGGGATTTAGGGTTTTGTATATAAAGTTCAAAAAGTGAATGAGAGCTCATTCCTTGGTGCATAGCAAAGTGGACTATTCTTCTTCTTCTCTTGCTTGCTTATGAGTGCTTGAGGGAGGGAGTGTGAGTGAGTGAGGGAGTGAGTGTGTGAGAGTGAGGGATCTTGGAGGTGAAGCTCTCCACCATCTCCTCTCTTCTTCTTCTTCTTTTCTCTTCTCTTGTCTCGTGTGTGGCTATGAAGGATGGAGGTTGGAGGAAGAGGCTTGAGAATGCTTGAGCATGCATCACAAATCATGGAGCTATCAAAGTGCTTAAGGGAGGAAGCAACTCAATCAGGCATCAAGGTAAGCTCATTACACTCATAGAGAGAGATAGTGCATCGGCTATGTGAGAAGTAGCCATTAGTGCTCGCTTGAAATGCTTGAACAATAAGTGGTCCGTGGGTCTTGGCGGTTCACCTCTACATTTTGGTTATGTTTCCAAGACCAACGGATTCAATCTTGAGCGCTTGGGTGCTTCAAGTCGAGCATCGAAGTAATGGTTTCATCCCCAAACAAGAGCTTGAGGTAGATAGGAGGTTTTGGGTTTGTAATCCATGCTACAAGTAACTGTTTTTGGTTTTTGATGATTGGTTGAGTAGGAGAATTCAATTCAATATCTTGCTTTTGATTTTTGTCGCATTTAGAGTAGGATACGAAGGAGAAATCAGAGTGGGAAGCTTACAGTTTACTACTGTAAAACAATCCTGCATAGGGCAATAATAGGGGCAAATGGGAGAAAGGGCTCAGATGTCTCGGAGTCGCAAGTGGAGTGATTAGGAGGGATGAGGTGCTGACCAGCTAGGGTTAAAAGTCCTGGATGAACAAGGAAAACCTTATTTGCACTCCTAGTTGAGAGAGAGAGAGAGAGAGAGAGAGAGAGAGAGAGAGAGAGATTGCAGTGCACAGGACTACATCGAATCGATCAAAGCATGTCAGAGCTTTTGGTGAGATTCAGGTATAAATTGTTTTTGGCCTACACTCCTTGATTTCTAGAAGTCCTGGTAGCTACTAGCAACATGTAAGGGAAGATTTTTCGCAAAAATGTGATCAACACATGTTTCAACCGGCAGAATCGAACACTTACCATAGTGTCCGATTCCCAAAATCGGACCCAGTGACCAGTTTGATTCCCAAAATCGGACTCGGACAAGCCTATTTTGTCCAATCGAACATACCCATCCGATTTTGAAAATCGGACCAACTCCAAATCGGACCAACTCTAAATTGAACACACTACTCCATTTGATCGAACGCTCGACCCATCCGATCGCCACAATCGGACCAAGTAACCTGTCCGATTGGATATACATTTGAATCAGAGCTGACCCTGTCTGATTCTTAGAATTGGACATATCTCAATTGAATCACCAACTCAGGCTGTCCGATTGTGACAATTGGACCCGACTAGAATCGAACATTGGTAAATCTGACGTCCGATTTTCAAAATCGAACACAACCTGAGAAAGAAAATCTAGAAACTCGACAAACCCCGGCTAATGAGGAGCGTGACGTGTGCCAGAAGAACCCATCAAATGCCTCACATGTTGTTACAAACCTAGAAATTTTGGCTGAATAGTCTGGAATCGTGTCTGGTGCTGTGGGCTGATTGCAAGACCCCAAGTCAACCTTGAATGAGCCGAACGGGATAGCATAGTAAACAAACCCAAGAAGCCGGCGAGAATAGCTAGGAACCAAACACACGACCCCATCAAGCCAGCTCGTAGACTAGAGAGCCAGAGCTGCACACACTTTGTTTTCTCACTCACCCTGGTTTCCATCACTTGAAGCACACTTGAAAGGAGCTAAAAGCCTAATTTCTCACAGTGCATGAAAAGGAACACACACATGCACACACTCACAAAGTGAGGGTAAGTTGAGAACTAGTTGCAATTAACAAGAAACTCACTCAGAAATAAAACTTTAAAGGAACCCATCGGTAAGAGAAGACCCAAAGACATAGAGGGGTGATCGAATCCCCAAAGGTAGGCCCAAGTGAAGAACACAGTCAAAAGCCAGGTGCAACAAGAATAGGCACTATTGAGAAAGTGGATCTACTCGGTCTTATCAACTTGATCAACAACTTGGCAGAGCATGAAGCTTTGGACATGGAAGAGGGCAGCTCAAGCCATCAGCTCAAGCCATAGAAGCAACAAAGAGCTGAACCTAGGCGATTTCGTGGAGGTTGTCCAATAGTTAGTGCACAAATACAATGTTCAAACCCAACTAGAACACCACGGTAGACCTATAGAGGACGTCATAGCATACCTTGAGGAAGAGAGGAAGTTGGCTTGCAGGGCTCTGCAAATCCTACCTGTGTACAACGAGGACCAGCAAACTAGGAGCTTGCGTCAGAGTTTGAAAATGCAAGAGATCCAGAGAGTGCTAGCCCTAGTAGGAAAAAATCAATCAGATGGTGAGAGAGAACTAGATGGAAACCTCACACTAAGTGATCTTTTGATGAAGCAACTGCTAGATAACACAACAATAGAGCAAAGTGCGACATCATTAGCAACATCACTGCTAGTAGGGTTAGGGGTTAACTAAGGCTCTAAGAGCCAATTGAAAATCCTTGTGGCAGTGAAGCAATTGGACAAGTACTAAATTCTACAACTTTGTGGAACAGTTCGAGCAGGTCTGTGAGGCCAACAATCTTACCAATCCTACTCAACGCTCCCAAGCTTTTGGACTGTGCTTAGGTGACAAAGGCTGAACTTGGTATAGGAGTTTGGATGCCGTAGAGCGTGCCGATTTCAATAGCTTGAAAAATCTCTTCATCAAGAGATTTTCCAAACCTGGGTACTTTGACAACCTGCTAGTGCGACTCATGAATGTTAAGCAGAGAGAGAAAAAGGATATTAGAGATTACATGACCTACATGAGGAGCCTCTTCAAGAGAATCCCAATGGGCGAGAGACCAACCAAAAGAGCGATGTCCATGGTATTCATCAGCAGAATACAAAGTGAATAGCTCTACAAAGCCTTGGCTGGCAACTCAAGCTTGCTGCGAGAAGCACTGGCAAGGGTCTTTGAGGAAGTTATTAGAGTGGATGACCAGCTCAAGGAAAGAATCTCCAAAGGCTCGAATCAAGAAGAGTCCAGTACTAGGAGTTCTGAGAGGGCCTCAATGTCGAGTGAAAGAGCAAGCCCGCAAGACAAAGGGAAGGGACTTGAGGAGCTAGCAAAGATTAGGATGGACATAACCAAACTACATGAGATGATGAGATGACCAATACGCCTACATGTCCAATGCGTGCATTGTGCCGAGTGAGAGTGTCAGGAGCTTAGGTATGACCTTGCGCTAATTGTGGTAGGTTTGGCCATGACATCATACATTGTAGACTACCTTGGAGACTCACGTACCCGTAGCCTTACGGTCAACCCTACCTTGAGAGAAGGCAATCGAACTTCCTTGGAAGGGGAGCCCCACTGGCTCTCTCGGCCCCTAATGATGCTAGGCCCCCCATCCCTAGGATAAAAATAAATTCTACAAGTATCCCTAGACCACCTCGACCCTACGTGACCCACCCACCGAGTGATACTCCAATCCACTATGTGGACGAGCCTAGCAGTGATGAGCCTTACGTAAACCCATACATGTCGTATGATGAGGAAGGCAATGCAATCCTTATGGACTACCGACTAGTGCTTGTAATGGCATTTAGGAAGGGGAAGAGGTAGTGGCCTAGGAGCACCAACCTAAGAGCCACTTGCAGTCACCCAGGACACATTTCTTCGCATTGCCTCGAGAAGGAGCAAGAAAATAGAGATAAGGTGGGCGGACTTGAGATGTGTTGAGTGTGGAATCACTCATCTTTTTGTCAATTGCCCTAGGAATATGCTATCTGCTAATTTGGCAAATGAGCCATCGATTCCATTGGGGCTGTTTGGTGTCAAGACACTCGATGTGAAGGCCATGTTGATCCCATTTCATGTCATGACCTATGCACAAACGAAGCAAGTCGACATATCATTGCAAGGGCCTAGCAACCTTGATGCAACCTTAGTTGGAAAGAAGAGTTGAAGACAAAGGAAGAAAAGAACAGACGCTAAAGTCACCCTCAAAAAACCGAAAGTGCTACAACACTACTTATGTGGGGAGAAAAGTCATTGATGCACAGGAAGAAATGTCGGCTTCGCGGACGACTAAAAAGGGAAGTGCTAAGGTCAAGGAGTACCCCAACCCAAAACTCCAACTTGAAGCCATCGAGAAGGTGAAAGAATGGGTGAAGGAGGCCTAAGAGCACCTAAAAGACGTTGAGCCCATACTAGAAGAAAAAATTGATGATCTCTCAAGCATGAGTGCATCAATCTCACTACCACGACCAAAATCAAGGGAGGTGATGACACCACAAGCAGAGCCACCTAGACAAAGACTAAATGCTTCGAGCCAGCAAAATAGTCAAGGCCATTGGCCAAGAACTGCAGACTTAGGAGAGAGGCAAAGTGACTAGCAACCTCCCCAATACACTAGTGACCACCCCTATAACTCTAAGCTTGGGGGACCTGCGTAGGCAGCATCCAACACTGACTAGAGCTGAAACAATGGGTCAAAGAATCAAACGAGCCAATCACCACAGACTTGCTTGAGCATGACACAGAAACCAAATACCAAGTCTGACGTTGTACTCCGTGCCTAAATCCTTACACGTTAATGCTTTTTGGAAAGGCACGGAAATGAATGCAGTCCTGCCATGGGGGATGTCACAAGAAAGGGGATTGTAGATATAGGGGTAGGAGTGAGTGTGCTAAGCCATGCAGTACTCTAAACCTGGGTAA
Organism: Lygodium microphyllum; assembly: GCF_053477565.2. NCBI lineage: Eukaryota > Viridiplantae > Streptophyta > Polypodiopsida > Schizaeales > Lygodiaceae > Lygodium > Lygodium microphyllum. The sequence goes on from NC_141156.1 coordinate 121,786,350, forward strand.
CCCACTGGTCGAGACTACTAGGTTCAATGTCACATTGGCTCATGTAATGAAGATGAAATCGCGTGTTGAAACTTTGGCTAGTAAAGATTGCAAGAATCCAATTCTCGGTTGACTTCATAGTCATGAAGAGAGTGGACTACTATATCCTACTAGGCCAACCCTAGATGTGCAACACGAGAGTCGTAGAAAACTAGGGCAATGGTCTTATCTTCTTAGGCAATCAAACATAGGCTCTAAGAGTAGAGATGGATACTGGAAGACTACACCACTCGAGACCTAGATGCCATCTCCGCCATGTTGAAGGGTGACAAATATCAGATTAGGGGATCCTATGGGGCCCTTACCAAGTATATCCCATGCCCTGAGGATGAGTGAGACTGGATGCACGTTCTTGCTACCATGGACCTACTGTTCTCAGACACTGAGGAGTACAAACAAGCCATCAAGGAAACTGGAAAGCTCAAGAATACACTTTTAGTGCTAGTCTGCATGATGGCTGGGAGCCTACGTGGAAGATCCAACCCTACTGCATTTCAAATCCCGAACAATAGACAAGAGCTCCTAGAAATCCTAGAGTACTTGACCAACAACTTGGTTGGCAATCCAACAACAAATCTTAAGCCACTCCAAGACCTCTTGGACAAGCCTGAATGGTGATGGTCTCTAGAGTGCATGATTTAAAAGATACAATTGGGCTTTAATCCTTGACCAGCAAGAAGACGTATGTCAAAACTTGAAAAATGATGAGCAATTGGACAAAGACAGCTCTGACAATGAATATGAGAAATGTTGTTCCTTTAGTGATGAGAGAGAAAGGAAAATTGATACCCTAGTGTACAACAATAGGGGACGTATAATCAAACAAATACAAGTAGACCCCAAACCTTGTAAGCAGAGTGCACTTAGAGTAGAGAAAGAAGTCAAACACAAAGACTGCAATCGAACTTGGTTGGAGCATATGGGTGTGATCAGCAAGCAAGCCTAGCCCGCGAGACCGAGTGATGCACCACTACTATAAACTAACTAACCTTCTAAGCTACGACTACCAGGAGAGAGCCCCTCTTTTAGTGAAGACAGAGGGTTTGATTCTGAATTGAAAATCAACTCAGATAGTGGCCCTAAAATACCTCGAGCTCCCAAGACTAGACGCACTAAAGGGGACTTACTCGTTCACCTACGATGCCGACGATTAAGGGAGAAATGATAGATGCTGAGCAAAGAAACGCGAACAAAAAAACAACAAAAACCACAAGACTTGCCAAAACAATTCATGAAGTTCAAAAAGGGAGATAGGGTGGTGATCTTGCTAGGAGCCAAAACGACATGGGCAAGCAAGTGAACCAATCGAGGGACCCGCCAATGTCAAGGAGGTCAATTTAGCGAGGGAGGGGGAGACCCCATGACCTATCTTTATAGCTGAGGACTTGGCTAAGCAAGATAAAGCAAGTCTCATTGCTCTCTTGCGAGGGTATGTAGATGTCTTTGCTTGGTCCCTAGAAAAGCTCAAAGGGGTAGACCCGAGTGTGGTGACTCACAATATACCCATGACACTTGACGCAACACCAGTCAAGTAGTGACCATATCCCATGAATCCAAAGCATGCCCATGCTGTCAAGGAAGAAATCAACAAGCTAAGGAGATCAGGATTCATCTACGAAATTGAACACACGGACTGGGTTTCCCCCATAGTCATTGTATTAAAGAAGAATGGAAAGATTAGAGTGTTTGTCAATTACAAGAAGATAAACACATCTACAAAGAGAGATAACTACCCACTGTTGTACACCGAGCACATGCTCAAGAGAGTAGCAAGCAAAGAGGCCTACATTTTTCTGGACAGCTTCTCTGGATACAATTAGATGCAAGTACATCCTAACAATAGGTATAAAGTCACATTCACCACTGAATGGGGAGTCTTTACCTACATAGTCATGCCTTTTGGATTGACTAACGCGCCAACCATTTTCCAACAACTCATGTATACAATATTCAAAGACATGCTAAGGAAGGATTTAGAGGTCTTTGTGGACGGCTTGTGTGTTCACTCTACTTGGCGAGAGCACTTAGACAGTAGTCTTTGAATGATGTCGACTATACTATCTCTCATTAAACCCCTTGAAGTGCCAGTTCTGAGTGAAGCATGGATGTATCCTAGGACACATGGTGTCAAAGAATGGCATTACCACAAATTTCTTGAAGATCAAGGTCATTGTTGATCTTCCACCCCCAACTGATTACAAGGGCGTTCAGTGCTTCTTAGGACATACAGGGTATTATCGATAGTTTGTGTTAAACTATGCATTGATTGTTAGACCTCTATACAAGCTATTGATTATATTCGAATGGACTGAGGAATGCCAACGTGCATATGAGGAACTAAAAAAGGCTGTAACTACAGCACCGATACTATGAGCCCCAAATTTGACACTCACGTTTCATGTGCACATTGACGCTTCGAAATTCACCATTGGAGTTGTGTTGTGCCAACTTGGTAAACACAACCTGGACTACCCAGTGAGCTTTGCTAGTAGACAACTCACTAAGAGTGAAATGAACTACTCAACAACGAACAGAAGGCTTGGCCATGGTCTTTGCCGCCGTAAAGAAAATTTGACATTATCTTCTTGCTATGCCTTTTACTTTCTTTGTTGACCATCAAGCCTTGTTATATCTGGTTAACAAACCATGTGCTACAGGACACATTGCTAGATGGCTTCTTCTGCTTTTGGAGTTAGACTTCTCCATGATGGTGCATAAAGGAAAGTAGCATTACATGACTGACCATCTATCTCGCATCCCCACGAGAGAAGCGACTGGACAAGGCATTGTGGACAAACTTCCAAGCATGCATCTATTCCACTTATCCAGTGAAAAAGATTTGTTTAGAGCTGACATGATGCCATATTGGGCAGATGACAAAGTTGTTAACCCTTAGATGAACAAGGTGGAGAATCCAAAAAATCTAAAATAGAAGACAAGGCCAAGGAAAAAGCAAAACGGAAGACGAAGGCACGCCAAGAAAAATATGGAAATACAAGAAGTGTAGAAAAGTCCTAAATCAAGGAGAAAGGCACACAAGAAAAAGCGCAAGTCAATATTTTTGTAAAAGAGCAAAAGGTACACCATGATTTATTTTAAGAGTGCCAGGCTCTCACTTGTGCAAATTGTAAAGGTAAATGGGTGGTAGGAAGGAATCTAGGAAGATAGGAGGACAATGGGAAAAAGGGCCTAGGCCAGCCATATAAAAAAGGAGATAATGGGATGACCGCCCAAAAGGGATTTAGGGTTTTGTATATAAAGTTGAAAAGTGAATGAGAAGCTCATTCTTGTGTACGGCCAAAATTAGCTCTCCTCTTCTTCTTCTTCTTCTTCTTCTTACTTGCTTGAGCTTCTGCTTGAGAGAGGAAGTGTAAGAGTGTGAGGGAGTGAGTGTGTGAGGGTGAGGGATCGTGGTGGAGAAGCTCTCCATCTTCTCCTCTCTTCTTCTCTTCTCTTCTCTTCTCTTCTCTTGCTCGTGAGAATGGATCTTGGAGCGTGGAGATTGAGGATGGAGCTTGCTTGAAGCTTGCACTTGGATCGTGGAGCTACCAGAGTGCTCGGGAGAGGAGGCAACTCGATCAGGCATGGAGGTAAGCTCACTACACTCATAGAGATGGATAGCATGTTGCTTGGCTCGGAATGCTTGAAACAATAAGCAGTTTGTGGGTCTCGACGGTTGATCGCCTCTGCATTTTGGTTCTGTTTCCAGGACCAACGAATTCAAGCCTTGAGTGCTTGCATGCTTCGAATCGAGCATTGAAGTGGGATTTTTCCTAAACTCGTGCTTGAGATAGATAGGTATGAAGCGAGGGATTTTGAAGAGGTATTCAATCTCCTTAGCAAGTAGGTTTTTGAATTTTTGGATTTGGAAAAGTATGTTGGAGTAATATAGGTATTTTTTTTGTGATTTGGATGCATCAAGGTAGGAAAAAACTCACAAAAACAAAGGAAAATAAGCAATAGGGATTCTGCTGTCATAATAGGGCATGAGGGTTTGATTTGTTTGCCAATTTGTATTTTGGAGTTTTTTGCTATTACAAGCATATACAACTCTTCCCCTCCACCCATAGCTTTGATCTAGAGGTATGTGCAATACACCGTGACCCGAATCATGTGATTAGAGCTATTTATCGTTGTGACGGCCAAAATCACGCCGCGTTTGGCCCGTCTGAGTGATGGTGATTCTGGGCCAAGTCCCAGAATTAGTCCTTGACTCTCTTGTATTTGGCCATTTGGCCCACTACCACTTGGAAGCCCATCGCTCGGCCCATTCAAATCGACTATTCCGACCAACTTGATATTCAACCCTGCCGACTTGGCCCAACCCCACTTAGACAAGCTCACATTCAGCCCGGCCAAATTCACCATTCGGACCAACTTGGCATTCGGCCCACTTGGCTTGGCCCTCGGCCTGCCGATCGATTCGGCCCACTATCGTTTGGCCATTTGGCTCTTAGACAACCACATTCAAACTGGTCAAATTTGACATTCAAACTAGTTGCATTTGGTCCTTTCTCATTTGGCCCTCAACCATTTGGACGAGCCAAATTGGACATTTAGCCCCCGCAATTCGAACCTATTGGGCCGAATTTTAATTTCTTTAAAATTTTAACTTATAGACCTTGAAATCGACCTAGAGACCATATAGATCCAAAAGCACATCATAGATCCATCACTAGATTGAAATCTAGAGCAAGTAGTTCAAAACTTGGCTATGAATGGTCCTTCAAATCGCACATGTTGTTTAGCGTAACAGCCCTACGGGCCGGGGGGACTGCCTTCCCCCTCCCCCTTCCACACCTCCCCAAGTAGGTTGGAGAGAAAACGCATGCCGTCAAAGGTCCTCCAAATTAGATCCTAGTGTAGTAATGGCTCTACACAAGCATAGATTCTCACTTGCAAAACAACAACCAAAAGCCCAAATAAAGACAAATAGAGATCTTAAAATCTCAATGGGTCAATCTAGCCAACAAGGGCAAATAGGCCACACCACAAAAACATGTATAGGTTGCATTCAGATTGCATTTAGTCAAAGTGGAATGCAAAAACATCAAGCTACAACTGCGAGGATGACTAGACATGACAGTCCTGACGATCTTGAATGGCACTACATAGATGACCCAAGACATCAGTGGAGAATCCACACCTAGTTGTGTAATTGGGGACTCAAGGGTAGGCTTAAATTTATAAGCCAAGACCCGAAAGATAAAGACATAGTACCACTTTCTTATCTTAAGGTCAAACTCACTACAAAAAGAGAGCATAGTGTCGATGCTCTCATCGATGAAGAAGCTGATTTTAATATCTTGACCTATGAAACATGGATCCTACTAGGCCAAACAGAGCTCACATCAACTGATACAACTCTTAATCGGATTTTTATAATAAATAATATCAAAAATATACTAAAATTATCCAAAATTCTAGTATTTTTGGATAATCCATGCCACGGACACTAGCACTAATGACTCAGATCACATTGACTCTCTACATTAATAAGAAAGTCGGATGATGATGCATTATATGCTTTTTCACACTGTGTCCGCATAGCATCACGACAGCGTAAGCAATTTGGGGGAGTTGGTGAATAAGGAAGGCGCAGTGAGACAAATAGTCAACTAGTGCAATCTCCACAGATACATAGAGAAGGTTGGCCAAAAGATTGACCATGCTAGGTGTACGAAATTCTTGAGGACTTGCAATATACAAAGGAAAAATGGCACCGTGACCATCAAGCAAGGCAAAACCTCTAAAAGGGTGGAAGTTGCCCTTAATCCAAAAATTTTGGAGAAGACACTAGGATTAGCAAAGAAGCCGGAGAAGAGTCCAAATATGAATGTGTACAGGATGCTAGGGATGGACAAAAAGAAGGTTTACACTAATGATGGAATCAGCCTAGCTGATAATCTAGACCCCGCCATTCAACTTCCAGCTAAAATGGCCCACACCCTTTTCTCAAGACAGAGGTATAATACTATTATGAACATAATAGATGTACTGTTGTTGGAGAGCCTTGCAGCCAATACCTTGGACGAGGTAAATTGGAACACCTACATCAAGAAGACAATACAATCATCAGCAAAGGTACTAGCCACAGCACCAAGGGTAGTAGAAGGGGAGTCTTTGGCTACCACAACAACGGAGTTTTAAAAAAAGGACCTCCAATGGTTCGGCTATAGGCTTTGGAGGAGTGTTAACTGCCATCATTCAAGAAGCTCTGGGGGAGGCAAAAAATGCAAGTAGCAGAGGAGACCCTAGAGCTGTCACCAATTTGAGAGGAGCATCACTCTCCCACCCTAGTAAGCCCAACCATCTCACTTTCAATAGGAGAATAGGAAGAAGACGAAGTCCACAAGGAACAATAGGACAATATGGAGGGAGTTGCCAATGAAAAGGAGAATGACCAACCACCTTAATAGCATGAAGCCTAGAGTGAGAGGACATTCAATGAGTAGCAAGGCTTAAAGTTTTCAAGCCAAGGGGAGAGGAAAAAGATCACTCTCAAAATCCCCATAAGGAGAACATGATCCACCTTTGAGGAAAACATGGAATTGCAAAGGCTGGAGGAGGAATTGAAGAGATTAGAGGAAGAGAGCCGAAAGAGGCAAGAAGAGGAGGAAGAATGACTAAGGTAATAGGAGGAGGAGGAGAGTGCCTTGGCCTTGATCAAGTGAAGAAGTCCCCCTCTACAACCACAAGTATAGTCAGAAGAGCAAAGGGCTACATGCAAAGCCATGCATTCCTTAGAAAATCTCCTAGGTCCCCTCCACATATAGCTCTACTAAAGAGCATCAGGATGATGCCTAGCATTGTTGTGCCGCTATGTAGATAGTGTGAAAAACTCTAGAGTGCATTGTCATTTGACTTTCTTATTGATCTAGAGAGCCAATGCCATATTAGTCATTAATGTCAGTGTTCGAAGTGTGGATGGTTCAAAAATACTAGATTTTTGGACAAGTTTAGCTAATTTTTGATATTATAGATATCATCTCTTGTAAATATCCAAAAGTTGTTAACAACTTCTAAAATAGGATGACATATAAAAGAAAGTAAGTGGCTTTCAACCATTTTCGGGGGATTTTATGCAAAAAGAAGGATTGGTGAAAGACGCGCAATTGTGGTTTTCAAGCGCAATGAACAGCACTCCGAACTAGGAGAAGAAGAAGGAGTGATCTAGAAGAATCTTGGTTAGGTGTCTTGGTATTTTATCCCCCTTTTGGAGCTAACAGAAGCATCAGATTGGCAGTCTAATCAGCAGAGAGGAAGTTCTCATTTTATGCATGTTTTTGTCTACAAGAGATTTATCTTCTCAGGATGTAGAAATAAATTGATAGGCTTCACTTCTATGAGTATTCTTCCACATCTTCTATTTCTTTAAATCCCTTCTCTCCCGTCTACTCCTCTCCCTAAATCTCCATTCACCCTACTGTCTCTTACTCCCGTGGTAGACTTTCGACCTCAAACACTCCGACAGTGGGGTGAACCCAACATGAAAGTCGACAATAGATGTATAAAGATGGGGGATTCTGTAGGTTCAAGTGGTGGTGATGCTTTGCAACATATGATTGCTTTGTTGTAGCAACAAGAACAGTAACAATTGTTGTTACAATAGCATATGCAAACTCGGCAGGAATCATAAAGAATTGATTCTTTAGCTGTGAATGCATTGCATACAATGAGACAAGAATTGAAGTAGTTTAAGGGTCAAAATGTTTCAGCCTTCATCCGATTGTTTGAAGAAAAGATGTTGTTTCATGGGATACCGCAGTATGCATGGAGTCGGCATTTCTCCTGTTTGGCCATGCATGCATTGCATGATTGGATTGATGAGTTACATAGAAGAGATGTTGATTGGGCAGCTTTTAAGAAAGCTTTAAAAGAATATTTTTTCTTGGAAGATGTAGGATTGGTAGCTAAAAAGACATTTATATATTGGATTGAAAAGCCCAATAAAGGGTTGGCTACTACAACTTTGCTCCATGAATTTGAAAGTCAGTATGTGCAGTTGGATATCGATGTGAGTAACAATCATTGGAGAGTCAAAAAATTGATTTGTTTCTAAAGTCTCCATATCCTATCTTGTAGGAGAAGCTGACTGGTCGTTTAGAAGATGCCTCTTCAGAAACGGGGCTAAAATCAGATTGGGTTAATGTAATTGAGGCAGTGCACATGTTGGTAAAGAGAGAGCGGATCAAGTTAAGATGGGGTACATGCACCATACTTGCCAGTGCTCAGAAGGGGGACTGAAATTGCAACCAAGGCACGTGCAGCTATGGCAAAACAACCAGCTATGCCTACTGGTCCAGCTCTTAAAGGTGATACTGTGGATGAATTAATCAAAGGCATGTGTGATTTGAGGTTGAATTTGACAAAAATCTATGCAAATGTAAAAAATTTGGATGTTAAGGTAGAAGAGAAGGGTCGGGCAATAGCCCAAAGACCATACAAAGAAGAATACAAGAGGAGATGCATTTGGTGTGACAGTTTACAGCATGAAAAGTGAGACTTTATAGCCTACCATAAAGTGGAAGTGAAAAGGTTAGTCTTTGAAAAGAATGAAAAATACATGCAATAGAAATTGATCTTCCAATAGAGCCAAATTTTGAAAATGGTGGCATGCAGAAGAGGTTGGAAGAGATGGTTACAAGGATAGCAATGCCATAGATGCATCCACATATGGGTTGAGAATTGAAAGGACTGATGAAGCTTGTAAAGGAGGCATGGCTAAAGCAAAACCTTGCGTTTGGATGCAAGCATCAGATTGCATGGAAGAGGGAAAAACAACAAAGTCTAAATTGGTTGATGCAAGTCGCAGTAGATGAGGGAGAACATGGTGGAGTGCACGAGTGGATTTATTTTCAGCCTATGCTTATTTGACTGAGGTTCATAATCAAGAAGCTATTGTGGAAGAAAAGAGATGAAGAGATAAGGACACTATTGGTTCTTCCTCTTAGGCCCATCTAAACACATAACATGAAGTAAAATGGACCAGCAAAAGAGGCTAAAAAAGTCATACCTGAGCATGTTATGGAGGATGCATCTCAAGAGAAGAAAAAAGAAGGGAAGAAAAGGGGCAAGCAGTTGATTACATTTACAATCGGATCTTGAGACTGCCACAAACCTTGAAAAGGTATTGGAAGATCACATACTTGGTTGTAGAGTGGAATTCACACTTGGCAAAGTTCTTGGAATCGCAAAGTGTGAATTTCATGATGCAATCATTGATATGCTGAAATGAAAAAGATAGTTTGATGGTGAAGTTTTGCAAGCATTGATATAGGTTGACAAAGACATAGAGAAACAACTTTAGAGGGAATATGATGATGCATGTACTGCTGATTTGGAGCAGGCTGATGTTGAAAATGGGTTAAATGGGAGTGTAGACAACAAGCTTGTGTCTAAAATTGGTCTTATGGGCAGTAGTAAGCATAGAAATAAGGCTATATATAATGGGGATGTCCATCAACAAGTACATGAAGAAGAAGATACTCATTTTATTCCAAGCAGTCATTATTCATGAATGCATTGGGCTCGTGCTACAATAGAAAGAATTGTTAAAGTGGGAGAAAGAGAGACACCTTGCATAGCTCTCTTGGATCATGGTTCCGAAATCAATGTTATGGCATGTAGCTTGTATGGGAATGGAGGTTGGCCGATTGACGTAGATCCGGGATGGCGCATGCAGGCAACAAACAATTCATTAGGGGATCTATATGTGCCTTGTCCGAATGTACCTGTGACTATTGGAGATGTTAGGGATGAATATCATTTTTTTGTGCAGGATTCATGTAGTTATCCGCTGATTTTGGGGCATCCTTACATTTTGGAATCAAGGCTAGAAACAAAAGCCTTGGATGATGGTTCTTCATATGCTGGAGTTCAGAGTAAAGAAAATACAAAGGCAGTATAATTTCTCATAGTTTGTGTGAATCATCCCTGCAATCAAGATAGGTTGCAGGATAATTCAATGCCACCTAATGCATGAGAGTTTAAGGGTTTTTAGACAGCACTGTTGTAAGTGGAGGCTATAGTAGTGTCTCTAGGAAGATACATATGCCTCCAAGAAAGGGGAAAACTGTATTTGTGTCTGGATTGCAAGAATGGACAGCATGTAGTCTTGGCAGTTTTAAGAATATTTCAACCATATGTAGGGCTAAAAAGAAATATGTAGGATGGGTTGAGAACTATATTTGTGTCTGGATTGCATGAATGGGCAGCATGTAGTCTTGGCAGTTTTAAGAATATTTTAGCCATGTGTAGGGCTGAAAAGAAATATGTAGGATGGGTTGAAAAAGAGCTAAAGGCGTATGGTTTGATGGCTGCAAATAAATGTATTTCAGGCCTAGTTGATGTTGATACAGCAGCTGAAATTTTTGCAACAATTAATGTTGAAAACAGTGCAAAAAAGGAGGTTATTTATGTTGACAGTTTAGATATGTATGAAGTCATTCAAGAGTTTGTTGAGCATATATGTTATGGGCTACAATATGGGCTACAAAATAGGGCTGAAGCAAGGGTGGATACAAAGTATAAAATAGTCGCAAAGAAGGTTAAGCCTGTGGCTTTGCCTTTACAGCTTGAAAGTGACGGGTTGGTTGGAAAAGTGACTCAACAGCATAGTTTATAGGATCCACATGGAGTAGGATATAAATTTACAGTTAAAACTTTACAAAAGGTGAAAATTGGTGATATAAGCTTTCTTTTGCCTGTTGCAAAAAGAGCTTGTTTCTTACAGATGTTGGCAAGGCATGGGAAAGCCTTTGCATTTCAGCTAGATGAAATTGGATGCACCTATGGTGATCTTTACAGTACCTCATGTGCCATGGAATTTAAAGCATATTCTAGTACCTCGGGCATATTTGCCTAAGCTACTAGAGCTTTTGAACGAGAAGATGAGAATGCGGATTTTGGAGCCCTCTTCAGCTCCATATTCAAATCGGTGGTTTACTATTTCAAAGAAGAATGGTGCTTTGAGGTTTATATAGGATTTGCAACCAGTTAATAAAGTCACCATAAGGAATGTTGGATCAGGCCTGATAGTGGATGAATTTGTAAAAGCATTTGCAAGCAAGGCAATTTACTCTATGGGAGATTTATATTCAAGATATGATTAGTTCCATCTTGCATTAGAAAGCTGAGATATCACTACCATGAAGACACCACTTGGATTGGTTAGGATGTGTATGCTTCCATAGAGAGCAACCAATTCAATGGCTTATATGATTAATGCTATGCATAAATTTTTGAGGGAGTATATTCCTCTGTTGACCTTATCCTTTCTTGATGATGTGCCAAACAAAGGATGTGATATCTATGAGAAGAATGAAGAGTTGAATGAGTATTGATGTAGAAGATTTGTGGTTGATCATATTGCTGATTGTGACAGGATTTTGAGCCATCTTGAAGAAGTGCATTTGACTCTATCAAGAGAAAAGTTGGTTTTTGGAGTGGAGGAAGTATTAATTGTGGGCACATGTGAGGACCATATGGGAGAAAGCCCTCACTAGTAAAGATTGATGCCATAAGTAGGATGTGGAAGACATGTTTGAATGTATCCAAAGTGAGAAAATTTTTGGTTGCATGTGTCTTTTACTTGATATGGATTCCGCATTTTTCTCATGTGGCTAAAAGCTTATATTAGCTCTTGAGAAAAGGGAAAAAGTTTTGGTGGGGAAAACATCATACAAAGGCAGTTCAAAAGTTAAAGAGCTTATTGATTTCAACCCCAAAACTAAAGAGAGAAAATTATGAGAATGGACAACCTATTATTCTCACCGTGGATACAAGCCCAATTGGCATTGGTTGGTGGGCAATGGGTCAAGATAATGATGACAAGAATAGGTATGCCATTTGGTTTGGATCAAAGGTCCTCAATGAATGGCAACGGCGATATTCTCATGTCAAAAGAGAGTTTTGGGGTGTAGTGACAACCCTTACGTGTGATAGGGAGTATTTTATGGGAGCTCATGTAGTGATAGAAACTAATTGTCTACCTCTATTGGGCATGATAGTAAATTTCTCAACTCCCGATATTGCCATGTTACGGTGGATTGCATATATAAAGTCACTTAACCCTAACTTTCAGCATATTGTAGGTAGAGAAAGCCTTGCGGTTGACATGATTTAACGAGCAAGGTTTGAAGATGAAGAGGAGCTAATGGAAAATGAAGAGGATGATGTGGTTTGAAGATGAAGAGGAGCTAATGGAAGATGAAGAGGATGATGTGATAGCGACTTTATGACAACAGGAAATGAGTATGCAACTACTGTTACTACTGCAATTGTTGTAATAGGGATTTCATTAGTAAGAAAAGAGCTTACATCCATGGAGAAAAGATGGGTAGTAGAGATAAAGCATCATCAATGTTATGCTTCAATGAGAACAAAATTTTTGGAAGAGTTGTATGAGGATGATTGGGTGAAAATAGGCCAATATCTCAGCCTCATGACAAAGAAGGCTGAGTGGTCTGAAGTTGAATTCAAAAGGATTAAAAGAGAATCTGATGGGTTTTTCTTGAAAGACAAAAATTTATGGAAGCATGCAAAGAAAAAGAGAGGAGCTCTAGTACGTGTACTGGGAGATGGGGCTTCTCAACAACAGGTGACGTAGGAGTTTCATGAAAGCTTATGTGCTGGACGTAGAGGAGTTTGGGGCACATTTGGTAGGATAAAAGAGAAGTATTGGTAGTAAAACATGTATCAAGATGTAGAGCATTATGTGGAATCATGCAGTGTCTGTCAAATGTATTCCATGGTAAAGCATAGAGATGGGTTGCAACTGACCTATCCATTGTCTATGCATTATAAATGGGTAGTTGATTTGGTTACCATGCCTACATATCTATGGAATACGAGATATCTTGTGCTTGCACAAGAAGACTTGACAAATCAAGTGGAAGATCGAACTCTTAGTACAAAGACTACTCAATCAATTTGCAGGTTCTTATTGGAAGAAGTCTTTTGTAGGTATGGTTGTGTTGGTAAAGTGGTTGTTGCAGATAGAGGAGAATTGGATGTGGATAAGGCTCATGAATTATTTTCACGATTGGGTATCAAGTTGGCTTTAACTTTAGCCTACAATCCTGGAGAAAATGGCAAAGGTGAAAGAGCTCATCAGCCTATCATTAAGACATTAGCAAAGTCATGCAAGGGCACGATGAAAGAGTGGCCAAGAATGTTACCCTTTGCTTTATGGGTTGACAGAACCACTCATAATGCAGTTACAAGGTATATGCCTATTGAGTTAATGTATGGACAACAACCAATCGTGCCTATTGAGGAAACTATTGCTACTTGGAGTGTTCTACCATGGAAAGAGGGTCTGAATAGACAAGATTTTCTGGTCCTAGGCATTAGATAGTTAAAATAAGGCATGAAGACATTGAGATAGCCATGAAAAAGCTGAAGACTACAAGGATCAAGGACAAGAAGAGGTTTGACAGGTGACACAGACTTCAACCACGAGCTATACAAGAAGGGGACTTGGTGTTGGTTTATGACATCAACTTGGAAAATCAGCATAGTGCTGCCAGTTGAAAGATGGCAAAGCGATGGTTGTCTATATGTGGTAAGGTTTGTTTTTGACAATGCTACTTATGCATTAAATGAGATGGGTGGGACAAATCTAAAGATTCCAGTGGTTGGAAAATGTATCAAGCTCTTTAAATGTAGGGAGTCTTCAGCATATGAGTTGAAGGAGTTGGATAGTAAGCATGAACATGAAATATAGAAGATGAAGACATTGACATAGCAGAGGATACTTCTTCTGACACTACAGATCCATAAGACTTTGGCACATATCGGAGGATGTGTAGGTTAAGTGGGGGTGGATGTCGTGCCACTACACAAACACAGTGTGAAAAACTCTAGAGTGCATCATCGTTCACATTTCTTATTGATCTAGAGAGCCAATGTCATAATAGTCATTAGCTTAGTGTTTGCAGTGTGGATGGTTCAAAAATGCTAGATTTTTGGACAAGTTTAGCCAATTTTTGATATTATAGATATCATCTCTTGTAAATATCCAAAAGCTATAGACAACTTCTAGAATAGGATGACATGTAAAAGAAAGCAAGTGGCTTTTAGCCATTTTTTGGGGATTTTATGCAAAAAGAAGGATTGGTGTCGATCACAATTTTTAGGTGTAGCGGACATCATTCCGAATTGGGAGAAGAAGAAGGAGTGATCTAGGAGAATTCTGGCCAGGTGTCCTAGTATTTTACACCCTTTCGGAGCCAACTGAAGCATTAGATTGGCAGTCTGAGCAGCAGAGATGAAGTTCTTATTTTATGCATATTTTTGTCTACAAGAGATTTATCTTCTCAGGATGCATAAATAAATTGACAAGCTTCATCTCTATGAGTATTCTTCTACATCTTTTATTTCTTTAAAACCCTTCTCTTCCATCTACTCCTCTCCCTGAATCTCCCTTCACCCTCCTGTCTCTTATCCCTGTGGTAGACTTTCGACCCTAAATGCTCCGATAGCATGCTCCCTCCCAATGTATCTCACAAAAAAAGGAGGGAAAGACAAAGAAAAGAAAATAGAAAAAAAAAGAAAAAGAAAAGAGAAAACAACGAAAAGACCCATACAAAGCAAAAAGAAAGGAACAAAGAACTTCTCATGTAACATCAGAGTACCACAAACACTGCACCTAGGGATTCTCAAGTTAGGTGCATATGATGACCTTGGTTGGCTAGCTCCATGCCTAACCTCCTAGCCCTCCATGTCCCCTACTTCACACTTAGGGCACATTAAGGGCAAGACACGCCTAGGGAGTTTGTGCTCTCCCCTATGGTTAGACCTATCTCCCTAAGTCACACCCACACATCACCTCCCCTATACACAAACTAGGTCGTCAAGCTTGAGACAACATCACAGGCTCCCCTAAGGTTCGACCCAACTCCCAGTCTCCCCTAAGGTTCGACCTAACTCCCAGTCTCATTAGCACGAACACCATGCATTGCACAGTGAGGTAGACACACCCCCAAGTAGTGCACGTCCTTTTTCTTTTTCAAATACAAATGTTGAAGATGGTACAAGAAGGTGAAATAAAAAAATTCAAAGAGAAGGATGGTGATGGAGGAAGTAGAAGAAGCGGAAGCAGAGGTAGCGGGTGGGTAGGATTCCACTATTGTTGAGTCGCAACTAGAGGAACTGTTTGAGACCACTACTATTATGGTTGAACCATCATTTGAGGCATTGTCGTCTGCGGCCACTGTGGATTAGGTGTATTGTACTGTGACATTGTTTGCATCTGGGGGTAGGGGTAAGGAACTGTCCCTAGGACTGCATTTGGTGGGTATACCATTCCTGGCATGGGAGGATGTAAGACTCCTCTTCTTGAGGTCATTGACAATCTTGCTTCAACTTTGTAATACAATCTTGCACCTTCCAGTGGAGCTTGCAGATTGACTGGTCTTCTCAATTCCACGAACTTGCAAACTTCTGATTGTAGGCCTCTTAGGAACACTCCTTTCTGGATGCCTTCATCCAAATGATGATTAGTCCATCTCTTCAGAATGGATTCCATTCGCAAGACATAAGCTTCTACTCTTTTTCCAGAGGATTGACTTAGATTCATGAACTCCTCTCACATCCACTCTTCAAAACCTTCATGCCTAAATTTAGTGAGGAAGGCCAACTTCGGGTCGTCCCATGTGCCAAAAGTTCCTACTACTTGTCTCTCATACCACTGAAACGCCGCGCCCTTGAAAATGGTGGGGAATATCGCTAACCAATGCTCAGGGGTTCTAGCATTGTTAGCACACATGATATCATAAACTCTACTACATGAAGATTAGGGTTTTCATTGTACTCTCCCTTAAAAATTGGCAATGGGACTACATTTGCTGGCGTGTCATCAATATTTCTAGGACGAATCTGACTAGGAAGGGGACCTTGAGTCGCCATGGGGACTGCTATAAAGAGTGCTTTTAAGGCGTCAAAGGAGGCTTCTATTGCAAGCTGGTTCTTAGTCTTGATTTTTGCCTTCTCTCTTCTCACGTACCTCTAGACTCATTCTAATGCTTGTCTCTTGATTGCGTCATTCATTAGGAGATTGGCTCCAGCCAGTTGGTCTATACTCAAAAAAATTGAATCAGAGGGCTTCAATCTTTGTAGGACTCTCTGGCCAACATCTCTTCTACTTTCTTATTTACTACATCTATGAATTCAGCTTTCAAACCACTACAGAGAGGGAGATATTCCGTTCTGAAGGTGTCAAAACTCATTCTTCTAAGGGTCTTTGTTGTGCCATCATCATAATAATGCTAGCTTTTGATGGTTTCAATAGTGTATGTTGTAAAGAACACTCTATCTACCAACTTTCAGTGGGTTGCTAATTGGCGTCAGTGCACTATGCGTCCCACATGTCATGTTAACTCTTTTCCTTCTTGTTTTCGTGAACCTCCATTGACCACGACTCCTGAAGCTTCTTCACAATCTCCCACTTGTGATGATGTCTCGAAAATTCTTAATGAATGCCAAATCTTCCATGGATGGTCATTCTCTCTATTTCTAAACTTCAGTTTGTTCCCAAACAATTTGCCACCAAGATGCAAGTTTTTGCTGCTTCAACAAAAAGAGAAAATAGTCCACCACATAGGGCCTGCATCATGATGATAATATGTTTTCTCCATTGTGGAATGAATTTCTTGTGGAAAGTGGCCTTGGAAATGAAAATATCCCATTCTTCAGTGGTAAAAGGAACTTTGCAAGCATCCATTGAATTATTCTCTTCTTGGCAATGCCATTTCCTTCATTTTCAACCTCTTCTGATGCTTGTTGATGTCAAGTTTCCCCAATTGCGCACCAAAAACATGGAGTCCCAAAAGAGACACCAAGGAAAAGAGGTTTCTACTGCAAGAAAATCCATCTTGTAACTTCAACAAGATTTTGTTTCATTCTTTAGAGAACCATGGCAAGGAAAAGAACACCACTAGCAAGGAATCTTCATGCAACATCATAGAAACAAACTTTCACGGTTTTATTCTTTAACAAAATTGATATTGCTCTTCATATTCTTCATAGACTTCATCAACCAACAAAGAGAACACAAAAGAAAAACCACTTTCAATGGAAAAATATCACATATGATTTATCTTCATAGTTTTCTCTCACAATCTCTTATAGATAGATACATTGTTTGACATAGAAATTGCTATATCTGACTCTCTCTTTCTCTCTCAATCAATAGTACATCATCTCCTCACTAAAATGCTCAATAACTCTTCACCAGAGCCACTACAGTAACTCTTCACAGTTTATCACTTTCACTTCACTCCTGTCTTCTCTTGAGTCTTTAGCAGCTACTTCTTCCACTTCCTTGAGCTCTTTTGAACTTATATTCACTTCTTTCCAAGGCTAGAAAACTTTCCCAAAGTCACACATACATTCCATAGAATACTTACAAAATATCTATAGAACTGAACATAACAAAAATAGAGCAAAAACAGAGGCTCTACAGAAGCTCAACAAAGGGTTTACAAAAGGTCAACAAAAAGCATCAAAACCACATAACTTGTACTAAAACCAATCCAAACTATCAAAAACCATTTAATGAGCTTTCAAAAGACCTAAAATTCCATCAATCATTAATCCATGCTTCATATATAAGAAAAATAAAACAAAACAAAAGCTAAGTAGAACCAATCAGAACCTCAACAAAACCTATCAAAACATCACAAAGACTCACATTTCTACTAAAAATCATCATGAGCTTCCAAAACTAATCAATCTCATCCAAAACACTTTCAAATACTTCCAAAATCTAGTCATCACTTAAAATCCATATAAAATCAACCATTCAGACCTCAAAAACAATAAAATTCAACCAAAAAAACCTAGTCAATTCAACATTTAACAACAAGCATGTCAAGCAGTGCAACTTCGAACAGGGTGACTTAATACTGCTATACTCAGTCAAAGGACATAAACAAAAATTGAAGTTCTGGGGGCTAGGACTTTTTAAGGTTCGAACCATCATCCAAATTGGCAACATAGAACTTGAAACCCTAGAGGGTGAGGGCATAGGCTTCTTCGATGGTAGCCACATAAAGAGGTATTTCCCTCCCACACACCCATTGTATGAGCCCCCACTGCCAACGCCCCTTGTCCATGTATGTGTAGCCACTATCACTGAGATGGACAGTGAGGATGAGAAAGCAGTAGCATTAGCTTACCTAAGCATGATGGTCACTACTAAGCACACATGCACAATCAATGCATTGATTAATGAAGGAGCTGATTTTAATGTCTTAACCCATGACCATTGGACCCAAATTGGCAAACTGCAGTTACAACCTACTAATGCTAAGCTCACCCCTTATGGAGGCCAACCCTACACATTTTTGGGAAAATGCAAGATTGCTATCTCTATTGAGTCGGAGAGCCTATCAGTCACCTTCTATGTATTTCCAAGTACAAAGGATACAGGTCAAGAATCGTTGTTAGGATGTACTTTCAAGAAGCAAGCACAATGCAACATAGATTATGATCTATATCATATTCACTTTGCCATTGGCAACGTTCGAATCGTAATAGCTTTCAGCAAGGGTAGCAAGGCTCCACCCAATCCTATCATGCCACCGATAGAGCTACCTAGGACAAAGCCTAGGGAGAGGGGTTGTGAGTCATCACAACCTACCTAGACTACAAAACCACTGCCAACTAAGCCCATGCTTAAATGGGTGCCAAAGGACCAAAAATGACCTACTCGTAGCTAGCAAACACAACCCCGCAAAGGCTAACAACTATCATTCAAAACCTAAGAGACCGACCCAACGCTATTGATGTAGGTGCACAATCAAGCCATAATGGATCCCCAAAGATCTATTTCGAGCCCAAGGATACTACAAAGGCAACACTAGATATGGGTGCCCAAGAAGAGAGATTCTAGAAGCATAGTCCACGGCCATCACTAGCCACCCCATCTCCAGGAATCCACACTTCTACTAAGGCAGTGAACAACTAGAAAACCCAAGTGGAAAAGATTACAAAACCCACGATGGTTGCGGTCGAAAAACCCCAACCAATCTATCGACCCAAACAGTTGTGTGATACCCCAAAATCATCTAAGTCTGGAGAGCTTGGCACCCCAATGGCTGTGCAAGAAGAAGGCAACCCACCATCTGTGTCACTGGAGCCACCCTAAGTACCCCAAAGTAGCACTGGACACAAGGATGACTATGAAGCTACCCTTAGACACACCACTATCAAGTCTACTACCACTAGAACCATCACTGTCCATCCCAATTCCACCACAACCACGAGCAGATATTAGGCCTTCCTACAAGCAACATTTGTTCCTAACGATTGCCAAGGACCTTGCTGAGAATATGGGAGATGACTTGGTGACTTGCATCAAGCTCTTGGATAACACCTTTACCACATTCGCTAGGAGCTACAAAAGACTCGACCTTGGCTTGCTTGATGAATCCCTTGCCGCTGAGGTCCATTCCTTATCTTGCACTTGGGAAGAATACAAGTTCATGACAGCAACATCCCCCAATGTTTCAAAGGAGTTGATCAATAATGGCAAAATCTCAAAAGAACACGTGTTTTTTAGATACTAATAGCATCATACCATAATCCCCAAAGGCTTGCATCATCTGTTGAGCTTGAGGAACTCACTCGCCTCACTGACTCTGACTCATCGTTCTTACACAAATGGTGTAACCTACGTCTCCAATGGGAGAAACATGGTTGCCAAATAATGACTAATGCTGAGTAGCACCATGCCATCAAAAAAACCAAGTATGACCTGACTTATGTAGCACCAACCTCTTTCAAGGTCTTGGCCATCACTCGAAACAAATACTTAGATGCCCAGGTCTTGGCCCATGATCGCATCCTTATGAAAGAGGAGCTAGGTGTGGCTAGCCACATCAACTCGGGTGATTTTATAACTGATGTCCTAACTTACATTACCCAAGTTTTCATTAGTCCTCGTAGTCTTGATTGTCTTACCCGCTCGAAATACAACCCTGATTTCTACGATTGGCTTATGCCAAAGTAGATAGCACCATACTATGCTCAAATGTCTTGTCTCTCCCATGTTGAATCCTATGAAGTATTCTTATCATTCCCAAGGGGGGAAGGGGCAAGGTGAAGTAAGTCGCAAGGTGAAGTAAGGTGAAATCAAGGAAAAGTGTCATAAAATTTTGGAATTGAATAGAAATGCTCGAAGGAAAATTCCCTTTTGATGCTTAAAGCACATTCTTCATTCCATAAAAGCATGATCAACTCTTGTTTATCTTCCAGCAAGAAAATGTCTTAGGAATGCTAATGGTGAACCATAAGGTGGGGGTAAGGTGACTCAAACCAAACACATAAGGAAAACAAACACACATTGCAAGGGTAGAATGCAACAATTTGTGATTGAGAAAAAGGTCAATAAAATTTGAAATCAATAGACTATTGGGAGGAAAAAGTCTACTTCTGCACTCAAGCATTTTAGTTCAACAAGTATGCAGTCATTTCCTATTGCTTATAATTATTTTGAAAAACACTAATGGTGAATATGGATTCATGACAGGAACCCATCATGGCAAGCCAAGAAAAGGCTGGCAATTTGCCTTTTTCAGAGGAAGAATAAGTGAAATATGGACTTTCGGTGGAAACACGAGCCTTCAACCAGTTCAAGTTTCGACATATCTTCAACCTAGAAGATGTGGTCATTGAAGAGCGGTCCATGAGGTAGATCATCGAGTAATGCAATCTACAAAAATACATGGAAGCAGTAAGCTAGGGGGTGGACTACTTCCACTGTGCAGAGTTCTTGAGGACTTTCCACAGGAACCGCGGCACCGTAACTGTGCATGAGGGAGAGAGAACTTGTCAGGGCAGATTGGATTGACCCCGGAGCTGGTGGAAAAGGCATTGCGCTTGGCAAAAAAAGTGGAGAAGAAGCTGAAAAGAGATGTATATGCCTTGCTAGGCATGGACAAGGTAAAAGTCCACAACAACGATGGCATCAGCTTGGCGGATATCCCTGACCCCGAAATCCAACGCCAAGCCAAAATGGTGCACGTGTTGTTTTCTAGTCAAAGATACAACACCATCATGAGCTGCATCAATGTCCCCCTACTAGAGAGTGTCGCATCAAGGTTGTTGGATGAAGTGAACCTCAATGGTTTTGTGAGGAAAACCATTGAGACCTCAACAAAAGCCTTTGCAATGGGAGGACAGACTGTCGGAAGAGAATCTCTTGCCACCAAAGCTAAATGGAAAACCTCATCTTCAAAGGCTACAACCGTTGGATTCAATGGGGTCCTCACCGCAATCATCAAGGAAGCCTTGGGACAAGGATAGGAAGAAGGAGGAGAAGGGGTGGATGAAACACCAAGCAGGTTGCCACCTCACCAAGAGTAGCAAGCGTAGTCCAACAAAAGGACATTGAGTGAGGAAGAAGAAGACATGAAAGATCTCACAGGTATGAAAGAGAGATGGAAAACTAACCCAAGAGGCTCCCGAAGCACAAGAAGAGCAGTAAAAGCTAAGGACAGAGATGGAAGACCAAGAACATAGACTAACAGTGCTAGCTCAAAGACAAGGGGAAAGCCTTGAAGGTATGAATACGAGGGCAAAAGAATGGGCTAATCAGAAAAAAAAAAGAGTTAAAGCCTTGGCACGCCATCTCACTCAAGTAGAAAAAGAAAAAATACTTACTGAAAGTAGAGCAGAGGCCGCACAAGTGAGCTTCCAGACCCATCAAAGCACCTTCTTGGATACCCTATTGGAT
Source organism: Lygodium microphyllum (assembly GCF_053477565.2). Lineage (NCBI taxonomy): Eukaryota > Viridiplantae > Streptophyta > Polypodiopsida > Schizaeales > Lygodiaceae > Lygodium > Lygodium microphyllum. The sequence continues at coordinate 121,808,131 of NC_141156.1, forward strand.
GTCACCTAAACAGAAGAGGGAGAATCCATAGAGGCAATGAGAAGGAAACTAGGAATGGCTTGTAAATCAAGTTAAAAGTAGGACTACAGATGCTGCCACAACCTAGCAATTTGGCCCAAGCCTAGAAGAGCAACGCCATTATCTCCTATTGGTAGGCCTAGCAGGAAGTAGATACACTCATGTTCATCAAGGGAGAGCAACAAGAGCCAAGCCAGAAAGAAAGAAATGTGCATGTGAACTTTTAAATGGGACCATGCGAAGAAGAGCTTGTCCCACCACATCCTTCCTTGCGGCCTGAAGAGTAGCAACACGCAGACACCTCCACAGAAAGAAAGGTGGCACTAAGGGAAAAAATAAAACAAATGGTGGAGGAGATAAGGAGAAAATGGAATGCCAAGGGAGTGAGGGCACCCCATGCACCAATCCCACCATGTGAGGACAATGCCCCAACAAGCTTTTGTTGGAAGAGAGGGAGAGAGACAAAGTGGAGCGAAAGATGAGCCTCAGCTCATTGTTGTTCTTCTTCCATTATTCTTCCATCATATTAACTGGAAGAGACTTACACACATAGGTATGACTAATTGTGGTAAAGTCACTGACTACATTGGCTTACTAATGTCACACACATGTAAAGCTATATCCAACTAATGCCTATCACACACATAAAGATAGACTAACTAAAGAGTAACGGGAGCTTGATATTCTAACACTTCCCCTCAAGCTCAAACCATCTGATAAACTCCCAGTAGAGCTGTCTAAAGTATATGAAATTTTCTTTACCAAGAGACTTGGTAAATATGGCTACTACCTAGTCTTCAGTCTTCACATGAATCAAGTTAATCTGCCTTGTAAGAACCATTTCTCTGATGAAATGGTAATGAACTTCAATATGTTTGGACCTAACATGATAGATAGGATTCCTAGCCAACATAACACTGTTGAGGATCACAATGCAATCTCACTCTGCTTTCCAGCTATATTCCCAAGTCTTTCAGCAGTTTCATCAACCAAACTACTTCACAAGCCACTAAGGCAGCTCCTCTATACCTAGCTTATGTACTAGACAATGCAACAATAGGCTGTTTGTTGCCCAATCCAAATGCATAACCACTGGTTGACCTCCTATCATAGGCACAACTAGCCCAATCAGCATCAGTAAACCCTGTCAAGTTAAGAGATTTTTCATATGCATAAAACAACCCATAATCTATAGTACCCTTTACATATCTCATAATCCTCTTGACTGCATCTAAACGTGATTTGCAAGGCTTCTACATGAACTGAGTAATTAGCTCCATTGCATAACATAAGTCAGGATGGGTAATAGTCAAGTATATCAAGCTACCCACCATCTGTCGATACATGGTCACATTCTCTATGCCATTCCCAACATCAATCTACAGCTTGACATTCTGATCAAGAGGTGTCTCCATAGGCTTGCATTCAGCCATACCATACTTCTTTAACATGTCACGAGCATACTGCTTCTGTAGCAGCCATATACCTTGAGGCGTAGAGACTACCTCAATTCCAAGAAAATACTTTAGTTCACCAAGGTCTTTGACTCTGAATTCAGCTTGTAAACATGATTTAATTTCAGCAATGCCCTCTTCATCATCTCCAATGATGATAAGATCATCTACATAAACCACTAGAAACACATATCCATGATCTGTCTTGTTCGTGAATAGACTGTGATCTGCATCACTCGATCTAAATCCATGTTGCTATAAATAACTACTAATCCGAGCATTCCATGCTCTAGGTGCCTATTTCAATCCATATAAATCCTTTCTCAGCTTATATACATGTGTAGGAAAGTCCGAGTGAAGATAGCTTTCAAGCTACTCTATATATACTTCCTCAACCAAATCACCATTCAAAAAAGCATTCTTGACGTCCATTTGCCATACTTTCCAGCCGTTGCATATTGCCAAAGCAATGACGGTTCTAATTGTTGCCATTTTAGCCACCGGACTGAAAGTCTCCTCATAGTCAATGCCATTGTGTTGTGCATACCCTTTTGCAACCAGTCTGGTCTTATAACGTTCTAACGGACCATCTAGCTTTCACTTAACCTTGTACACCCATTTGTAGCCAATGGGGACTTGGCCTTCAGGAAACTCAACCAATTCCCATGTCTCATTTTCAGCCAAGGCTGCATACTCCTCATCCATGGCAGCACACCAGTTATTATCCGTAACTACATCATCAAACTTTGTAGGTTCTTTGTAACCTGTCACACTAGCCATATATGCATAATGGCGAGCTGAATAACCAGTGTATGTAAACATGTCGACTAGTTTTCTGACTCTCTCAGATCTCCGTAAATGTGGCTCACTCTGAGCTTGCCTTTCATGAGGCAGTACATAACGACTCTGCCTTGCTCCATGCGTCATAATAGATGGAATGCCCAACTCACTATCCAAATCGTCACTGTTAGATGACTCATAACTTGCTGTAAGTGGACCTATCACATCCTCAAGCATATTTTCTTTTCTCTTATTCAACCTCCCCCTCACTGACATATCCGTGTCAGTGGACGTAGGAGTACGACCCCGGGAAGTCCACCTTATAGAACATGTAAGATAGCACGTGAGTGTTGAGATATCGAGCTCCACTCGTGATATGCCAGGGTGACCGTTGTGCATTTATGTCATCGACTTGTCAGTTGCTGATACGGTGGGTACACCGCCCATGAATAATAGCTAGGTGATAGCTATCCTTATCTACTCTAGTTCGTGGCTTAGTTAGTATGCCACCTTAGTTATTTGAGTTTGGTTTGAGACCCATATATAGGGTTCTTCTATTTCTTTGTATGAAAGCTTTTTTGGCTTATACAACTAAGAAGAGGAAAATTGTTTTCAGCCTCCACCCTTGTGTGTATTCCCCCATTGTGCAAGCAAGAAAGCTACAAGTGAGACTCCTTCCTTCTCTCCCACAATCTTGACATAGTATCAGAGCCTTGTTCGTAGTAAGGAGCTCAAGAAAGCAAACCAAGTTCGTGGTGTTCTGGTAAGAGGAGCAGTGTTGCTTTCATTTTCTATTTTGGGAGCAGATCTCTGCAGAGGTAACACAGCCGGAAATTGCAAGAGTGCATTGTCTCAGGTTGAGACGCCCTTCGCGGTGAAGCAAGAGGGCAGTATATGTTGCGGGATTGGGCTTTAGCCCTTGGTGACCCTATTTTTTTTATTTGAGGCCATTTCGAGGTCTATTTTGGAGGCGGAAGTTTTCTGCACACACTTAGGAAAAGGCCCTATTTTATGCTGTGTGACCATTGTTGTACAGGTCGATGAAAAGTTACTGTAGAAATTGCATTGTATACCTGTGCCCAGAGACATTGGGAGTTACAGAATCATCCCTATTGCCTGTTGATGCAAAATCGTCACTAGGAAGTGACTGTGTGGTCAAATACCACTTTCTTCAGTTTTGCAGATTAGCCCTTGTGAGGCTGAAGTTGTGTTCTTTGCAGTGAGAATTTTTTGCAATGTTCTGTAATGGCGTCTGATTCTCTTTCACAGATTGTCACTGAAAAGCTTGACAAGAACAACTTCCAAGCATGGAAGTTTAGAATGACAAATTTCCTTATGGGAAAAGGATATTTGGAATTTGTTGCAGGAAATGAAGAAGAACCAGTTCTTTCTGATGTTCCCAATCAACAGCAAATGCAGGCATTTAAAGCATGGCATGAGAGAGCCAGGAAAGTTATGTACTGGCTATCTATCAGTATTTCAGACTCTATGATTGTGCATATTCAGGATGCAAGTATGCCAAAGGAGGCATGGGATACTTTGTCAAAAATGTATAGCACAAATACGCAAGCCAGGAAAATGCAACTCAAGCAAGAGTTGCATAATGTGCAAAGAGAAAATATGAGCATCAATGACTACCACATGAAGGTGAAGAAGATTGCGGATGCACTTTCTTCCATTGGGTCGCCAGTGGAAGATGATGATTTAGTTTCCGTAACCTTGAATGGTCTAGGAAAGGATTATGCATAGTTCCGAACATCCATTTCCGTCAGTGAAAGATTTCCTGATTTTGAGGAGTTGATTGCTCTTCTAATTTTTGAGGAGCAGAGAAATGGTGGTGCATCTTCTTCAGGAGAAACTTCAAAAGAAGCTGTCTTCTACTCAAATGCTGGAAGAGGTAGAGGCAGAGGCAGAGGAGGCCGATCTGGAGGCCGTGGTAGAAATCAGAATATGTAGCAAACTCAAGAAAACCAGTCCTATGGAGGAGGACGTGGTAACTCTAGAGGCAGGGGGAGCCAAAGAGGTCGTGGTGGATGGCAAAGAGACCAAAATGCAAACAATAATGTTGAATGCTACTACTGTGGTAGAATGGGTCATGTGGCTAAAGGCTGCTATAAAAAGCAGAATGACATCATGAATGGAAAACTGCAACAAGGGAATTATGCATCTTCTAGTAGACAGGGTGATGACAGAAATGATCATTTGTTTATGGTGCAACACATGACCAATTCTGTGACAAGTGCAGAAGAAAGTAACGATGTGTGGTATGTTGACTCAGGTGCATCAAACCACATGACAGGTCATGCAGAATGGATGCAGGATGCAAGGAAAATGGAAAAACCAGGATTTGTGGAGACTGGTGATGATACTGCACATCCTATTGTGCAGATTGGAAATATTCCTTTGTCTATGCAGGATGGGAAAAAGAATTACCTGTCGGATGTATTTCATGTTCCGAGTATCACTAAGAACCTGGTTTCTGTTGGTCAAATGGTTGAGCAAGGCTTGCAGGTCAGATTTAATTCCCATGGATGCTTTGTTGAGGATATGAAAAATAAAGGTCGCTTGATAGCAAAAGGAAAGAAGAAGGGCAGAATGTTTACATTAGATGCAGACATGCCTGAATTGAGTGCAGCAATGTTTGCACATGGGACCGGTGTAGTTGCAGATATTGATATCTGGCATAAACACATTGGTCGTGTTAATGTACAGAGACTTAAATCAATGCAGGCCCAAAATATTGTTGCAGGATTGCCAAAATTCAAGGTTGTAGAAATGCATAAGGTATGTGAAGCCTGTCAGTTTGGAAAACAGGCAAGGAAACCATTTCCTAGACATGTTCAAGAGAGTAAGAAGCCATTGGAATTAATCCACTCTGATGTGTGGACTACTAAAGCTGCATCTCTTGGAGTTTGTCATTATTTTGTTGCTTTTATTAATGACTATAGCAGAAAAGTTTGCGTGTATTTTATGAAAAAGAAAAGTGAAGTTTTTGGGCATTTCAAAACTCTTAAAGCTATGGTTGAAAAAGAAACAGGCCTGCAAATAAAATGCCTAAGGTGAGATGGAGGGGGAGAGTACCTCTCAAATGAGTTTGCAAGGTTCCTACAGGAGCATGGCATAAAGCAGCAATATTCATGCAGTCATACCCCACAACAAAATGGAATTGCAGAAAGGAAGAACATGCATATTGGAGAGGTATCTCGTGCCATGCTCAATGAAAAAGACCTGCCAGATTTTTATTGGGCTGAAGCAGTTGCTACAACAGTCTACATAATGAACAGGACTCCCACTGCAGCAATACATGGAATGACTCCAGAGGAGAGGTATACTGGTAGGAGACCATATATTTCTCATTTGAAAATTTTTGGTTGCATTGCCTATGTTCATGTGCCAGATGAGTTGAGATCCAAGTTGGATCCAAAAGCTGAGAAGTGCATCTTTATTGGTTACTCTCTGCAGGCAGAAAGGGTATAGATGCTATAACCCTTCTACTCGTAAGTTTATAGTGAGAAGAGATGTTGTTTTTGATAAGATGAGTAGCTGGTATAAACCAGTAAATGTGATTGATAATGTAGATGCACAAAATGGTAATGCTGCACAGAATTCACAACAGCAGTCACAAGATATTAGTGGACCTGGAGCATCCTCTAGCAGTGGTTCACATTCTTTGCCATGGACAGGCAGATTGAGATCAAGAGAATCTTCTCAAAGCAATGCAGATAGTGGTATGCAGGTATCACGAAAAGGAAAAGAGAAGGTAGATCAGCCCATGTTTGATGTGAATGCAGGTCACTCTTATGTGGATGGTGAATCCAGTGGCTCAGAACAGAGCATTGATGATGAGTTGGGTATTCCTTCTATTGTTACACCTGGAGTAAGGAAGACTAGGGATGTTTTGAGAGCACCTGGGAGTGAACCTACTTTGCGCAGGTCTACCAGAGCTAGGTATCATGTGGATAGGCTGAAATATGATGGATTTACAGCCATTCACTATGCCTATATGGTCAAAGTGATACATGAACCAGAACCCACTTCTTTTGAGCAAGCCATGGGAAAAGAAAAATGGGAGAAAGCCATGGATGAAGAAATGGATGCCTTGGAAGCAAATGCTACATGGGAATTGGTACCTTTGCCTAAAGGTAAGAATGTAATTGGCTGTAAGTGGGTTTATAAGGTGAAGCACAATGCAGATGGTTCTGTGAACAAATACAAGGCAAGATTAGTAGTCAAGGGGTATGCACAAACATATGGCATTGATTATGAAGAAACATTCAGTCCGGTTGCAAGGATGGCAACCGTAAGAGTAGTCATTGCTATGGCTACATCAAAGGAATGGTCTTTACATCAGATGGATGTAAAGAATGCCTTCTTGCATGGTAATTTGCAAGAAGAGGTCTATATGGAGCAGCCACTAGGTTATGTGCATGCTATTCATCCTGAGTTTGTTTGCAGGTTGAAGAAAGCCTTGTATGGCTTGAAGCAAGCACCTAGAGCATGGTCTGACAAGATATGACAGTATCTTGTCACTATTGGCTTTCAAATTTCCAAGGCAGATTTCTCACTTTATGTGAGAAAAACAGAGAAATGTATTATGCTACTTGTCATTTATGTTGATGATTTGATTATGACAGGTGACAGTGATGAAGATATCCTTCATGTGAAAATGCTATTGAAGCAGAAGTTTGAGATGAAGGATTTGGGAGAGCTGCGTTATTTCTTGGGCATTGAGGTGATTAGATCACCAAGTGGGATACGGCTCTTGCAGAGGTAGTATGGATTGGACATGTTGTCCAAATATGGGATGACAGGCTGTAAGCCTATTTCAGTTCCTTTGGAGCAGAATGTGAAGCTGAGCGTAGATGCAGGTGAGCTTCTGGAAGACCCTACTATGTACAGACGCATAGTAGGAAGTTTGATTTATATGACTATTACCAGGCTAGATTTGAGCTATGATGTTGGATTGGTAAGTCAGTTTATGCAGGCTCCAAGGAAACCGCATTTGGATGCGGCTAGACGCATACTCAGGTATGTGAAGTCCACATTGCAGTATGGACTACTTTATGAGACTAGGGTTCAGATACAGTTGCATGGATACACTGATGCTGATTGGGCTGGTAGTATTTCTGATAGACGATCTACCAGTGGATATGTGTTCTCTTTTGGGAGTGCTACAGTCACTTGGAGCAGCAAGAAATAGCCTACAGTTGCCTTGTCGAGCACAGAGGCTGAGTACAGGGGTGCAGCAATGGCTGCATGTGAGGTAGCTTGGTTGCATAAGCTACTTTATGATATGCATCAGCCTACAGATGGGCCAGTTGTCATTTATTGTGACAACATGAGTAGTATACACTTTGCAAATAACCTAGTCTATCATGCTAGAATAAAGCACATTGAGGTGTATTATCACTATGTGCGGGAGAGGGTTTTACTAGGTCTTATTGATCTAGTTTATGTCAGCACAGAGGATCAGGTAGCTGACATATTCACAAAGGCATTGCGCAGAGAAGCTGTGCAAGTTCAGAGACCTACTTGGTGTGTAGGAATTGGGATTGAGCTCGAGGGGGAGTGTTGAGATATCGAGCTCCACTCGTGATATGCCAGGGTGACCGTTGTGCATTTATGTCACCGACTTGTCAGTAGATGCGGTTGGTACACCGCCCATGAATAATAGCTAGATGACAGCTATCCTTATCTACTCTAGTTCGTGGCTCAGTTAGTATGCCACCTTAGTTATTTGAGTTTGGTTTGAGACCCATATATAGGGTTCTTCTATTTCTTTGTATGAAAGCTTTTTTGGCTTATACAACTAAGAAGAGGAAAACTGTTTTCAACCTCCACCCTTGTGTGTATTCCCCCATTGTGCAAGCAAGAAAGCTACAAGTGAGACTCCTTCCTTCTCTCCCACAATCTTGACAGTGAGTTCAAAAGAAAGGGTATATTTATTTTGACTTACAGTTTTTTAAAAATAGAAGGGGTTTATAAATGTGCTCAATGTAAATTCACATTATGGGTTTTTTTATTCAAATTTTTTTAGAGGCACAATTGGGGGGTAGGAGGGGATGTGTCATGAGGGGAGGTGTGGGGTGCGAGAGGGGATGGGTGGGGGAAAAAAGGGGGAGGGGAGTAAATACTTAGACTTGGTTCTCTCTATGTATGCATGTGCGCTTGATTGGTTAGGAAGAAAGTGACATAGATTGCTAGATTCTATATAAAAGAATGGAAGGGATCAGCCCAAATGTACCTAATCTAATCATTCTCCATGTCTATTGTGCCCTCCCTAGTGAGATGTAGACGTAAATTTTGAGCCAACTCCTCCACAAACAAGGAAAGTGGCAGTACCCACCAACATTGCTAAAGTCTCTTTAAAATTGATAGCATTTATAATATAGTTGACCCCACGATTTGCAAAGCACAATGTCTACAATCCCAAACTTGGTTTAGACTCCCTCGTCATTACATCCATTTCTCAAGCATTTGCAGAACAATGCGAAGGAAGAGTTGGTCATATTGGATTGGGCAAGTGTTACTTACCAGCTCTACACAAAAAGTGCATATGACCAACATATGTCCTAGAGTTTTAGAGAATCAACCTTGGTTTGCCAACTTTATAGATGAAGGCTATGGTCATTAATGATTTATTATAATTTATTCTATATATTATTTATAAGTTTGCCCCTCGAGGATCCTGAACTAACCAAAAGGCTCCCAAGCCTGTGTGATATAAGGAGGAGAAGTTTGATATTCAAGAAATAAAGATAGCTTTTTCTTGATGAAGGGTGAGTGGGGGTTATCTTTACTCTCTCTCTCTCTCTCTCTCTCTCTCTCTCTCTCTCTCTCTCTCTCTCTCTCTCTCTCTCTCTCTCTCTCTCTCTCTCTCTCTCTCTCTCTCTCTCTCTCTCTCTCTCTCTCTCTCTCTCTCTCATTTTTAAATTCAACATAGGTCAATTGAATGCATGCACACAGACACTCTTTTTTAATAAAGAAATACACATGTACTCTCTCTCCCTCTCATTAAATTCAATATAGGTCAATTAAATACACACACACACACACACAAACATATTTATGAGAGAGAGAGAGAGAGAGAAAGAAAGGAGAGAAAAAGAAAAAGAGGAGAGAATAATAACGAGAGGAGAGTACTTACGGGCTCACATGTATTAAACACATACACACACGCACACATCTAAATATATATATGAGCAAGAAAAAATAGAGAGAAAAATAATAGTGGAGAGAGAATGAATACACTCTTACAAACATGCATACGTCCACGTTTATAGACGCACGCACACACACACACACACACACACACACACACATGTAATACATACACACATGTGCATACACACTCACATATATACATACATACATACACAACATGCACACCTATACGGAGATGAGAAATAAAAATAAGAGCTCGGTCGCACAGAGGGTTAGGAGGGTGAGTTGGGCCCCACTCTCCCTGCTAGCCCTTGGTTGCATTAGGGAGGTGCAAGGTGAGTGGTGGAAACTCAACCCCACAATCACCCTGCGAGGACCTTGACAAAATGGGGTTTCTCAGTCAATGCTAGCAGGGTTAGTCAAAGCTTGATTTGCGTTTGGTGTGTTAAGAGCTTTCCACCCCACCTGCTTGTCAACGTGAACAGGGGATCCAATCTCACTAACTTTTTTTTTTGGAATGAAAGGCACTCAGTAGTGATTCAATTATTTCTCTCTCTCTTTCATTTCCTTCCCCTTTAGATTTTGACACAATCTTAGGAGTTACTAGAGGCCATTTGTGATGGTCACCTTGGAACGACGTAGCTCTAAAAGAGAGAAAATAAAATGATGAGAATGAGAGAGAGAGAGAGAGAGGACATACATTTATGAGACCACACAAATAGACACACATATTAAACACACGCACACATATATGCACATGCATGTGTGTGTGTGTGTGTGTGTGTGTGTGTGTGTGTGTGTGTGTGTGTGTGTGTGTGTGTGTGTGTGTGTGTGTGTGTGTGTGTGTGTGTGTGTGTGTGTGTGTGTGTGTGTGTGTGTGTGTGTGTGTGTGTGTGTGTGTGTGTGTGTGTGTGTGTGTGTGTGTGTGTGTGTGTGTGTGTGTGTGTGTGTGTGTGTGTGTGTGTGTGTGTGTGTGTGTGTGTGTGTGTGTGTGTGTGTGTGTGTGTGTGTGTGTGTGTGTGTGTGTGCACGTGCGCACGAAGCTCTTAAGAGTTGGGTCATACCAGCTCTTACAGTGTAAACCCAAGCTTATGAGGGCCCTCGCTTCCCTGTGGTCGTGCCTAGGAGAAGGGAATCTTTTAATAACAAAATTTTAAGCATTAATGGCTGACAGAAAGGAGGTGTTTCTTTTCTATTGGCACTGGACTATACCAGCAGCCTCTAACTGGCGAATAAGAGTCGACGCTCGCTACAAACCCCACTAACCTTTTGCTAAAACTCCCTTTTTTGCAAGGGTTTGTGGGGTAGTGAATTGCTAGCAAAATCCCACTCCCCCTGGGCGCTAGTTGATGTGACACAGTTTTTGGAGGGGGGATATCTTTCCCCCACTAAATAAGACATGGTAGCTCTAGGTGACAGTGTGATGAGTCATCACTTGACAATGTCAATGATGCTCGAAAATTCCTCTTGGCGCCTGAACTGAAAAGGGACTCCCTTTTCGCGACTATGTGCAGTGTAGCCATGGCACCATCCCGTCTTCCCCTTCGTCACCTTCTCTTAGGTGCAGGATCAGTAGCAATAAGAAGAAGAAGCAAGCCCATTCCCTTCTTCATTGGGGAGACGTAGTCGCAGCAGCAACAACAACAGCCATAGCAACAATGGCAGTTGCTCAGACCCGGCCTCTACATGGCTTTCTTTTTTCCCCATGGGATTTTCAATTTCTCACATTGGACTTACAGGACTCTTTGTATGCTATGGGTTTTATAAAATGGCTACATGTATATTACATTATTTTAAGAGACATTGAGGTCCTCTTTACTAATATTAGGAGAGGAGGTGCAACTAGCTTCTAGACAAGGCACATGCTTATGGTGCACAAGTCTGTCATTATGGGCTCACTCTATGTCTATGCATCATTACAATGCTCAAGATTTATCACATGTGTAGATTTGTGCATTGCCAGCTTCATTGCTTGAAGAACTCAAGGTTGCCTGTGGTGTAAGTAAAATTCTTCTATTGTTTAAGCATCTCCTTTACAAGTTGGACTATGTCTCAATCAACAAAAACATTCATGACATTTTTTCCCCCTTACAAGACTCAATAGTCAATATTTGGGAATTTTTTTGCATTGATACAACCCTTAGAAGTCTATGAAAAAATGGGCAGATTGCTTAGAAACACACAAAATATGCTTATTGTGAAAACCTAGGTGCTCGTTTAACATTGTTTGAATGTCACATTTTGGATAAGAAAAATGTTTGTGTGTCTAGGCAAATAAACTATATTGGGTCTTTCTTTCTCATGCTCAACACATTGTTGCACAAACTCTTGCATTAAGAATCATGATATCCCTCAAGGGCCCAACACAGAAGCCTTAGAACTTGTTCTCCATATTGTGGAGGTCTCAGTTTCATGTAACAATCAATAGTCTCTCCCTTTATAGTAGAAGGCTTATGAACTTTGGTAGGTTATTTTTTTACTTTTTGGATGTCTGCTATACTTGCTACTCCTTGGAGATCGACCTTTTCTAAAGTCAAAGACATATCTTTGATATCTGTCAATCAGAAAGAAAAAGAGGAGAGAATAGTACCAAAAAGGAAAGTCTATCACTAAAACCTAGATATTTTAGTGTTTTTGTGGTCATCAAAGAAAACCAAATCACAATCAACCTTTTGAAAAGGTGTGAAATACCAGTTGGGGTGGAGGTCAAGTAGCTTAAAATTTAAAGTCAGTCCTTCAAAAGTGTCTATGAGCAAGCAGTTCAAGAGGATAAAATTTAAAAAGGAGCATGAGAAAGGGATCTCTTGTGGTAGTATTCATCCTTGTTTTGCACGGATAAATCGACTACTTTCATGTTGATATTCTGGAAGATGATGGGCCTATTCACAACCTAATCTTGTGTCTTTTTCTTTCTCTTTCATTTCCAATTATCAGTTGATGTTAATAGTCTCTAGGATAAAATATGTTCCAATTCTCAGTGCTGTTATCAGTATCTAGCATAGAATATGTGTTTGTGTTGTCTATCTTTGACTGCCTTAAAGCAGAGTGAGATGATTTTGTTTGTATTGTATAACCAGTAGCTATTCTGCCACATGGTGCATGGTCATGTGCATCTGAAATTGCAACATGGAGGCTTATGACTTGTTCTCTACCTTTTACTTGCAGACTTTTGACACAAACAGAGATGATGTTTTGGAAGAGTTTGCTTCGTTCATCCATCATGTTACTTCTCGAGTAGCTAAGAAACTTGGTCGAAATCTTCTCATATTTGCTATTGCTACCCGGCTCCTGGCATTCGCCACAAAAAGAGCTACTGAAAACATACCTCATGTGGTTATGCGCAAAGTCCCGAATGCACTCTATGCAACTGTTGTGACTTCTATGGTATTGCTTATTGAAAGAACAAGCCAGAAACACCCATGATTAACCAGTCTTTGGGCAGCTTTTCTGAAACTAGGAATGACCTCCAGATTGTGGTTGTGACATGTTAGTATGTACAAATTCTTGGGTCAATGTGGAGGCTTTGTAATTTCACATGATATATAGTGAAGTCTATCTGCTTATGCAGTTCAAGCAATGCTAGAATTTGTAGCTGGATGTTGATAAGCAATGTTGATTTAACTTGTTCTATTGCAACATACTACAAAGGAAAGCTGGCAACGTGCTACTTGTATTAAACCTTGATACAATATCGGTTGTAATGATATATTTTCCCCCTTGTTATTCATGGTCAATTTACTTTTACCTCATTGATGTATATAGATAAACTACATGCTTAGATGCTAACATGTCAGTGTGCCATGTTTAAAACAGAGTCTAGAGTAATGAGTTCCTTCTAAAGGTGGTCCTTATTAGATTGGTTATGCAATGGGAAAATCCTGCCTGAATTGGCAAACATGCTAACCGCCATAGGTTTTGGAAGGACCAAGCCTAGCAATCGGTGCTAAATCCAGGCTTAGCGTGTAAAACACTCGAAGGCCAAAGTGGTCCAAGCATACTCATGGACCACTCTCATCTTTGGGATAAATTTATGGGATGCTACATCTAATCTGGATTTGCCAAATATTTTGTGAGCTCACTATACATACCTTTGCATTGTGAGAAAATATAGACTTAGTAGGGGCATTGCAAGACTCACATGGATGAAATGGCCTACATGTATGCCTTAAAAGTCAAATGTTAGGTCTGAAAGCATGCAACAATGTGTTGATGAAATTGTTGTTCCATTTGTCTTGGCAGTATATGGGGTCAGAATAAGCATTATGGCACTCCAATCAATCCAGCTGCATCATCTCAACTACCTGGTGGCTCTTCCAATGGTTCAGCTATTGCAGTCATAGCATGTCTCGTTGATTTTGCTTTAGTTATGCCACAATTGTGTTCTTTTTTCCTCTTGCATTTGCCACAACAGTAAGCACTGAACTCTTTTGCTTTTTTATCGTTCTGACCTGGGAGAAGTGAAAAGATGACAAATGATATTTCCATTTTCCTAGCATCAGTTATTGTTGCAACATTTATGGCTAACACTATATCAATAGATTGAACTTCTGTATGTTGGTTAATCTATCACTTGAACCTATATGAATTGGTCATAAATGCTTAGCCTATAGAGAACGGAGAGGTCATACCTTCTTCAAATTTTTGGATATACTACCACATTTTTTGTAATTTAGAATTGTTACCGTGTTCCCACAGCACAGAGGAGCGGAAAATGGAAAAAATGGAAATAGCAAAAAAGGCGCAGGATAAAAGCAGAAAAAGGCACCTTGACCGGGAGCCAATCCCTCAAAAATTCAAATGTTCGGGCATGACCCTCAGAAAGCTTTGGTGTCGGCCCGAGGCAACAAAAGAATTCAAATGCGGAAGTGCCCCCGAATCTTTGTAAAAGAGTACCAGGCTCACTCCTGTGCAAAGTGTACGCATTAGTGGGGAATACTCAATCAAGCATCAAGGTAAGCTCACTACACTCATAGGATCGAAGGTGCATCGGCTAGGTGAGAGATAGCCATTAGAGCTCCCTTGGAACGCTTGAAATAATAAGCGGTCCGTGGGTCTTGGCGGTTGAGCGAAAGCTCCCACATTTTGGTTCCGTTGCCAGGACCAATGGATTCAAGCTTGAGCACTTGCGCGCCCCATATCGAGCATCGAAGTAGGTACTCATCCTTGAAATGGAGCTTGAGATAGGTAGGAAGCTGGGTGTTTTTAATCTTCAAAACAAGTAAGTATTTTGGGATATTTTGGTTGTTTGATGATTGGAAAGCATGGAGGATCTACTTCAATTTTTTTCCTTCGATCTTCGTTGCATTTAGCATAGGTTAGAGTTAGGAAATCGAATCGGAAAAGGGTAGGGTTTACTGTTTCAAAACAGGGCAAAACAGGGAAAAATCATGCAAAATGCACAAAATGCTCGCTAATGAGGCCTAAGATCGACAAGAGAGTG